>NC_041751.1:6444549-6750798 GCF_004115215.2 Ornithorhynchus anatinus | reverse complement strand
GTGGAAAGAGCCTGGGCTTGGGAGTCAGAGGTCATGGGTTCGAATCCCGGATCTACCACTTGTCAGCTGTGTGACTATGGGCAAGTCACTTAACTTCTCTGTGCCTCAGTCACCTCATCTGTAAAATGGTAATGAAGACTGTGAGCCTCACGTGGGACAACTTGATTAATCTGTATCTAGCCCAGTGCTTAGAACAGTGCTCTGCACATAGTAAGCGCTTAATAAATACCAACATAAGATCCCTCTGGTTGTCAGCACAGATTCAATTCCAGGTCTCTGGACCTGGACCCGAGCTTGAAGTTTGTTTGTTTTTTAATGATATCTGTTAAGTGCTAACAATGTACACTGTAGTAAATGCTGGACTAGATACAGGCTAATCAGGTTGGACACAGTCCATGTCCCACATGGGGCTCACAGTCTTAATCCCCTTTTTGCAGATGAGGTAACTGAGTCAGGGAGAAGTGAAATGACTTGCCTAATGTCACACAGCATCCAAGTGGCAGAACTGTGATTAGTACCCAGGTCTTTCTGACTCCTAGACCTGGACATCATCTACTAAGCCATGCTGCTTCTCTGAAGATTGGCCCCAAAACCTGTCCATCTAAATTCTGCCTGTACCTCACCCTAGATTCTTGGGGACCACAGACATTTTTGTCTCATGAACTTTGGTCCACCAAAGACACAAATTTGCAGATAGTGTTCAAGAAACAAATGAAATCAATAGGCTGAATTCTTCCTTTGCAGCTTTAGAAGCTGACCTTGAGGTCTACAACAAAAATAAACTAAATAATTGTATTTGTTAAGCACTTACTATGATCTAGGCACTGTACTGAGCACTGGGGGGGATTTAAACCAATTGGGTTGCACATAGTCCCTGCTCCATGTGGGGCTCACAGTCTTGCACCCCATTTTACAGATGAGGTAACTGAAGCCCAGAGACGTTAAAGGACTTACCCAGGACCGCATAGCAGACAAGTAGCAGAGTCGGGATTAGAACCCATAACCCTCAGACTCCCAGGCTGGTGCTCTGTCCACTATGCCATACTGCTTACTCATTGCAGTAGGGATTCAACAACCTAGTGACCCTGCTGCTGTCCAGAAATTTGACTTAGTGTTATGTAAATGGAAACATTAAATACTATTGATTGATTGATTGATTGACTGATTGGGCATTCGGTTCCCCTGAGGTCATTCTCTACCCATAAAGTAATCAGGGCAGTGATCACCTTCATTTAGGCATTCCCTCCTAGTAGGGAATTGAGATTGATGTCATGGTCTGAAGTGAGGCTGTATAAAGATTGTCTAGAGCTGAGGGCATGGACAGCAGGAAGGATGGGTTGTCACAACCCTAGCGATCATGGGGTCTCTTAAGATCCCCCAGCACAGCAGAATGTTGCCAGATATTTTGTCCAGGCCTTTTGCCAAATCTCAAGTAGCTCAATGAATTGGCAAGCTCTTACATTCCTTGACTAGTATAAATTCAAGCCTTCTTAATTCAAGTGATTGCCACATTTTTAATTTTTTTTAACGAATGCTGATTTAAGTTCATTTAAAGATATACCATCCTCCAAGCACAGCAGACTGACATTGCATTTACACAACCATTTTACAAAAGGGGCTTATTAATGATTTCCCCCAAGTCTATAGTTCTTCTGGTTTTGAGGACTATAATGTTTGATCTGAGAGCTTAAAATAGAATAAAATTATATTGGAGACAAATGAAAACTGCTGAAATACAATATGAAGGTAGTGTAATTCAAAAACATGAATCAAAATATTTATCAGTAGAGGTTTCCACACAATTATTTGTGCATACGAGACCTATTTTATGTTTAGAGCTACTATGGAAACGCTCGCACGTTCTGATTCAGTTCTTTGAATTGGTGAACTTAACAATGCATTACTGCTGCACCCAATTCTCTGATCTGGAGATTGGAAACAGGTAAAGTCAGGAAGGGCTATTTTCTGCAGGTGTACTTGGGCAGGGAAGAAGACTCGAGTTGGACTGTGAGCCTCGTGAAAGGCAGGTACTGTGTTCAACCTAATTAATTTTGTATCTACCCCATCCCTTAGAACAGTGCTTGACCCATAGTAAGTGCTTAAAAAGTGCTATAAAAGGCAAAAAAGAAGGAGGGAGTGGAAAGGAAGAGGACAAAGACAGTCTCTCACACCTGCCGAGGGTACAAGGGTCAAAACTATATTCCCTTTCTGGCACACACGTGGTGAGTAGTCTTGATCCAGTTACCGCTCGGGCAGTGAAATCTTTTCTGGAATCAAGTATCAGTGTCATTCCCATGTAGAATAAGGGAATGGGTTGAGCAGAATCATTCTCCCTTCCTGTGGGGGAGGTGGAGAAAAGAGAAGAATGTACCCTTTATGTAGTAGACACAAATTCCTTAGTGTGTGAGTTGTAGTGTAAACTCCAAAGTCTATACTATTTGAAAATGGCTTAGTTTGTTGGATGCCTCTCTCCATCCCTGAAGGTGGAAGATACAAGATTCTCAGAAATACTAGAGTTGTAAAAACTGGGTATGGTTGAACTAGGAGAACAATGTTGCCAAATTCAACAGTCCATTAACTTGACAGCAGTTATTTGAATTTTGAAAACAGAATCTCTCTATATGTTTCAAAAAGTTGGCATTCTACTGCTTTAGACCAGTGGGGAATGATAAAGTGCTGACTTCCATATTAGAAATTCTGAAGACCATCTGTTTTAATGGGAAACAGGGACTCCCTTTATCCAGGGGGTGAAGTGTATCTGTAGGCAAAACAGGAATTAGTGGAGCATGAATGGTACTGAGTAACTCTGTAACATAGAATTGGCAAACATCTCTGTCTGGGTCCAATCCATTTATGTCATTCCCAGCTCCCTGCTCCCTGCACCCTATGGAAAAAACCAAAACCAAAACAAACAAACAAAAAAATGGGGCCACAAGAAATTCAGAAGTCAGTCAAGGTAACTGTATGAGACAGGTTTTTCTTTTATTTTTAAGTAAATGTCTTGGCAATCAATACCTAGAAAACTCCCAGCCCGAGACCAAATAGCTCAGGGTTTTAAATCAAGTAAATTAATCTCAGTGCAGCATAAGGTAGAGACAAGGTAGCTGTCGCTTAATGTAATTTACTTGTGCTTCCAACATGAAATCTGCTTCAAGTTCCAGTAGGTTCAGAGGAAAAAAAAAAACGTTTTCGTGAATGAAAATCTACCTGGAATGAAGCTTCAAATCTGAAAGGGAATTTTAACCTGGGTTTTGCTGGAATGAATGATGAAAATGAATAGTCCAATCGCACCATCTCTGCTGATTGATGGTGGCTTTGAGTAACAAATCATCTGAATGTAATAATTTGTTCATTCTGTCAGATGGTAAGCCAATGACTTCACTCAATTGAATAGTGGGCTTCCTAGACTGGCTCCTGTGTGGATGTCGACAGTGAAACCATTATGCTTGTTTAAAGTTTTCCTCTGGCTCTATTCTGCCAGTTTTAGCCATAATTGTCCAGCAGGGTTCGCTTGGTGGCTTCTCTCCACCACTTTAAAAAGATGTTTTTTCCTTATGTAGTGGAATTGAGAGACTTACTGGAAATTATAGGTTAACCGATCACTAAAATCCTTATTAATTTGCAAGTTCACGTCACTCCCCTGCTCCTGCTTCCAGTAAGAGTCAAATGGCATTGGAAAGCTATCCATCGATTTGAGAGAAATCTGAAGGGAAATTACTTTCACCTCATAACAGAAATAAAAAGTGGTTGAATTGGGGCTGAATCCTTAGATGGGTGCAAATAAGTAGACGATTTAGCCCTTTTAGGTACACAACTGAAAGCCCCAATTTGGAGGAAAACCCTGGTTTCACAAAGTTTTTCTACAGTCCCATCTCTTATTCCTGTCAGTTCTACCTTCATAACGACTCCAGAGCCCGCCCCTTCCTCAACATCCAAACCACCACCACGATGGTCCATTCATTTCATATTCTTCCTTGGCTACTAGAAAGAAGCAGCATGACCTAGAGGATAGAGCACGGGGCTGGGAGTCAGAAGGTCATGGGTTCTAATCCTGGCTCCACCACCTGCCTGCTCTGTGACCTTGGGCAAGTCACTTAACTTTTCAGGGCTTCAGTTCCCTCATCTGTAAAACGGGGTCGTGGGCTGCGTCCAGACTAATTTTCAGCACTTAGAACAGTCCCTGGCACATAGTAAGTGCTTAACAGATGCCATAATTACTATTATTATGATTCCTCGATGACCTCCCTGCCTTCAGCCTCAAGACTCTTCAGTCCATACTTCACTCCATCGCCCAGATTATTTTTCTAAAACATCATTCCGGGCAAGTCTTCCCAGGCCTCAGAAACCTCTGATCATCCATCTCTGCATCAAGGAAAAAACTCCTTACCATCAGCTTCAAGGCAATCGGTCTAGTTCTCTTCTGGCTCCTCTCCCACTGAAACCCAGCCCACACACTCAGTTCTTCTAATACCGACCTTCTCAATGTGCCCCACTCACGCCTCTCTTGCTGTCAACCACTTGCTCGTACCCTTCCTCCTGCCCTGAAGTCTCTCCCACCGCACAGAAGACAGACTACTGCTGCCCCCATCTTTAAAGTTTTATTACAATTAAATCACCCCCAGAAAACCTTCCCTGATTAATCTCTCATCTCCCCACCATCATTTCATTCATTCATTCATACAGTTGTATTTACTGAGCACTTACTGTGTGCAGAAAACTGTACTAAGGGCTTGGGAGAGTAAAATCCAACAATAAACTGACACATTCCCTGCCCAGAATGAGCCCTCTCTCCTGCTTAATGCACCTGAGTCCCTATCTGTAAGCTCTTAGGTATTTACCTTATTCCCCATCCTCCCAGTACTACTATAGCTACCTTTATACTTGATTACTTCCCCTACTTGTAACTTATTTTGTAAGTCTGTCTCCGCTATTAATGTCTTTCTCGGATGGCAGGGATTGCGCCTACTTATTCACTTGACCCTTTCCAAGTGCTCAGCCCAGTACTCTGCACACAGTAAGCACTCAAATATGGTCGACTGATTGATTGATTGAAATCCTGTCATTGCTTTCATTTCTGCAGGGGAAAAGAAAAGTTAAGTTCCTTTTATAATTAGCTCCCAAATTTAATTCTATTGGGGAGATTATCCATCAATTCAGTACTAGAAAGTCGAATTCTCTAATGCCTCTTTTAATATAGGGCCTTAAACCTTCCTCTATAAAGTAGGGAGGAGCAAAGAAAAGAGTTAAGCGGGAGACCGGAAAAAGTATGTCTGATTGAAACGGGAACTTTTAATGTCCATTTTGGGCTAATACCAGGCCTCCCTTGGGTTAATATAAGACCACCCCTGATGTTCCGCTGATATCTATGCTGCTTGAAAGATTTTTCATTCCACATTTTAATTGGAAGTCCAAAAGCACATTAATTAAGTATGCAGGTCGTATCTATTCCGAGGTATGGATGCCTTTGAGGGTAGGTAAATGTGCTCTCAAAATGAATCACGTAAAAAGCTTGTTAATCCATTTGTTGAAAATGTTTTGGAGGCCTATTCAGTAGGAACAAGATAGATGGCTTTTAGGAGCTTTGCCAGAATAGATATTGGAATGATAGTAGATAGCCAATGAAGCATAAAAACAAAGTAGACCGTGGAGAGAAGAAACCCTAGTGTACTTTTTGGTTACAAAGTCAGCACATGACACAAAGCAGGATAATCCCTCCATGGTACAAGAAGAACAACACCTTTGTAACAATCTGGAGTTGCTTAATGATGTCAAGGTCTGGCTGTCAACCCGTAAAAGTTTCACATTAATTACCTGGAGGGAGAATAGGCAACTACTTTAAAAAAGCCGGGGAGGGGTGGTGGAGAGGAGTAGGGGGAGGGAGGGAACGGTGATTTTTTCTTCCTATGGGTCACACAATGATATTATTTGAACTTTAATAAAACTCCCATAACACGTCCCACAATGGAAAAATCCACACAAAATTCAGCTAATGGAATGTGACTGTTGAACCACATCTGCCATACATCTTAAACCTCACATCTTCCATGCTTCAGACCTCCATGCGTACTCACTCTCAGATGGTAGGTTAGAAACGGTCACAGATTCTTAGCAAAAGGACTCCTGATGATTAGAACATGGGGAAACTCTATCAACGGCCCATTGCCAGGGTGGCCAGAGATCAAGATGGCTGGGTGAGGCACCTTACTGCTGACAGCATTATTTATCCTATATGTTATCCTTTCCTTAGCCCTGGGTAAGTGACGCTTTCACGAATTTTTACCTCTGCCCATCCAGAGCTCCCCTAAGATTGTAACGGAAACCGGCCTACGTGCGGTGATTGTTCCATTGTTTGCAGTGAGTTGTGCGTGGGTAGAAAGCGTTGAAAATGTTTAACAGAAGGTTTGCTTTCCAGCATTCGGAACCTCTGTCTCCATCCACCCTATTTTCAATGATCTCAATGGAGCAATCACTGGGTGTGCATCGTTCTGCTGCTTTCAAGAAACTGGAGGAGACCAAGTTGGAAGTGCCAGCTGTTAAAAGAAGGAGGAGTAGGACATATATACAGTGTCCTTTGCAACGGAACTGAAACTACTCTCTCTTAATGGCCAAAGCACACCCTACCCATTATCACGGGATTCCCTGGGGCAGACATGGAATATCCACCCCACTATGCGGTTGTTTTGGAATTTCTTCCCAGGAGATAGGATGGAAATTTAGCCCGTCAAATAATTTAAAGCAAATACACAGAGGGCAGAGCTACTCAAGATAAAAGTGTTTTCATTTCAGTTCCAACAGAGTCAGTGAAAATGTGCATCGACACATCTGTCTTTCTAGCGTAGAACACGGGGCAAATCTGGCTGACTGAATCCAGACCACGCCTCGTGCCTGAACCCAAATAGCAGTTGCACTTAGAATTTGCTTTTCCTCTTTTACAGCTCTTCAGTTTTGCTCACTGGCTCCTTTTCTGCTTCTCATCCTCTTGTCGTGGCCATTCTGTACGGGTCTGATTGGAATCTACTTTTCTTAATGCTCTGTATTTTAATCAATCTCTCTGAGAGCTCACATGTTTCAGCAGCTTCAGTGACCACCTCCATGTGGACAACTCCTCAATTTATCTCTCTAGGCCTGACCCCTTAGTTAACCTGCAGTCCTGAACCTCTTCTTGACTTTTTTAAAATGGTATTTGTTAAGTGCTTACTATGTGCCAAGCACTGTACTAAGCGCTGGGGTAGATACAAACTAATCAGGTTGGGTACAGCCCATTGTCTCACATGGGGCTCACAGTCTTCATCCCCATTTTACAGATGAGGTCACTGAGGCACAGGGAAGTTCAAGAACTTTTCCAAGGTCACACAGCAGACAAGAGACAGAGTTGGATGAGAAGCCGGGTCCTTCTGATTCCCAGACCCGTGCTCTAGCCACTAGGCCGTGTATCTTCTCACCTGGAAAAGTGGGGGTTTCCACTTGGACATACAATCTGTCACCCTGACTGAATATATCTAAAACAGAACAGTTCATCTTTCTCCCTAAGCCCACTTATGACCATCCTCTGTGTCCCAGAATCCTGCAACCTGAGAATCATCCATTACTTCTCACTGTCCTTCACTCTCACATCCTATGTACTGCCAAATCCTGCCGATTCTTCCTAAATAACATCTCAGTCTGCCTCTTCCTCCTCACCTGGGGAAGCAGCATGGCATAGAGGATAGAGCACAGACCTAGAAGTCAGAAGATCATGGTTTCCTATTCCGCCTCCACCGCTTGTCTGCTGGGTGGCCTTGGGCAAGTCACTTCACTTCTCTGGGCCTCAGTTACCTCATCTGTAAAATGGTGATTGAGATGGTGAGCGCCATAAGGGACAAGGACTGCGTCTCACCATGTTTATTTGTATCCACCCCAACGCTTAGTACGGGGCCTGGCAGATAGTTAAGCTCTTAACAAATACCACAGTTATTATTATCATTACCTATGACTCTTAAAACTATAGAATTACTCCAAGACTCGAAGACCTGTCTTTAGTCCAGCGAGCTTTGTCAAAGGAAGCAGATTTTTTTTTTTCTGAAATCTTTAGACCATAGAAATGCCTAGGTTGACCAGACGATGAGCCAGGCCACGGGATTCAAGTAGCGCCTTGTTAAAGACTTGTTCCAGCTTTCCTGTGTCCCTGTGCTTGGACTTGAACCAGGTAAGGCGGGAGCGGTTTCAGCAGCAGGGACGGCAGCAGAAAACAAAACAGCGTTTGTTATTTGAAAGAAAAAATAAAACCAGGTCATCTGTGCAAGGTGAAGTCATTTATCTATTTACAGTGGAGTTAATAAAGGATTAAGAAAAAAAAATCCATTCCTCAATTACTGCCACTGATCCGTGTCATTAGCAAAAGCAAAAAGATAAACATTAGCATTGGAAAGTCAAGAAGAGAGGTCAGTATACAGTCAGGTCAGGAATTACTATGGTAATCTTCCCCCCTGGCATCCAAAACAGAGCAGAGGAGCAGCCAGGGAGAACAGACCGATGAAAGCAGCCCCTGTATTTAAACGTCGACAACCAACCCAAGGCAGTGGCCTACAAACACTGCCAATCCCCACTGAACTACAACCGCCGGGTCACTTAATAGACCAAAGTGACAGACAGATAAAGTGGAGGCTCTCATGCATTCTGGTACCCACCAAAGCAGAACTGTTTCTATGGTCCCCGCTTCTCTAGGCTCTCGAAAAGGTAAAGTCATTGTCTACTGTTTAACTATCACATAGAAAATCTGCCAAGCTAAAAATCACCCAGCTCTTTCAAAGGATGAGAGGGAATCCACCCAGTTCCTCTCCACTCCACTACAGTCACAGCCTGAGTATGAGGCAGCTCTTGCTTAGAAAATATAATAGGCTTCTTATTAGTCTCAGGCCACCAACAACGCAGTAGTGGTATATATTTAGTCCTAAGAAGAGAGTGACACATATCCTGCCCACAGAGAGCTTCCACCCTAACTGGGAAGACAAACCTAAAAGTAGCTGCAGAGTAATCAATACAATTAATCGAATGTATATCTGATTACATGTTTGCACCTAAGGAACCCAGGTTGAATATAAGTAAACACTGGAAATGGCTTATGTGTTTATGTGACTTGGGCTGGTGGGAATTAGTAAGGAAGACTTCTGTTCCCCATTTCCTTATATTGAATGAAGTTCTTAAGTATTAATCTGATAATAATAAAAATGATTATGGTATTTGTTAAGCACTTACTATATGCCAAGCATTGGTCTAATCGCTGGGGTAGATACAAGGTGATCAGGTTGTCCACATGGGGTTCACAGTCTTAATCCCCATTAATACCAAATGAGCAAACTGAGTCACAGAGAAGTTAAGTGATTTGTCCAAGGTCACACAGCAGACAAGTGGCAGAGCCGGGATTAGAACCCTTGTCCTCGGATTAGAACTCTCATCCTCTGAGTCCCAAGCCTGGGCTCTTTCCTCTTCTCTGTCAGGGGTGATAGAGGATACTGGAGGAGTGATCAGAACATTCCTGGGTTTTTAGACTTCCTCCAAAACTGAATAGGGTGACGAGATTGAGTCAAACTTCATCGCAGTACTAAATTGTTATATTAATAATGTTGGTATTTGTTAAGCACTTACTATGTGCCGAGCACTGTTCTAAGCGCTGGGGTAGACATAGGGGAATCGAGTTGTCCCATGTGGGGCTCACAGTCTTAATCCCCATTTTACAGATGAGGGAACTGAGGCACAGAGAAGTTAAGTGACTCGCCCACAGTCACACAGCCGACAAGTGGCAGAGCTGGGATTCGAACTCATGAGCCCTGACTCCAAAGCCCGTGCTCTTTCCACTGAGCCACGCTGCTTCTCTTATATTGCATTAATGAGTCTCATATTTGGACTTGACTCTGCTCACCTTCCCATTTTAATAGAATGTGGCTGACAGGGCAGAGAGGCATCCTGAAAACTAGTAAATTTAGGGGTGGAAATTTTATAATCGAGGTCTTTCTAAGAAGAATGCTTTGCCTAAATGGAGATTCAAACTGTGGTAATCTCACTCAGTTTGCACTGTCAAACCCTACCTCTCACTTGCACTTTGATGTGGAAGTCATTCAGAAGACCTACTCAATCAATTACTGAGGCATCAGTGATTTTTATTGAGCACCCAACAGTGTAAAAAATTACTGTTTCAGTCAGTCACCATGCAGAGTACAAAAAAAGAGCAAGCCACAATTCTAACCCTTGAATTGCCCCTTGTGGTCTTCCTTCATATCTCCAGTGAAGTAATTCATTTGGTCCTGTGGCTTTACCAAAAATGTGGCTTGCAGAAATATTTTCGGGCCAGACTTTGTATTCTTCATCCTTATCAGTAAGTCATAATTTCTTTAACTTGGTTGTATGCATAAGACTAGAATTTATGTGATGCCCACATAATGACAAGGCATTCCCACTTCACTCTCGAACAAGCCACTTCCAAACAAAATAACCCACCCACTAACATTCACCACAGAATGTTCCTTCCATTCTCTTCCCACTAATTGGCTGGGTCCTCATTCAAAGCCAAAATCTGTTGGGCTGGTGATTATAATTCACCTCGTGAACACTGGCGATGTGCTGGAGAAAGCTGCTCTTTTAAAGGAGTTTTGAAAAACCTGCCACTATTTTTCTATCCACCCGCATTGGTTAGTTGGTTTTCTCTTAGTCACATGGATGAAGGGGCCAAGAGAAAAGCAAAGTTATTCACCAATCTACATCAATAGCTCGCAAACGTTTAACCACTCTCAGTTCAGAACCACTTTCTTGGGTAGACACGCAAATGCTTAGCTTACTTCCATGGCAGATTGGAATCTTTTTAGCTGTTACACCTTCACAACCACTTGACTGTCCTCCAGCGCCTATAGGAAAAGCTCTTTACATAGTTAAGTCATCTCAAGACCATGATCATTTGAGACCTGTGAATAGGCATAGAAAATGGACTCAAGATGACAAGCTATGTTCTGAATTCAAAATATCCTAAAAGTAGGGTTATTTCACTAACTCACTCAGTTCTTCCATAATGCAAACCTTCATTATATGTTTTGGTTAGAATGTAGTTGGGGAATTAAAATGTGAGTTTACTTGGTTAAGAGAGAGAGAGAGGGAGAGAGAGAGAGAGAGCCCGTCATGGAGTCAGACATCATGAGTGTTCCTTGACATGGGTTTGGGAAGAATAACAAACCTTATGTTATGAAACTGGGTATATATAAAAATGTGTGGTGCTAGTGTTTAAGTAATTAGTAAAAGGTTAACTTGGGTTCTAGTTACAAGAGGTCAGTACAAGTATACTAACTTTTCTCTAGATAATCAAAAGGATATTGTTCCACATATAGAAGAGACATTCTCAAGCATGCTATTTACACCATGACCAAAAAGACACATGCAAAAGTATATCCTTTACTGAATTCAGGGAAGCAAGATGGCTTACCGATTTAATCCAGATTTAAGAGTTATAGGAGAGTCTATCAAATTTGGTCTACTGTGGTTCAAATATTTTCATTCAAACTCTCCCCTCAGCACCTCTTTGATTCAGGGGATGAGGAATAACTTAAATTGGTCCTGGATGGCCAAAATTCTAGATTTTTACCTCCACAGTTTTATTTGAGAAGTCTAGAGCAACTGAGATTGGTCCAATACCCTTTCCTCCTACCTGTCCAGAGGAAGGGGACTGAAAGATTAACCAATACTGGATGATTCTTGTCACAGTACATTGCCTGTAAAAAAAAAAAAATCAATGCATTGCTAACGTTCCAACACTTCCAGTATAATCAATTCTTTCCCAATCAGTATTTCAACAGCAAAGTAAAATATTCTGAAGCTGAAGGCAAAACTACTTAATTGTATCAGTCCTCCTTCATTCAGCACATTATTACACTTGTAGTCATTCCTGATGACCCACTAGAGGATGAGAGTCCATCCTGCTGCTTATATTAGTAGTTACATGAATCCCAGAGTGATTCTTAGAAACTTAGAATGATTTTGTAAACTAAAGCTCATTGTAAAACTAAATTTATCTTAACTGTACTTTCAGAGTGGAAACATTCCCACTGGAGACATGGGAATTGTTAATTTAAGTCTAGTTTTAGACTTTTTTTAGTCATTTCTTCTCAAGAATGACTGAAGTTCAAAACCAGAGCCACCCGCTGTACAATTTTCCATTCACAAATCAAAACTGGAAAATGGCTCCTCAAAGACCTGCTTCCCATGCTTCCGGTTGGAGCTTTGCCAGTTAGGCCAGCCCTTGAGTGGGGAACTCATGAGTACACCTGAAATTAAATAATTCATTTTGCAGCAATGAAATCCCCAAGGTTTTTAAATGGGGCACACTGATACCGTCTCTTATTTTTGGGCTTTACCTCCATCTGTCTTATCGGCGGTTAAAGTGGCCGACCAAACTTTTGTTTTCTTTCCAAGTTTGATACTAGACATCTTTTTCTCCCGGATGGGACAACAGTATTAACCTTGGCATGCTGGCTAGCCATCACTTCCTTCCATTCCAAGAGAAGCAGTGTGGCCTAAGGGCCTGTGAGTCAGAAAGACCTCTTACCTACCCACTCTCTTCTCCCACCTATACCTCAGTTCACTTAATTTGTTCCTCTCACGCTAACCTACTCACTGTACCTCCTGTTATCATATCCCCTACTACTGAACACATCTTTATTGTGCTTTTCCCCAGCCTAGAACTCCCTCTTCCAATCTATCACACCTCAGCTCTGCCCCTGTTCAGAGTCCTTTGAAATCACATCTTCTTCAGGAAGCTTTCCCCGACTAATATCATTTTAGTTTGCTAGTACAGTTTCCAACGGGTTATTAACTATGATGGTATGATTGTCTAGAAAATTAATACACTTTCTTATACTAAACTGTTGCCCTAAAATGGACATTGAGAACATCATGCCAAGTTTTCAAATGAGGATTTTTGGTTGAATCCATCCCTACAACGTCCATTATTCCAAAACATTGACATAAACAACATTTGGTCCTAAAATTGGGAAGACTACTTTAAGACCAACATATAGAGTTCCAGCCACGTTGCCTATTTAATGCATGTAAGGCAGTCTGTTTAGCGCTGCTCCTCTACTGCCAGTGCCTTAGGAAAACATCCCCTTTTTGTGTACTGACTATTTGTCTACCCTATGTGCTGCTGGTGGTCTTGAGCACAGAAGAGGAGATTGTACCGACAAGTTTTCTGTGGTCTTGCCTTGGCTTTGACTTTGTTTCAATAGTGTCTGGGGGATGGTACATAGCACTAGAATGTCTGCAAAGAGTTGTCAAGTTATTCTATGCTTCAAACAACCTATAACTATTTTTTTCTTCAAAAAACAAATATGCTCTTAACCTAGAGAGAAAACAAAAATTATTTTTGTTTTGAACACTGGGGATTATTGGGTTTGGCTTCCCCTTTCATTGCCCTGAGGCATGACAAACACCCCTGCTAGCCTCACAAGTGAGTTTAGTATTCTAATACAACATTTCTTAGAAAAAAGACTGTCTACACTTTATGCATATTAGCTGGTTAAATTTTACCGTCCAGTTGCATGCAGTACAGATCAAACCTTCATTTTCTCAATGGAAAAAAGGAAAACCTCTCATTAGCAAATCATTTCGAAGCAGTTGGGCAGACGATCCTGGCACTTCTGAATAAATCATCTGAACATCCCCCCACCCCCCGTTCCCTGTTAGCAAGTAACCGCAACATTTATGAAACCCAATCTGAACTCATTCCAGATCTGGTGAACTGGCAGAAACAGCCAACAGGAAAGCTCGTTAGCACTGGGGCAAGGTTTGAGAAGCAGTGTAGCTGGGTGGAAAGGATATGGAACCAGGTTGCAAGAGAACAGAGTTCTCCTTGTAAGCTTTCTTTTCATGGTATCTGTACAGCGCCTACCATGTGCCAGGCACTGTATTAAGCACTGGGGTAGATATAAAATGATCAAGTTAGGCACAGTCCATATTCCCAATAGGGATCACAGCCTTAATCCCCATTTTACAGATGAGGTAACTGAGAGAAGTTGGGTGACTGGCCCAAGGTCACACAACAGATAAATGGTGAAGGGAGGATTAGGACCCAGGTCCTCCGACTACCAGACCTTTATCTTTCCACTAGGCCTTGAGGGCAGAGAATATGTCTACCAACTCCGTTAAATTCACTCTCCCAAGTGTTTAGTACAGTGCTCTACACACAGTAAGCACTCACAAAAGGCAACTGATTGATTGATTAATTGATTATCCTAATCTTGCTTTGGCCACTGGCCTGCTGTGTGATCCTGGGCAAAATCAGTGAACTTTTCTGTGGCTTAATTATCTCATCTGTGAAATGTGGATAAAATATCTGTTCCTCCTCACTCTTAGACTATGTGGCACAGGAAATGTGTCCAACCTTATTCTGCATCTAGCATAGTGCCTGGCGTACAGTATGTGCTTAATAAACACCATTATAATTATGGTCTCTCTCAGGCTTCTACCCTTTGCTCCATTATCGGGAAAGACAGGGATGTGAGTCACAGTGAAGTGAGGTGGGGAATGAGGGTTTTTTTCTCTTTTTCTGAATAGAGATTCATTAGTACTAAATGATTTACTTTAGCCTACACATTTTTATTAGAAAGTTTTACTTCAGCCATAGTGTCCCATGGGGCTAGACTACGTCATGTGTCACCAGACAAGCAATATGGCCTAGTGGATAGAGCATGAGCTTGGGAGTCTGAAGGACCTGGGTTCTAATTCTGGCTCCACCATCGTCCGCTGTGTGACCTTGGACAAGTCACTTAAGTCCTCTGTGCGTCGGTGACCTCGACTGTAAAATGGGGATTAAGACTGTGAGCCCCATGTAGGACAGGAACTGTGTCCAACCTGATTAGATCATATCTATCCCAACGCTCAGTACAGTGCCTGGTACCCAGTAAGTGCTTAAAAAATACCATAAAAAAAAACAACCCAGGTCTCTTGACTCCTAATTCTGAGGTCTTTCCATTAGGCACACTGCAGCACTCTAAAATCCTGGGGTCATTTAGAGCAACAGAAATACATAAAAAGACAGTGGAAGGCGATGTCAAAGAAACCACACAAAATGATACCAAATAAGAAGAGAGTTGAGATGAACAAGACTAAAACGGCACTTTCTTTTAAAGTGAACTCCTTAAATCCACTTATGTTCTGAATTACACAGGGAAAGTGAGTGGAAAGTTAATTATCCAGTGAATTTGAGCTGGACAAACCTATCAAGATAAATTCCAAAAAAACCTTTACTCTAACATCAAGTTTACTTGAATGATGAAGATGATTATTTGTTTCAAATCTTTAGCTTGCCTGGGTTGACACAGCCTGAGAGATGGTCCCTTATTAAAGTAAATGCATTCACAATCTTGCAGCGAAACTCTCTGGATTCAGTGTAATTCAGACTAAGTAAAATCCCACTAATGATGAAAAAGTGTTCTTAATACTGTTTTCAAAACTGCAACTTTGGTAAATGCAAGTCCTTTACTTAGTTATACTTTTGCACTTGGTTGGAGAGCTTTGAAACCTGTAATTTATTATCATTTTCAACATTTTTTGTCTTTCCATTTAAGTCAAACTATTTACAGCTCTGATTGGAGCAAAAATTGTTTGGGATTACGGGGGGCGTGATTCACTAGACTAACATTAGAGCCCTATATACTTTCAGGAAACCAAGGGATTCAAAATGGTTTCTTTAATAACATGGGAAAGTGTCTGAAGAAAGCCTTTAGTAAGGAACCATCTCATCTTATTTACAATTCACCAATCACTCACACAAACTCAGTTTTCATTTTACTTTTGATTTAGTTCACAGTGTTAGAATGAAAAAGAAACCCTGATGGACAACAGGAAACTAAAATAGTTTTTATGTGGTCCACTTAGTCCAGAGACCCTATTAGATTGCAAATGAGACCCTCCAAAATTTTTTTCTTTTTCTTTTTTAATCTTCCTCTAGAACTACTCCAGAATGCTCCTCAAACAGCTTTGCTTCCTCTTCCTTCATTCCAGGATAAATGAAAACTACTATGGGCTTTCCTAACTTGCCTTTCGCTGGCATGGTATTCCTTGGTGATGACCATAAATCAGAACAGTGAACACATTAGGGGCTTTGGAGTAAGTACTAAAAGAACAAAAATACACCAGGGAATAGATAATCACAAACAAGGAAGCAGATGGCATTGACCAGGACAGATCATTTCTCTAATACTGGTACATGACAGAAAAATATAAATGGAAATGTGGTTGTGAATAGAAACTTGCAACCCCCTACAATTTCTGCCATGTTTAGTGTAGCATTTTATAGAGATATTTATTAACTCTGAGCCTTCTCTGCAACTCCTCTCTCCGAGCTCTTCTTAGCTCTTGGGAAGTTCCTGATCACACCTCCCTTCCCAACAATTTTCTTTCCTCCCAATTACCCAGTTTCATCTGGCCAAAAAAATCCTTGGACTGTCTTCCATCGTTTCCTTTTTTGAGGCAGTCACCCTGGTCTGTCTGATATATCATGTAGCATGATATTAAAGATGCTGACTTTGGGCCCGGTAGAGACAGCCCATAACCTCCTGAAGCATTTCCTCAGGGATAGTGAAAAAGCAAAGGAACATTCTTGAGTCACGGTGGTTTGCCGTAGGACCAAGCAACCTCTATTTCACATTCGATCCTCAGTTAAGGAAAATATATTTTCTCGACCCAGTTTAGGAAATCTCAGCTTTACCACCTCTTAAATGGAAGGCAGTGGTCTTCAGTCACTGGAGAGGGCTCCCATTGTTACACTTGGTCATTGTCAGCCAGTGCCCGTGAATAGCGACACCATCAGAAGCAACATCTTTGGCTATGAAAGATAGCTGTTGAGAAAAGATAACTCTCTGAAAGAACACCTTTCATGTGCTGCATTCAACTCTTGCCAACTCAGTGTTGAAGGTCATGCTGTTTCTGAGCCTCAGTATGAATTAGGAGATAACACAGGAGGCTCGGGAACAAGAAGCGAGCATTTTAGATTCCATTCCCTCACCGGGTTGCTCAGGCCTTAGACAAAATACCCATAATTTAGCTAGTCTGCTTCTTGGCTTCTGAATTTACCCATCTGTAAAGTCGGGATAATGAGACTTACCTCCTTTCCGATTTGCAAAGATCATGTGGAGAATTATATTAGAATATATTCCCTGAAGAAAGATGCCATGTAAGTGCCAGGCAATCAATTATCACTGGTTTGGGGTTATTTTTCTGCTAGAAAAACGACCAGCGTCCATGCAGACCTTTTGCTGGAGAAGCAAATTCTCACTATCATATGGTTTCTATGGATATGACACTTTAACTTAAGATCGTAGTTTGAAATAAAATGTCTGAAAAACAAGTGGTACTCTAAACTGTGGAAAATCAATTCTCCTCAGTTTCTGTAGCCCTTGAGAATCCTGGCCAGTTTGTCAGTAGGAGAACTGCAGAGGCTCTTCATTGTTTCAGAGGAAAGCCAAACTGAGGTAGAGGTGACAGGGTGTAGCTCAGTTGTTCGCTACTATCAGACCCAATACAGAAAGATAATCACTCTCTGGGGTGAATGGTTATGGTATCTTCCTTCGTTCATTTATAGCAAATTAGATTCAAATATCACCCTGGTTTTGCCTTTTTGTCACTTACATTTGTCAAATCGGAATTAGAATCATGTCTTCTTTCTACCCCTGCACTGCTAGGCAAATAATAAGCACTTAAATATCATCATTATTATTAGTAGTAGTAATATTACACTGGTGTTTATTATGGCATATATTACTAATACTACTGCAACAATAATAATAACTGTTATTAAGTGCTTATTATATGCCAGACACTGTACTAAGCTCTGGGGTAGATACAAGATAATCGGGTTGGACACATTCTCTGTCCCACATGAGGCTCACAGTCTTAGTCCCCATTTTACAGATGAGGTAACTGAGGCATTGAGAAGTGAAGTGACTTGCTCAAGGTCACACAGAGGACAAGTGGCAGTGCCGGGGATAGATCCCAGGTCCTTCTGACTCCCGGTCCCGTGCTCTATCCACTAGGTGCTTCCTATGGGCCGAACACTGGGGAAACTAAACGATAACCAGATTGGACACAGCCACTCTCCACATGGAATTCCCAATGTAATAAATAGGGGAAACAGGTATAATACATCTATTTTACAGTTGAAGAAGATGCAGCACAACTAGGTCCAGTGATTTGCCCCAGATGATGTAGCAAACTAGTGACAAACCTGGGATTGGAACCCAGATCAGCTACTAGTCCCATAGTTCTTCCATTTAGGCTTTGCCTCGCACCTATATCTGTGGTACTCAAAGTCATATACTTCCCGTCCCACATTTTTGCTTATCTTCATTCATTCAGTAGTATTTACTGAGCGCTTACTATGTGCAGGGCACTGTACTATGTGCTTGGAATGTACAATTCAGCAACAGATAGAGACAATCCCTGCCCATCGACGGGCTTACAGTCTAATCAGGGGAGACAGATGGACAAAAACAAGACAACTTAATCACAATAAATAGAATCAAGGGGATGTATACCTCATTAACAAAATAAATAAGGTAATAATGATAATAATAATCAATCCTATTTATTGAGCACTTAATGTGCACGGAACACCGTACTAAGAATTTGTAGAGGACAATATAAAAGAACTGGTGGGCACATTTCCTGCCTGAAATGAGCTTGTAGTATGAGGAGGGGACACATTCATATAAATGAATTAATTCCGGATATATACCTAAGTGCTGTGAGGTGGAGGGAGGGGTGAAAAAAGGAGCAAATACAAGTTCAGAAGGGAGTGGGAGAAGGGGAAACGAGGGCTTAATCAAGGAAGGTCTCTTGAGGGAGATGTGCCTTCAGTAAGTTTTTGAAGGTGGGGAGAGTAATTGCCTGTCGGTTATGAAGAGGGAAGGCATTCCAGAAATCAGCAGCAGGACATGCCCGAGAGGTCAGTGGCGAGATAGATGAGATTAGGTACAAATTATAATAGTATTAGTATTTGTAAAAAACACTTGCTATGGTCCAAGGCTGTAAAAAACCCTTGGGTAGATAAAGGATAATCAGGTTGGACACAGGCCCTGTCCCACGTGGAGCTGAAGCAGGTAGCTACCACATATGAGAGTCACTTTTTATTGCTGAAGAAAGTGAATTTCAGACAACTTAAATGTCATGTTCAAGCAAAGCGTGTGTCTGAGTGAAGAATACACATTTGTACTCCTTGGAGATATTTCATCACTGGAGCACATTCTAATGTAAATTGTTCACATTTTCCTAAATAGTTCACATTTTCCTATGAATTTGAGGTTTTGCCTTCCTATCTTCAATGCAGAAGCTGTGTCTCATTGTGGTGGTCACAGCCGAGGTTAAGATGGTCAGGTCAACAATGCTTAGCACAATTAAGGCTCTGTGAATAGAACAGGAAGGCTTTCAGTAACTGGTTGGGTTTAATTAGCTGCCCGAAATTTTTCGGGACCTGTAAATTCTGCAGGGTAACAAGCCAGTGATGGACTTCAGAATGGCTTAAGTAACATCCAGCTTTGGGATCCAGCCACTGGCTGCGTGATAGAGGTTGGGCATTGATTGACCAAAGTAGGCAAAAATGGTTTTATGTGTTACACAACCTGTTTTGTTTTTTCCTTTCTCTTCTGAAGCATGTTTTCCCAGTATTATTGATAGCCATTTTGATAAAAACCTGTTGGGAAAATCATGTTTTCAAGTCTATGAAACATTCTAAATCTCAAAGTACCTCCTTGAGTAATAGATTTGATTTTCTGCCCAGAGAAGGTAAGAGGTTTTTTTCCCTGAAGATCACTCCTACTGATGCTCATTTCTTAAGAAAAAAAATTCCTATACTCTTCCAGAGGATGTCTAGCATATTGTTGGCTTCTAAGTTCCATCACTCATTATACCGATGATTTACAATGAATCCAACAACTCTTTCCTGAGCCGAGAATCATAGCTCATAGTTTACAGCCCGTCATTATTAGTGGTAGCCTGAATTTTTTTTTCCTAAATCATAACTTTGCAATTGCTCACACCAAGTAGATCTTTTCCCTTTTTTGTTCATTCATCAAATTGTGAAATCTTCCTGCAGCTTGTCCCCATCTGAACAACTGGAAAGCTAAAAATGTCTTCTCTCCATCCTATGGACCCTTCCAGCTCTTGCCCTACTCTCTACTTCAACTCCTGACCAGAGTAGTAGACAACTACTGACTCCACTTCCCTTCCAGCTTCCTTCCTTCTCTTCCTTCTTCCAACTAAAATCGAATCGTATGCACTCAAGGGCAGTGAAGGGGTATAATTGCTTAAGTACTAAAGAGTAGATAACATAGTCACTTAGGCTTCTCTGTGCCTCAGTTACCTCAGCTGTAAAATGGGGATTGAGACTGTGAGTCCCGTGTGGAACAAGGGATTGTGACCAACCCAATTTGCCTGTATCACCCCAGCGCTTAGAATAATGCCTGGTACATAGTAAGCCCTTGACAAATATCGCAATTATTATTATTCATTACAATCTCTTGGGATCATTTTATCAAACATTGGTTCTGCTGGGAGAAGTCAGTTCAGATCCTCAGTTAATCTTTCTTCTCTTTTTTCATGTCAGTATGCTTCTTCTGCATTTACATCATGTATTCACCCCATCTTCAGCCCCACAGCGCTTATGTACCTAGCCATAATTTATCCATTTATTTATATTAATATCTGCATCCCAGAACTCCTCCCCCTCCCCCCAGACATTGATTGGTCTGCCCTTATATGATGTTATTTTTAAGCTCATTTTGCAGTAAACACGTAATGACAGAACTTCAAATTCCAATGTAGTTTTTGAATTCATGACCAAAATTTTACGCCTAGAATCGATTAAGCATAGTGTGACATTCTAAGTTTTGGACTGAAGTATATATATTTGCATTTATTTTACTTGGCCATATGTTTTTAAAGACATCTGTAAATGTTCCTGTTCTACTTCAAACTTGACAATTGAATGCAGGCAATTTAAATAGGAAACAAAAACATTTTGATGGGTCTCACATTGGAAAATTCCAAAGGAACTGTACATAATGGACAATTACATGCCATTTAACATGATGTTTAACATTCTTCCAAATATAGGACTCGCCATAATATAAAATCATTTCTACATGCCTTCACATTGTCATGTTTTCCCCTTCCTCATGAGAAAGTGGTAGCTTTAAATGTTTCCAATTGATTGCTGGTCAAATAACTCCAGCTTTTGATAAGAAAACCAATTCATGGTGTTTTTTTTAAATGCTTACAAATGGTCTTTGTGATAGCCGTGGTTTATGTAGCCTAAGAAAGTTTGTCCTCGTGTATAATAAGTTGCAAAGCGGGTAATCACCGTATCTGATTTATCACGCCATGGTCAAGTCTTCTCAGGATACTCTAACAAGACGAAAAAAACCTACCAAATCCACATGTTTCTTTATGGCCTCCAAAAATCTCACATGTTCACCTGTTAATATTGGGAGAATTTGTTAGTAGAACCTTTGGTTAAAATGCAGCAAAGGAGGACGGGTATCTTTTAGAGATGCAGCGTGGCTAAATAGAAAGAGCTCTGGCTCGGGAGTCAGAGGTCGTGGGTTCTAATCCCAGCTCTGCCGCTTGCCAGCTGTGTGGCTTTGGGCAAGTCACTTAACTCTCTGTGCTTCAGTTACCTCATCTGTAAAATGGGGATTAAAACTGTGAGCCCCACGTGGGACAACCTGATCACCTCGTATCCCCCCGCGCTTAGAACAGTGCTTGGCACATAGTAAGCGCTCAACAAATACCACCTTTTTTTTTTCATTGGACTGTGCTCTTTTACATGGCTTTTGTTTCACCTCAGGCTAATTTTGCTGATGCACAGCCCCGTGTACTCCAGTACTTAACAGAGTGCTTGGCACATCGTTAGCACTTAGCAAATAGTGTTGTGATTATCGTTATTGACAGCAGCTGACAGGTATCGCTGCCAGTTGGGTACTCTCATCCTCAGCCTGTGATGGCAATAAAGGTGGGCCATTGGTCAGTCAGAAAGATGGGCTGATGACAGAGACCCCAAGGTAGGTCCAAGACTAGTTTCCTGAAGTTTCAAAGATGATTGCTCCTTTCTGAACTTCCCCTAAAATTCACGTGGTGCCTTTTGTGAAGACTTTTCCGGCCACATCGGGCTTTATCTCTGCAAATTCTGCTCCAACACTCCTCTTAAAGGTTAATTTCTTCTACTCTGTAGAAACGTACATTCATCCCTAAAATGAACAACTTTTTTTTCTACAGTTATTCAAGGAAAGTATTCAAGGTTTAACAGTTGTCATCTTTGAAATGATTGAGTATGTTCTAAAGGTTATAAGCACTAAAGGAGTGGGGATTAGGATAAAGAGTCAACATTTTGAAGGTTCACCTTGTGAAGTTTGGGAAGAACCGATTACAGTACTGTTTCGTAAAACCTGTTGGTGATCTCTGCATTGGCTTAAATCTTAGAAGATCGGTAGGCTTTTCCAGAGATTTTTAAGTGACCCATGTTCCTGTACTTATTTTTAGCATTATTGTACTTTTTATCATTCAATTGTACTTTTTATCATTTTATCACAAGTATGATGACTTGTGCAGATCCTAAAGCTCAGTTCTGGCCTAAAGTTTACTGGATGACTTTATGGCATTATTCCATTTTATTGGAAAGATCAGAGAGGAAGGAAACTATAATTTTCTCTTTTTTTTAAATGACCCAAGCGCATCCTACTCTCTACAGGGTGTGAAATCAGCCTGTAGGCTGCCCTCTAGTCCTAAAACTGCAATCCATTATTCCCACAGAAATTCCAAGAAGCATTCCATTGTATTTCATTCCCCGCTCTGCCACTTGTCAGCTGTGTGACTGTGGGCAAGTCACTTCACTTCTCGGTGCCTCAGTTACCTCATCTGTAAAATGGGGATTAAGACTGTGAGACTCACATGGGACAACCTGATTAACCTGTATCTACCCCAGTGCTTAGAACAGAGCTCGGCACATAGTAAGTGCTTACTAAATACCAACCTTAAGGAAAGTAGGCTCTCTCCAAGAGCGTCACTCTTTTAATTTACTTTGTTTTACTCATGGCAAACTTCAAGATGGGGAAATGAGATGGTCTTCCCTTTCTTCTTTGGCTCCCCTCTACCTCCATGAATTTGATTTCCCTTTTCCGCAAGAACAGTCTATTTATAGACTTGAAGGGAACAAGGGACACTGGGGGGAGAAAGAAGCTTGGGAAAAAGTTACAAGACTTAACTTTTATCAGCTAACACCTTAGACAATTATGTCCTTCCCACTCACACTGTGCACGTGAGGGCTTAGGATTTCTATAAGGCTCTGGCGGTGAGGTATATAATGCTAAATCCCAGTTATGCTTAAAAGGATGAAGATACCAAAGACATTTAAATATCTGGGTTTATTTGCTAGTATCCAGGACACTCTGAGAGCTTAGAGAAACTACAATTCAGCTCCCCAAACTCCAAATCACAAAATATACCACTCTCTGTGGGCCCATCTTCTAGACTGTGAGCCTGCTGTGGGCAGAGATCGTCTCTATTTGCTGCTGAATGGTATTTCCCTAGCACTTAATACAGTACTCTGCACACAGTAAGCGCTCAATAAATATGATCGAATGGATGAATTCGAGAAGTAGCATGGCTTAGTGGCAAGAGCACAGGCTTGGTAGTCGGAGGTCGTGGGTTCTAATACCGCCTCTGCCACTTGTCAGCTGTGTGACTTTGGGTAAGTCACTGAATTTCTCTGGGCCTCCGGTACCTCATCTGTAAAATGGGGATTAAGATTGGAAGCTCCACGTGGGACACCCCAATTACCCTTTATCTTCCTCGGCGTTGGGCACATAGTAAGTGCTTAACAAATGCCACAATTATTATTATTATTATTATTATTAAGACTGAATCCCACAGTTATATTTGTTGAGCCTGATTTTTCTTCCTACTTTCTTAAGTCTGTCAGGCCCTCCTGGTTAGTATGCCTTTAGGGTGGGGCATCATGGCATCCTCCCTTCTTTCCCAAGGCCACAGCTGGCTTTGATAAAGGTGCCAGAGAGTAGGTAAGATCCCACTGGTAGTAAATCTGTTGTCAGAGAGCCTCAAATGCTCTGCTCCCTTGGTTCTTTATCAATGTCACTTAAAGAAGATTAGAGAAGCAGCTTGGCCAGATGGATAAAAGACAGACCTGGGAGTCAGAAGGCCCTGGCCTTTAATCCCAACATTGCTATCTGTCTGTGTTGTGGGACTTTGGGCAAATCACTTCTCTGTGCCTCAGTTACCTCATTTTAAAATGGGGATTAAGGCTATGAGGCCCATGTGAGACATGGACTGTATTCAACCTGCTCACCTCATAATTACTCCAGGCCTTGGAACTTTGTCTGGCACTTAGTAAGCACTTAAATATTGCATTTTCCCACAAAAAACAGACTTTCATTGAGAAATGCAGATGAGGGAAGGGACAGAGAAAAGATGCTACCTCCTCTATCGCACCCTAAGGTGGATTGCCAAGCCCTTGAGGAATATTGGACTGGAGACTCGGGCTCGTAATTATTAGCAATAATAGTCATCATTAGGAATGGGCAGATACAGGAAATGTTATGTATAAAGAACCTGGAGGATTTAGCAGTCTCTTGAATGTGAGAGTTGAGGCAGAGAGTCGAGGAAGACAACAAAATTGTGGGCTTCTAGGACAGGGAGGCTGACGGTGTTACCAATAAAGATGGGAAAGATGGGATGACGAGGAGGTCAGTTTGGGATATATTAGGCTCAAGTTGCCAATGGATGTTCCAGTAGAAATGCCCCAGGTAGCAGATGAAATGCATGATTTTTGGCTAGGACATTTGAGGTCAGGCCTAGAGAGATTGATTTGGGAATTATCCACCTAGAAGTAAAAGTAGACGAGCTCTATCTGCGGAGCTCCAAATGAGAGAGTTTGGTAAAAGAAAGCAGTAGCATGGAGGGAGGGTGTTGCTGGTACCCCCTGAGGCCTTCATCCTCCCCTAGGATCCCAAGGACAGGGTTGCAGGATGAGGTGGTTAAGCTCCAGGGATTCGGGAGCCGGGAATGGAATTTTCCAAGACATGAGAGGGGAGGCCGGTTCCGAGGCAGTGCTTTACCTGTTCACCTGCTGGGACTCTATGGTGAGCATATAAATAGGTCACTGTTAGTCTGGGTTGACCGGTCAGGAGACTGTGCCATTCTATTGTGGAATTGGTGAGACTCTCCATGACCTTGAAACTCAGTGTTTCAGACACGTACCTACAATGGAGCTCTTTTCTGTCAATTGCACTGGCAAGCGGGTTTCTTACTGAAAAGCTAACATTACCTAAAGTAAACTTAGACTTCTGTTTGCATGGAGGTATAGTTTTAGGCAAAGAGATGAGCAGATTAGTCAATAAAACTTAGCATTCGTTTTTATGACACCCACCCTAGGGGCTCATTTTAAAGGAGCTAATTCAAATAAAACTGTTTCCAAGCTCAGAAGAAATACTAAAAGAAAAACTTTGTCTTCAAATAGCGAGAATCAACTCAGCTCCCAAGCATAATAGTTCATGAGTCCAGGAGCATGTAGAGGATTTGGACTTTGATCGCTGGAATACCACTTAACATACTCTGGAAAATCCCTCCTGATGACTAGGGTGGTTTCCCTAATTGTTAAAGCAGCCACTATGTTGCTTTTTTTTTTTTTTAAAAATCCTCATTAACTTCAATTTTTCTCACATAAACCAATTTGGATAAAGGGAGCAACTCTCCCCTCCCCACCTAAAAAAAAGAAAATTTTTCTGAGTCTCAGCATTTGAAAGAGTCTCAGTTAGGTGGCATATATCAATTATTATTAATGTAGGCTTGAAGACAATTTTTAGATCCTACTCGCCTGCCAAAAAATTTCACCAGACCATTCATACTACCACTCTTAACCTCATTAGTACATCATTTGTAGCCCCTGGATCTACCTTTAGATTTTTATAGCCCTACTAACCTTTCAGGCAAACAAAGCCAGTCACTTCTCTCCAAGATGCTCTTGCCATTTCTAATCACCTCCAGCTGTAGAGTTGTATAGAGGTATCCTAGGAGATCGACTACTTTAATTCTCATTCCAAGTCTGGTCCTGAAGCTGATTTTTTAATTTTTTTTTTTTTTTTTGCAAAGCACCCTAGAATAGGTCTTTGTTGAATTTATGGCAATGAGGACTAGTGAGAAGAAAGAAGAAATTCTCATTAGGGATTTCTCAAGTTGGATATTTTCCTTTTAAAGCTGTCAAAACTGTTTGCCTTGCTTCTATTTCATATTTTAAAGAAACAATTTCCAAAGCAGTGGTGCAAAAGCAAAGAAATAGCTTCAGTTCAGAGGTAAAGTATCTTAAATGCACACAGCATGTTCTTAAACATGACTATGTAATTTTCTTCCCTAGAGACATTTAAGACTAGGATAAACTAGCTCAATAAATGTTGATGATGATGATCTTTAGACTTGAAGATTCAGCTTCCTACAAAATTTGTTTTGGCCCCACTCAAAGTTACGCATGCCATCTCCAGCCTTTCTTTTGCATTTGACCTTCCTTCTAGCCCTACACATTATCTTCAGGTTGGATTCAGAGTTGTCACAAGGGGAGTTCATGAAAAACAACCAAAATGGGGTTAGAACATATGTACATTCCTAATATGCATTCTGTGTGTGTATGTTTGAGATTTCAGGCATCTCATGGCTTTAATAATAATAATAATAATGATAATTACGGTATTTGTTAAGCACTTACTATGTGCCAGACACTGTTTTAAGTGCTGGGGTGGATACAAGCAAGTAGGATTATCCCACACAGGGCTCACAGCCTTAATCCCCATTTTACGGATGAGGGAACTGAGGCTCCGAGAAGTGAAGTGACTTGGCCAAGGTCACACAGCAGACAAGTGGCGGAGCTGGAATTAGAACCCATTACCTTCTGACTCCCAGGCCCATGCTTTATCCACTACGCCATGCTGCTTTAGCTGTGATGGATATGATCATGAGCAGTCAATCAACCGATAGTATTTACTGAGGGCTTGTTGTGTGAAGAGCAAATACTAAATACTTCGGAGACAATACTAGTCTTATACTAGTCAGGATCCGGGTCCTCAAGGTACTTATAATCTAGCAGCCCAAACAATGTTTCACCCTGAATTTTGACTTCTCCTTTCTGAAAATTAGGAATGGACAGACCAGCCAAAACAACCAAAAATCAGATTAGGGTTAGCTAAATCTATTCAGACAGACATGAAATTTAAGGGGCATGTGAATTTTCTTTTATCCTCATTGCCTTATTTCTCAGTATCCTGAATTCTTAACGGCCACAGCTTCTTCACGGCTATGGCCAAACGTAAGGTCAATTCAACCAAATCTAGAGCCCTCTAAATCATGCAAATCTTTCTCAGCAGCATCCACTGTATCCTCTTCTGTTCCAGAAACCAGGTGTCTTCGGGGAAGAACTCAATCCAAGTCTGCACAGATTTCCTCACAGGAGAAATGGTGGGCTTGGTAGAATGTCAAGTTTCCAGTGGGTGTTCAATAACTATAAATTAATATTCATATAAATAAAAACTAATTCAGGCTGCAGGAGCCAATAACATCCACAAAAGAGCTATGCATTTTCAATTTGGAAGAAGGGATAGTGGTCCAGATGAGATTTCCACATCCTACCAGCAGCAAGGAGCCTGCTGTTCAAAAAGGAGGAGAGGAGCTCTGCCTCTGACCCAGCTGGGAGTTCTGACTCGGTTGGGCATTGGATAAGCAGGGGGCAGTCCGAGGAGGGGAAGAATAGCCCCAGGGGTAGGGATGTTGAGCCACAAGGAGGGTGATTTATAGCCCAATCTAGAAAGAGACAAGCTGTCCGCTGCCAGGTAGACGGCCGTATTCTGAGCCGAGTTGATCAGCTGATGATCTTCTCTATGCTCCCAATCAGCTAATCAATGATAGGTGTCAGTGGCAACGCGGAGGAAAAGGCTCCTTAATTAAAAAGGGTATCGTGGGAGACCTCCTGGGTTCTGACACAAACTCGCCTTTCAGATATAAGACACTGGAATTCAATTCAAGGTTTCGTTAGGAAACCCCATGATGAAATTTCTTGGCAGGCCGGTGATGTCTAAGAATTTAGTTCCAGTCTGCTAGCAGAAAGCTGTCTCCCACAGTTTGCCAACCCCTGCGTGGTGTAAACACGCCATGAATCATTTCTTGATTTTCTCTTGGCATCAGCGGCTTTGCTTAGGTCCCCTTCCAGCTTTCGTACAGTAGGCTGACCCCCATCCAAATACTCTCTCTATACCTTTTTAAAATCTCATAAAACACGGTCGTGGCATTTATGGGAAACGGGACTGCCAAATTACATGCAGTTAAAGGAGCAGGAGCAGTTATTCACAAATGTCTAAACATCTATAGGACAGGATTATGTTGAATGTCAAAAGGGTAAATAGGGATTCCTGTTAGGATTAGCATACAGACATAAATACTACACAGTGCGAGCAACCACAGCGATAATTTACGCTCACAAAGAAATGGACTAGTTCCTAATCCTCTCATTCTGGGGTTTGTCTTCAAGGAGGACATCAGCCAATATCTTTTGCTAATTACTAATATTTAGCTTCATGGAATGCAAGTTGAGCCTCTTCTTGCTTCCCAGCCTGACACGGAGAGCTGGTCACGGTCGTCTTTCATTTTTATCATTCGTGATTGTTTTAACTATAATTAATTGTAATTATGCTATCAGTTAAAAACTTAGTGTGTGCCAAACACTGAAATAAACGCCGAGGTAAATGCAGTCAAATCAGCCATCGTCTCTGTTCCATATGAGGCTCGCGATCCAAGGGTCAGGGAGGACGTGCATTTTATCCCCTTTTCCAGATGAGGAAACTGAGACAAGTGACTTGTCCGAGGTCACACAGAAGCAGTTTCCTATCAATCAATAGCATTTATTGCGTGCTTACTTTGCGCAGAGCTCCGCGCTAAATGCTTGGGAAATTGCAACGTAATAGATTCCTGTTCTCTTTCCACTAGGCCATGCTGCTTTTCTTCTTTTTCTTGTTTATTACGGCTGTGGTCTTTTGGCAATTAGGATTATTATATCGTTTGTAACTAAGGAAATTGGAGTCTGATCTGTTCTCAGAATGTATTCTGCCCAGTGAAACATTTAATATTCTTGAAGGAAACATCATGGGGCATTTTTCGAGCAGCACTAAAAAACTGAGACATTTAAAATTACAGAAGTGCACATTTACCAAAGGGGAGGAACTAGATGATTTAATACTACAATATTTTTGCCTTCGCTCGTGAGAGGCAACAATCCTACTGGCAAGAACATGGGAATGGGATTCAGGGAAACAAGTTGGAGTCCCAGTTCTGCCATTTGCCTGCTCTGTGACTTTGGGTAAGTCATTTCGTTTCTCTTTGCCTCAGTTTCCTCATTTCTAAAATGGAATTACTGAGCACTTACTGTGTGCTAAAACTGGACGAAGTACCTGGGAGAGTACAATATAACAATAAGGACAGGTTCCCTGCCCACTAGGAGCTTACAGTCTACAGGGGGAGACACATTGGCTCAGTGGAAAGATCCCGGGCTTGGGAGTCAGGGGTCATGGGTTCGAGTCCCGACTCTGCCACTTGTCGGCTGTGTGACTGTGAGCAAATTACTTCACTTCTCTGTTACCTCATCTGTAAAATGGGGATTAACTATGAGCCTCACGTGGGACAACCTGAGTACCCTGTATCTACCCCAGCACTTAGAATAGTGCTCTGCACATAGTAAGCGCTTAACAAATACCAACATTGTTATTATTATCAAATAAATGAATCAATCTGTGGGGCAGGGACTGTGTCTGATCTGTGTTTCGCCCAGTGCTTGGTACAGAATAAGTACTTAATAAGCACCATCGGAGCAATGATTTTGGAGTCAGAGGTCTTGAGTTCTAATCCTGCCTCTGCCACTTGTCAGCTGTGTGACTACGGGCAAGTCACTTCACTTCTCTGGGCCTCAGGTACCTCAGCTGTAAAATGGGGATTAAGGCTGTGAGCCCCACGTGGGACAACTTGATTACCTTGTATCCATACCAGGGCTTAGAACAGTGCTTGGCACATAGTAAGTGCTTAACGAATACCATCATTATCATTATTGTTATTAATTTATAATGGAGTGTGGACCTCTGGTTGGACTCTGTTGACAGAAGAGCAGCAGCGGACGGCGAGCTAATGCCAGACTCCTTCAGGCATCTTTCTGAGTCCTTTTCCTCCCCACCATTTCCAAAGCCCGTCGCTCACGCCTGTGAACCGACAAACAGTCACACAACCGTCGATTCCACCCCCTGAGCTGGTGAGGCTCAGCCCTCACGGGGCTGTAGCGCGAGGAAGAAGACATGATCTCATTGTCTGTGATGGATTACTAATGTTAAGACAAATCACTAGGAGGGTACACACTGTAAAGTTTCTAGACAGTGTCAGAGGCAATAGCAAATGGGATCGGCTCAACTTGGAAAGAGGAAGGGGGATTGGGAAGTATCCTCTCCAATTCGCCACCGTTTCCAGGGAGATTGCCTGAATTCTACAGGTAGTTTTCCTGCTAAAGGGGTTGATATCCAGGTGGTAATGAGACCCGGGGTTGAACAGCCACAGTAGGAGGAATATAATGACATGAGCTGGGATCTAGTCAAAACAGCATGGTCCAGTAGCAAGAGCCTGGGCTTGAGAGTCAGAGGTCATGGGTTCTAATCCCCGCTCTGCCACTTGTCTGCTGTGTGACTTTGGGCGAGTCACTTCACTACTCTAGGCCTCAGTTACCTCATCTGTAAAATGGGGATTAAGACTGTGAGCCCCATATAGGACAGGGACCGTGTCCAACCCCATACCCAGCGCTTAGAATAGTTCTTGGTACATAGTAAGTGCTTAACCGATGCTATAATCATTATTACTATCATTTAACTAAGCTCTTGAAGTCCATCCCACTCCTGTCCCTGGGAAGTCCCAGGACTTTCATGTGCTCCGCACATAGTAAGCGCTCAGTAAATACCACTGATTGATTTCAAGCTGGTCGTTGCGAAGGACCCCAAGAGGTAGGGGCGTTGGTGGAAAAAATACAATAGCTGCTGCCGTGGAGAGGGGCAAGAGGCGGTTCAGTTGATCTGGGGCCAGAAACTATGGGCCTGCTCTGTCATAAATGGCGGTGGTAGATGGAGGAGATGGAGCCCCTGGATAAGAGCAATAGAAGAGGGGGCCACAGAGCCAATAGAGTTGTACTCCTGATTTCTTTACCTCTTCTCCCTCCCTCCTTTACCCTCTCCCCTTTCCCACTTGCAGGTCATTCGTATTTATTGAGCACCTATTTGGTGCAGAACATTTTACCAGGCTTTTGGTGAGTACTATAAAAAAAAAAAAAAGAGGCATTGTTCCTCCTCTCAAGGTACTTCCAGTCCTAATGGGGAAGACAGGCAAAAATACTACAGCTAGAGCAGGAGCAGGATGAAAAGCACAGTAATAGCAAAAGGGTGGAAGGATGGAATCAATGAATAAATGGAGGATGTAAATCAATATACATATAAGTGAGAAGCAGCGTGGCTCAGTGGAAAGTGCACGGGCTTAGGAGTCAGAGGTCGCGGGTTTTAATCCCAGCTCCGCCACCTGTCAGCTGTGTGACCTTGGACAAGTCACTAAACTTCGCGGGGCCTCGGTTCCCTAGTCTGTAAAATGGGGATTAAGACTGTGAACCCTACGTGGGACAACCCGATCACCTGGTATCCTCCCCAGCGCTTAGAAACAGTGCTTTGAATATAGTAAGCTCTTAACGGATGGCGTCATTATTATTATAAATAGTTCGGGTGGCTGCTGATAGATATCACATGAGCAGGGATGGTGGAAATTACTTGGAGACTAGCTCTAGAGGATGAATTTTTCAGAAGGCTTTGAAGATGAGGGGTTGCTTCTCTCAATCAATCAGTGGTATTTATTGAGTGCTTACTCTGCAGAGCACTGAATGAAGCACTTGGGAAAGTGCAGTAGAGTTGCTACACATGATCTCTGCCCTCTAAGCACTCCTCCTCTCCTTTTAATTTCTTTTCCCCCCTCTATAATAGAGTTAATTAAGGTAAATGGAGGTTCCTGAGGGCATGAATCAGAGACACAGGGAAAAACAATGTATAAATCAATCAATAGTATCTACTGAGTTCCTAGTAAATGCAGAGTTCTGTACTAAACTTCTGGGGAAAGTAAACCAGAATCGAATCACTTGTTCTTTAAACTCAGTCTATGTTGACCTACGTCCCATAGTTTGAGGAGTATAAAATATTTAAGCTATATTGATCGTACTATTTTTGTTGAAAACCAGGACATATGAATATTATCCCAAGCTTGTACATCTTGACCTTGTGGCAAAGGGGCAAAGGAAGAGAGGAGGGAATTTAATTCCCTCGTCATTTTGTTTCATCCTTACTCTCTGACTCGCAGAGTGCTGCTTCATCTAAACATCGCATATACAGACTCCAGCCCGGACGTGGAAACCTTAAGTATTTAAAATGAACCAAGTTAACTGTGAGTTATGGCAAGGTAGGTAACCAGTTTAGCCAGAAAATACCCTTTCCAGAATATATGTATATTTTTCTGAAATCGTCCAAGACGGCCTACAGAGTTTCCTAATTAGGCTAGGACAAACAAATCTCTCTCGCACACCCTTTCAACAAACCCTGTGTTAACTCATTGAGAAGCCCTAACTCAATAATAATAATGATTGTTGTATTAGTTAAGAACTTCTTGTTGCCAAGCACCGTACTAAGCCTCCAGGTATGTACGAAATAATCAAGTTGGATGTCGTCCCTCTTCCACACATGGCTCACAGTCCAAGGGGGTGGGAGCACAGGTATTTCAAACCCATTTTGCATAGAGGGAACTGAGGCACAGAGAAGATAAACTTGCCCAAGGTCACGTGGCGGGCAAGTGGCAGAGCCAGATTAGAAGCCCATTCCCCTGCGTCTCAGTCCCGTGCTCTTTCCACGAGGATACAGTGCTTCTCCCAGAGAGGATATACTCAGTGCCATGTGAATAGTCAGTAACTGCTTTGCATCCGGGTGCCAGATCTTCTAACGATTGTAACTTCTTTCCATTGGACGGTGCTCTCTTTATCTGGCAACAGGAAGATTTGGGTGTCAAGAATGGAAAAGAGACCGTTTTCTTTGGGCTTTACGGGTGAGGGAGCACAGAAGAAAATGACCACCAATTTAGGGTGAGATATTCATTGTCCTCCATCTGTGGTGGAATCCAAATAAAAGGAATATAAAGCAGTCAGCGAAGAGAAAATGACAGAAGCTTGGAGAATTTGAGATGTTGTCCCTGCTGGGAAGGCCCCTCCACCTTCCCACAGTTCTAATTTTACCATCCCAATATAGAATGAGTTTCCAGTATGGAACAATAAACTCATCCAGCATTTGGCTTTTAAAAATCTATTATAACTGGCATGGAATGCGCTCTTTGAAATAATGAGGGCTTTTAAGAATTCGGATGGCTCTCACCGTCCTCTCTTTAATCATTCCAACATATTTCAGAGTTAGTCAAAATTAAATTTACTTTTGTTTTTCGCACATTTCTCTTTGGATAAGTAAAGCCCATGAACTTAGACAACGTGCCACATGGAATAATATTGTATGTTTTTGCAGTTGGTGCTTTAGCAGTGTGATCCAATAAATTGGCCTCCAAGTCCAAAAATGAGCAAAGAAACTGTCTTCAGGAAGGGAGAACTTACTAGGATGTTGGTTGCAATAGGAGTTAAGGTAAGCAAGAGGGCATGATTCAAGGGGCATTACATAAAAGAGCTTTTCCCCAAGTTGAATTTTAAAACTATATTGGTTATTTTCAATAATATAAATCCTACTTTTGAAACCTTTACTGGATTTGCCTATTGGAAACGTTTCTATCTAAATTCTAAATTGTTTCTATGTCCAGGACTGGATACTTTTCTGTGGAAGGTAAAGCCTGAGATTTGTCACTCTAAGAAGAAATTTGGTAGTTGTAAACACACAAGCAAACATGCTTGAGGAGTCTGATCAAACCTCAATTTGAATTTGCCTCATATTTTTTTTCCAGACATTAAGATTTCCTGGCAGGGTTAACAAGTGGTTAGGACAGAAGTTGGAGTTATGAATTGTACCATTGACTCATTCTGTGATCTAGGGCCAGGTACTTAACAAATCAGGGCCTGTCTCTTCTATCATAAGTATGGAGTTGTGTCTCACCATAGAGGGGTTAGAATTGATGGGCGAGTTTAGTTCAGTTCTTTACGGATAGTCTTCAAATGTCCATTTAGAAATGTTAATTACTCAAGAAATGACACTATCTCAGTGCAAAATATATTTTATAGATTTCTTTTGAAAATGTTTTAGAAAATTATGCTTTAATTTCAATATGGTGATAATCTTTTAAAGGTAATTGTGCTACCATCTGATAACAATAGCATTATTAAATAAGGCCTTTTCCATGGATTTATTCTTCTCAAATGAATCTGACAGGATTTGACTCTTAGGGCACAAGAAATCATATTTCAGTAACAGAATGCTGTCTCTGAAGTGTGTTTATGCGTTTGCACGGGCCTTAACTCGCCATCTAACTGGATCCTGACATTTTAGAGGAAGGCCTGCTCAATTTGATATACGTGGAATCGGTGAAACCTTTGTTAAACTGGTCAGCCTATTGCTCACTGACCTTCAAACTGCTCTTGTTCACGTGAAATGCTTGCATTTTCATTCCTCGTCTCGAGCACGCCCAGATCAGGCTCTGTTTGAGTTCCATAATGTTCCAGCCCCTTAGTAAACACCACAGATTCCTGGGGAACTTTAACAACATTCTTCATATCTTGTGCACCTCTGTCCTGGCCCATGGTTTTAATAACGGATGGGGAAAGGCACAGATATTTTGGGAATAGTTTCCCATTGCACCTGACCTAAGCAGTAATAATAATAATAATAATAATAATAATAATGTTGATATTTGTTAAGCGCTTACTATGTGCCGAGCACTGTTCTAAGCGCTGGGGTAGACATAGGGGAATCAGGTTGTCCCACGTGGGGCTCACAGTCTTAATCCCCATTTTACAGATGAGGGAACTGAGGCACAGAGAAGTGAAGTGACTTGCCCACAGTCACACAGCCGACAAGTGGCAGAGCTGGGATTCGAACTCATGAGCCCTGACTCCAAAGCCCGTGCTCTTTCCACTGAGCCACGCTGCTTCTCTATACAGTATACACGTATAATATATGATATATATATATAATAAATAATATATTCTTTAATGGCCTTTGTGTGTATAAAATGTCCAAGTCCACTATGCAGACCTGGTTTCTAATTCCAGCACTGCACTTTTTTTTTTTAATGACATTTGTTAAGCACTTACTATGCGCTAGGCACTGTACTAAGCTCTGGAGTAGATTAAAGTTAATCAGGTTGAATACAGTCTGTGTCCCACATGGGGCTCAGAGTCTTAATCCATATTTTACAGTTGAGGTACTCGAGGCACAGAAAAGTTAAGTGAATTGCCCAATGACAGGGCCTGTGTCCCCACCCTGATAACCTTGTATTTATCCTAGTAGAACGATGGAACAGTGCTTGGCACAGAGTAAGCACTTAATAAATTCCATTATTATTATTATTATTATTATTATCCTACTCTCCCAAGTGCTTAGTACAGTGCTCTGCACATAGCAAGTACTCAATAAGTATCATCGATCGATTGATCACTTAGTCACCCCCAAATTCATCTCTTCATCTTCCTCCTTTGATTTATTTTCGGTCCATCTTACCCACTAGGGAAGTAGCATGGCCAGTGGTTAGAGTAGGGGTTTGGGAGTCAGAAGTACCTGGGTTCGAAACCCAGCTGTGTGACCTTGGGCAAGTCACTTCACTTCTCTGGGCCTATCTGTCAAATAGGGATTAAGACTGTGAGCCCCATGTGGGACGGGAACCCAACCCAACCCAATTAGTTTCTATCTATCTCAGAGCTTAGAAGAGTGCTTGACATGTACTAAGTGTTTAATTAACGCTGTCATTTTGTTTTTTAGCTTGTAAATTTCCTTGAGGACAGAGATCGCGTCTTCTAAATCCTTAGTACCGTCTCCAACGCTCAGTATGTACTCAATGTATCTTTTAATTAATTTATTTATTGATTACTTTTTGTCCGTTCTAGTGTGCATGTTTGGGTGGGTGTATGTTGGGGGGAACAAAGATGTTGGTCAACAGAGAAGGAGCATTTTGGGGAAGTTTTCAGTCCATTTTCACAAAAGATATAGTAACAGTGGTTTTCTATTGGCACATGCAGCTGTAACTGAAGGAATTTAGAAGGCAGAAATAAACGGTCTCTGAGTAATAATACCGAGAACGCCAGTAATTCCACAGTATCTCAAATAAACAGAAAAGTATATTCAATATTAAATTTGGATATCACATTCAAGTTTTTCACTGCCATTAAATTATAAACTATTAAAGGGCAATCTCATAGTTCCTGTGGTAAAAACACACATACCCAAATGTATTTTAAATTAAGGAAACGGGTTATAAACTTTTAGTAAACTCTTACATAAGTAATTTCCTGAGTCAATACCCTACACAGAATTTATAAGGTATCCCCTGCCTGACTTTGGGGTTTTAATATGCCCTCGTGGGCTATTCGGTTGACACTAAGTATGCCAACTGCAGGTGAACAATTCTTGGAATTGCTAGCACAGCTCACTAGCACTCTATAATCCTAAAAAGAGACGGGCAGCGGAGACCTTATGAATAGGTTGTGAAGCATCAGCGTTTGTACGCAAGCGAGTGTCTGCTGGGGGGGTGGGGGTGCTGTGCGTGTTTGTGTGCCGAGTCACCTTCCTCTGTCTCCAGCTCTCAGATCTTTAGAAACCGAGTTCAAGTTTACTGAAGGGGAAGTTGCCACCCACCGACGACGCAAGGCTCCATCATTTAACGGCTATTTCCATCATTCTGCTCTTTAAGTTGGTGAGGAGCAGAGTGGCCGAGTAGAATGAGCATGGGCCTAAGAGTCAGATAATACTAATGATAATGTTGGTATCTGTTAAGCGCTATGTGCCAAGCGCTGTTCTAAGCTCTGGGGTAGACACAAGGTAATCAGGTTGCCCCATGTGGGGCTCACCCATCTTCATCCCCATTTTGCAGATGAGGTAACTGAGGCACAGAGAAGTTGGGTTCTTATGCCAGCTCTGGCACTTGCCCATCGTGTGACCTTGGGCAAGTCATTTAACTTTTCTGTTGCTCACTTTCCTCATATGTTAAGTGGTGGATTCAATTCCAGCCTTCCTCCTTCTTAGACTGGGAGCCTCATGTGGGAAGGGACTTCATCTGACCTATCTTGGATCTAACCCAGCACTTAGCACATAATAAGTGCTTAAATAGCATAATTATTAGGAGTCCATTAAATATGTTATTCCACTAAGGGGCATCCTCTGTAAAGGAAAATAAAAAAAAACCAACCAACTCATTATTTTGTGAATAGGGTACTTGCTGTTTTTTTCTTACTATTTTTCATACCTCCTCCTTTCTGTAGTTTATTTTAGTGCCTGCCTTCTTGCTAAATTATAAACTTATTGAAGGTTTGCAAACTCTTAAGTGCTTAGTACAGTGCTCGGCACAGAGTAGGTGCTCAGGAAACACCTAGTGATTGATTGATTGATGTTTCAGGGACAAGGCCTTCCTTCAAATTTAAAAACAAACTGTCCCTCGAATTCTTTGAAGCAAATAGACCTCCTTATCTGGAGAAAGTCCTTTTTGGAAGCGGTGTCCTTCGAATAATTCAATGCTAAAGGTTTGTTACTGAGAAGCTAGGAATAGTTACAACACCTCTCCATTTCCTGCCAATATCTTTGTTAGGCTTTAAATGTGTTCATTTAACTCATTCAAACAGTGTGGCCCACAGCAAAATTATTATGTAAAATCCTTACCCTGAAAATATTTTAAATATGCTTTCTTGGACAGTGATGGCATTGTTTGGAAAAGCACTCGCTTTGAAATTATGAAGCTTACGTGGAATTTTTTTTTTCTTTCAAATTTGGGAGTAGTCAAGGGTTTGTGAGGCTTCTTTTCTATCACATTCTTGGCAAATAACATTTGCCAAAATAACATCTGTAAAGCCTCTATGTTTTCCTTATCAGCGATTGCTTTTCATTTTGCTGTTTTGCGTCCCAGCTGAGATTGTGTTTAGCCCGCCTCCAGTCTGCAGGTAAGAAGATGGTAGAAAGAAGAAATAATAATTTCCCATAGCTCCATTCAAATGCATAAAAATTCAAAGTCTCAAAGCCTGGGGCTAGTCCTGTGGAAGCTTTGAGTGTTGTTGAAATTTGTATTTGTATTTGTTTGTACTTTCCCAAGTGCTTACTGGGCAGTAAATGCCATGGATCGATTAGCCACATGCAAAGATGTGGTAATTTCCCCACAGAGTTATATAAAGATTGTGTTATACAAAACGGTGGCGGCGTTCAAAAGAGGGGCTTAAAGGAAGTGACAGCATATTGCCAGAGAATAATAATTATGCTAATTACGGCATTGTTAAGCACTTACTATGTGCCAGGCACTGTGCTTAGCACTGGAGATGAAAGGTGTTGACTGCCACTCCTTGAGTGCTGTCAAGGATGATAATGAGCATTTATTTAACTGAGGTAGAAAAACCTTTCATTATGGTTTAACAACTGCAGCAATGATGAGGATGAGGATGATTGTAATAATAATAATTATAATGTCTGTGAAGCACTTACTATGGTTACAGACGAAGAGCTATCGGCGGGTACGATCAGATCAGGCATAGTGTCCTTATCGCTCATGGGGCTCACAAATCTAAGGGGAAGAGAGACCCGATATTTAATCCCCATTTTACAGATGAAGAGTCTGAGACAGAGAAGTGAAGTGACAGAGCAGTCAAGTGGCAGAGGCGTGATTCTAATTTCGATGTTCTGATTCCCTGCCTTGTGCTTTTTCCACTAGGCCACGCTCTTGTTATAGCTGCTGAATATTATTAGTGAAGGTCTTTTACTGATTTCTTCTTGCACCCCGTGAGTGGGCTTGCCACTTGACCCTCTGCAATCTTGTCATTTCTCCTCCTGCTACTGCTAAATTGGTATGACATCAGTGGGTCACTTTGAAATCTTGAAAAGTTGAAGTAGGCCGATCTCAACTTCAAGGGACTGCCAATTTAATTAGATTTGCGATTTATGCAGAAAAGTCATCCGTAGCTGAACAAATAACATATTGGCAGTAGACATAAATGCCTCACTACTGGTGGATCCTGAATAAGAAATAAACAAGTAGACAAAGTTATTTCCTCTTCCTACAGATTCCCTGCGAATACCAGAACTCTCCCATTTACTATCGAATGCCCTTTCGGTATCAGCATATTTAAGGTGCTTGCAAATCCTTCTCTCTTTCCTGAAACCTGCCAGGGTGGTAGGGAGAGGGTCCCATTTTAAAAATGGGGAAACCGATTCAGAGAGAGAGGCCAAGTCCATTGCTCAAGGTCACTCCTGGGAAAGTAGCCTGCTGACCCACTCCTTTTGAATCCAAGTCGGCTCTTTTTAACCAATCAATCACACACCCTGTCTCAGAAAAATGTGAATTTGGGAGCAAAAAAGTGATTTAATAGTTGAAAAGTGATGTCAGGTTTAAAAGCTTCAAACGTCTCCACCCATTCTATTCTTCATGTCTGGCTTCCAACTTTTTGCTTACAGGTGGTATGCCAGGGGACACCCAAAGCAGCATAATGTTTGGGAAAAATTCAGTCCAGGGATAGGATGGAAAAATAAGTGGCATAGGCGGTCTTTCAAACAAAGGTCATTCTGGCAGTCTACCCTCTGAGAAAACAGAAAATTCTCCTCAACTTAAGGTCTGGGAAATCTTTTGACCCAGAATCATGCATTACATTAGACACTCCCACTTTGTTTTGGATTCAAATCTTATGAAACGATTCATGTTTGCAAAATATTTTCAGTATGGTAGGCACAGGACTGCAAATGGATTCAAATCAAAGACCAGCTCTCAGCAAATTTCACATCTTTTTCCTTTCATTGATCTGTTTCAAATTGAGTTTCTTGTTAAAAATTTAAGAAAGTTTCTATTTTTATTCCTTCTGGAGCTCTGTCATGACATTTGTAATGTCCTTTCCATGTTTCACTCTATCCTGTTAGCTATTGGCTAAAATTTAGGGCATCGCTCCGAGGATACATTTCTTTTTTTAGGTTTTTTTTTTTTGTTGCCGTTAGTCAAGTTCTGCTTCTAGGACTGTGAAGAAAAAAATCTTCTGCAAAATCCTTCACTCTACTCGATAGCGAGATCTATCGAACAGACTAATTGTACAAGGCAGGTTATACAAGCACACGAGACTATTTGGAGGAGAGCATGCACTTATGACATGGAAGGAAATGGGAGACTTCTAAATTAGGTTCCTGCTCTGTTACTCTGGGCCCTTTCATCAAATATTAAAGTGTGCCAGAAACTGTCAAGTAATGGATGCAGCATCCTGTACAAGGCGCTTTAATTTCACATTTGTTCCCAGGTCTGCAAAAGCTAGCTAAGTATAATGAGCTCTACACCATATTTTAATGAGAGGAACTCTGTTTCATTATGGCTTTTATTTTCTTTCCTTATGCTTCTACTTATTTCCGATGGCAGTGGTTACTGAATGCTGAAGTAATACTTGTCTCCATTCCAGTTTCCAGAATTGGGATAGTATGGGTTCTGAAAACCTGATGAAAATGTTCATGTGTAATTGACTGAGTTACTTCTTTTGTTATTAAAAGGATTTAAAGAAATCTCTTCCACTAGAAACTTAACATTTGTTGCCTTATGAAACAGAGACCCTAATAGGCGGAAGTGTCTAAATCCCTGAAAATTGAGCAAGGACTGGAAATCCTAAAACATTATTATCTGTCTAATGCTCAATCCCCTAAACTTTTTCTGAATGAGGATTCAAGAAATAAGAGCAGCAATTGATGAATACATAATCCTAATGATCAGTTTGGAGACAAATCAGGACGGTCGCAGTGTTATTGAGCTCCCACAGGATGAAAAGCATTCTAGTAGAGTCATGACCTATTGTCTGGACTTCGGGTTGTCTAGTATGCCTTAATCATGGCATCATAGTCGTGTTTGAAGTGGTCTGAACGGATCATCCAAGTCTACCCCCCCGATCTTACACCATTCCAGAAACAGAGGAAATTACCCTAATTTTAAAGACCTCTGGGGAAAGAGATTTTAGAAAAGAAGACTGCTAGAGAAGGAAATCAATAAGAGCACAAGAAATCAGAAATGTCACCGGTGGATCAGACCCAGTAGTTCCTTCGACCCGGGTCTGGCTCCAGCAGCCACAATAAGGTGCTTGTGGAAGTCAAGCCTCTCTCCTGGAAATTCATCCTAAGGACTAGGAAGGTGCCATCCAAGTTCCATCCTCTCACAAGGAACAAGAAACAAGGAGACGAAAGATGAAGCAACCCCAGCTGCGGCAAACGTTAAGCACGGTATTTTAAGGGACGGTTATTTTGTGTACACAGAGGGATTGTGGATCCTGCATTTTTTTTTTTCAATCACACACCCACACACTCGTGGGTGAATTTCCCTGTCAGTGGCTTCTTCTTTGAAAACAAAGGACAATTATATGATGATGATGATGGTATTTGTAAAGAGCTTACTATGTGCCAAACACTGTTCTAAGCACTGGGGGAGATAGAAGGAAATCAGGTCGTCCCACGTGGGGCTAACAGTCTTAATCCCCATTTTACAGATGAGGTAACTTAGGCAAAGAGAAGTGACGTGACTTGCCCAAAGTCACCCAGCTGACAGGTGACGGAGCCGGGATCGGAACCCGTGACCTCTGACTCCCAAGCCTGTGCTCTTTCCACTCAGTCACGCTGCTTCTTTCATATAAGAAGAAGCTGATAAGCAGCATGGCTCAGTGGAAAGAGCACGGGCTTGGGAGTCAGCGGTCATGAGTTCGAATCCCTGCTCCTCCACTTGTCAGCTGTGTGACTGTGGGCAAGTCACTTAACTTCTCTGTGCCTCCGTGACCTCATCTGTAAAATGGGGATTAAGACTGTGAGCCCCACGTGGGACAACCTGATTCCCTTGTGTCTACCTCTGTGCTTCGAGCAGTGCTCGCCACATAGTAAGTGCTTAATAAATACCAACATTATTATTATTATTATTATATAAACACATACACACATGTATATAAGACACTCTACATGTACAGATAAAGGTCTTTAATGGTTTCAAGAGGAAAAGTTAGAAAGTTAGTCGTGTTTGATGAGAGACATTGTGGATCATTCCCCCCATGAAGGGTTCTAAATCCTTCTTGAACTCACTGATGCTTTCAGACCATATGGTTTCCTGTGTCAGTGAGTTCCATATGCCCACCAGCAGCTAGGTAGTAAAGTGTTTTATTTGTTTTGATCCTACCACTTTCAGTGGATTCCCTCTCCTGGACCCTAGTGGACAAGTTGAATATTCATCCTGCCCATTCCCTTCATCATTTTGAAGGCCTGATCATGTTTTCTATTAACCTTGGTCTTTCCAGGCAGAATGGACCTGATCTTTGCAAGTCAATCCTGACATTTTTTCTATTCTCCTTCTAAAATGATTGAAGGCAATGTAGTTTAAAGCCATTTGCCCAGGTCTGGGAGTCAGAAGTTCTTGGTTCTAGCATTAGCTCTATCAATAACAGCCTTTCAAGAATGGCCCTTGAAGTCCACCAACTGTTGCTCAAAAGTGACCAGGGATTTTCTTAATCATTGTGGTGCTTATTAAATGCTTATCAAGAACTTCGTGGCTCGGGCAATATCACATAGGGGTTTTTTGGCTATTCTGCCCTTCTAGGTGAGACAGGGCAACCTTGGCAATTTTGACTTATCCTCTTTCTACCGCCTCGCGATGTCACGCAAGGCATCACCTGAGAATCCCCATTTTGCAGATGAGGCTCAGAGAGGTGAATTGATTTTCCCAAGGTCACACAGCAGGTAGGTGGTAGAGTCAGAATTAGAACCCAGGTCCTCTGACTTCCAGGTCCATTCTCTTTCCACTGGGCCATGCTGCTTCCCTAATGGAATGGGAAATGATGGAATGATCTGACTGGAAAGTTGGAGATGAACTAGGGAATGCATCTGTGGAGGAGAAGGTGGCTTTTCAAGAAGACTTTATGGTGAAGAGAGATGTGTTTTAATTGTTAGATCTGTGTGGTGAAGGAGACAGAGGGAAGGGAGTTCCATATGAGGGAAAGTTACAAGTAGTGGGTGGAAGACAGGAGAATCACCTTAGGAAGAATAAAGAGTGAGACTGGGGTGGAGTAAGAGAAAAGATGAAATAAGCAAAAGAAAGAGTGAATACAAAGAACAAAGCAGATTATGGAGAGCTCTAAAATCAGTGGTTAGGAATTTACCTCCTTCTGTGTAGAGGACTCCCAAATCCACCCTATCTTGATTCATTCGCCTCCTCCACAGCGTGAGAAGCAGCGTGGCTCAGTGGAAAGAGCACGGGCTTTGGGGTCAGAGATCATGAGTTCAAATCCCGGCTCTGCCACTTGTCAGCTGTGTGACCGTGGGCAAGTCACTTAACTTCTCTGTGCCTCAGTTACCTCATCTGTAAAATGGGGATGAAGACTGTGAGCCCCACATGGGACAGCCTGATTCCCCTGTGTCTACCACAGCGCTTAGAACAGTGCTCTGCACATAGTAAGCCCTTAGCAAATACCAACATTATTATTATTATTATCCTCCGCCATCTCTTATCACCTCCAGGACATCTCCTATTTGTATGTTTTGAAGGCACCTCAAGCTCAATATATCCAAAACAAAACCCCTCATCTTCTCTCCGAAATCCTCTTCTCCTCCCTTCCTACCCTTCCTAGTGACAATGCAACTTTCATTCATTCATTCAGTCATATCTATTGAGCGCTTACTGGGTGCAGAGCACTGGACTAAGCGCTTGGAATGTACAATTCGGCAACAGATAGAGACGATCCCTGCACAACAATGAGATCAGTCTAAAAACCAATCTCTCCAGCTGATAATAATAATAAGAAGAATTGTAGTATTTGTTAAGTGCTTACTACGCCAGGTGCTGGGGTTCTGGGGTGTAATAAGCCCTTCTTGTCTGAAGTAGAAATGCTTTTAATGTAAGGCAAACTGTGGTCTCCCAACATTTCAGGGCTAAATAGAGGGAAAAACTGGAAATGCAGAAATAAGAAAGCATGGTACAGTTGAGATTGTTGGCTTTCTATGAAAAGATCTATTAAAAGAGGGGAAAACTAGAGGTGCAAAAGTAAGAAAGCATGGTGCTACATTTGACATTGTTTGCTTTCTAGTAAAAGATCTATAAACTCTTTTAACCTCAGAAAATATCTTAAAGAAGGTTCCATTTAGCTGATTCTTGTATACAGATTTATTGGTATCTGGGGAACGTGACTAAATAGTGAACCAAACAAAATCATGGTGAATATTTCTTGCCCCGGGAGATGTAGAAAGATGGAAAAAATATCCTCTGTCTTATGGATCTGGTCTTCACTCTAGCTTATGTTAATTCTCAAGAACAAAAGTGTAAAATCTCACTGGGAATAATACACTCTAATAAATTATTTGTATACCCACTGTTCACTTATTGCTTTTTTTCCCCAGAATTGAACACCCCATGGTTTTCAAGTTGAAATAATTTTATTTACGATCAATTGTAATACTTTGTAATATTGTGTATGTGATCTATATTCTGGGTCGATGATTAAAAAACCAAAAAATCAAAGAGCAAAATGAAAAAAATGAAAAAAATGAAAAATGAATATTCTCTTTTCTCTCTCCATGTTTTATGGATAATTACTATTTGCTCAAAATATTTCATTCCATGTGTCTTCTCTTTATAATAATATTTTCAACATTTATGTATTTGAATCTATGGACTTAAACCAGAATGACAAGTTACAGGCATTGCAGTAATTTCAAGCTCAGGCAAGTGTATTTGGTAAAAATCAACTGTATTATTTTACAATAGACTGAGAAACAAAAATATTAGGCAAATTTCAAGGTCCTTAGATCAGTGAAATTTGAATATTGTCAGTCATCATGCTGTATCTGTACCAGAGAATATCCATCAGCCAGACAACGTCTAAGGCACTCAGCCCTTAATAGAAGTTTAAGTGTCTTAAGGGGAACATCAACATTGTAGACTTGCAAATTACTTTGAGGTCAGCAGGAAAAATTGCCACTTTACTCTTCTAAATGGGTGGTCATAGTTGGATTCCAAGAACGTCTAATGTAAAACTTCTAATGGAAATACTGAATGTTGTGTTTTAGAGAATTCATGACTTGTGGACAATTTAATCTTTATATGTTTCCATTACACTTGGCTGTTCTAAGTTTAAGATCGCAAACCTTCCTCTCAAACGGTCTAGGGCTCTCGTTACTCTTCCTCAGGCATGTGTATTTAGTATATTAATAATGTGCATTTTATCAAAGCAAAATTTGCACGATGGACCAGAACCTTGCTTGGAAGGGTCGATTCTTAAATATTCAGCCCAATAGCATCCTCTTCAGGTCTGTAGAACTGTGTGATCATCGACATCATCACAAATGGCATTTATAGAACATCTATCATGCACAGAGCAACGCTTAAATAGATGGGAACCTTCACTAGCTGTATAAAGCTCAGCCTACTCTCAAGGAGCTTTTACTCTATTTGGGGAGGTAAGCAGGTATGAATTACCATGGATATGAAAAGTTAAAGAATAAGAGCACAGCTTCCTTTCATGTTTTTCCACGAAATATAGAATCACCTAGGATCTCATCAGCCCAAGACATGCGAAGGGCTAGCTGCGATATTTTGTGTTGGTCACGGGAGTCGTTTGCTGTTGTTAGGAGATTGTTTCTTTGGGTCCCTTCTTCAGCGAACGTATTCTTTCGGTAACTACATGAGATTAGAAATGCAAAGGGTTCATTCCGTAGCCAGTAGCGAGTCTGGCCAGTGGCCATTTTCACTGGCAGGGGGTCCAGTTCTTCCTGACGGATGGATCTGGTGACTCTTGGTAATTTTGTAGGTTCAGACTTAAAGGCAAGAGAGAGCTACCTGTCCCACTAGGCAATAGTAACGGAGGAACGCTTACTTATTCTTTGGTGGACAGAGCAATGTCTCAAAGTTTGCCATAAACTGCAATTGCAACATAGAAGTCTGATCTCATTCTAGAGAGAGTTGATATGATTTTGATGTTGACTCAGTCAGCCTTGTGATAACTCGTTCTAGCCAGATAGCAAATCTATTAGGAGCCTAGAAAGGGCATGTGACAGTTCTCTATCACATCTTAGCTATCATAGTCAGAAGATGGTGTTTGGGGAGAGCGTGTTCTACTTTTGTGGGTGTGCATGCGAGAGTTTATTGTGAAATGGAACAATTATGGGTATAATAAATCCTTCTACTCCTTGCCTCCTTTTAAACATAAATACTAAAGCTCATATTTTAATCTTTATTGGTGTTCTGATGTCTTAAGTGCCTTTGTAAATCTTGCATTCTCTGGAGAAATGTGCATTTTATGTGTCTCAACATTTTACAAAAAAAAGACTTGGCTCCAGAAACCATGAAAACAGAAGAGGGTGGCTGTTTAAGTGTTGATTCCAATCAACAGCTACATCTGAAAGTAAACCCCATAAAGCTAATATGAAAAAACGTGACCAAGATCATATACACAGAAGAGCGGTCGCACATTAGACATTGGAAGGAGTGGAAGATAGGCTTTCAGATGAACGCTCGCAAAATGAGTAAACATCGACACGAAGGTTTGTTCTTCGAGTTGGTCACTATCCTAACTGAAGTTTGGGAGTAGCCAAAGGCAAGTGGTCAGGGATTCACTTCACGAAGTGCCTGACTAGAAATGTAAAATCGTGGCATGGTCATTACACAAAAAATGTCGATTCATTTGATGATACCTTCATTAGAGGGCACGAGTATGCCTTCTAATTGCGCGGCACGTTGTGGGGGCTCAGCATTCCTTTCTGGTACTTCCAATGCTACCCTGTTTTTCTGAGAGCCCAGATCCTGCTGTGTGAAAACTCTTTATTGCCAGAGGAGAAATTGGGTAGATGAGCTAGAGACACAGTGTGTGTCTGTGTGTGTCGGGAGCGGGGGGGTAGGAGGTAAAGAGGCAGGTCAGTTAATGTCCAGAGCCGGGGAGAACCTGGAGCCGGGCAACCTCAAGGCTGCTCTGACAGCTTCAAGGAAGATTCTCAGAACACAAAAGTCACCACACCAGAGACAACTGAATCATCACACAGCTGTCGCTACTGGTGTCCTATTCTTATTTCTTACTAATAGGAGCTTTAAGGGGGTTAGGAAAGCCTCATAGCCAGTCAGTCAGTCATTTTTACTGAGCACTTAGGTGTGCAGATCACTGTACTAAGCACTTGGGAGAGTACGATATAACAATAAACAGACACATTATCTGCCCACACGAGCTTATAGCCTAGAGGGGGAGACAGACGTTAATATAAAAAAAGATTACAGATAGGTACTTAAGTGCTGTGGGCCTTGGAGGGGCGATGAATAAAGGTGAGGCTATATGTATATATTCCTTCAATAGTATTTATTGAGCGATTACTATATGCAGAGCACTGTACTAAGCACTTGGAACGATTATTTTGGCAACAGATAGAGACAATCCCTGCCCATTGTACTTTCCTAGGCATTGGCTAGGCTATATATACTATATATGACACCGTTCTTACTACCCTATTTTAAAATCCACCAGCAGGCCAGTGGAATCACCAGTTCCTGAAAAATGGGGAAGATTTGGACCTCAGTTGGACCCAATCAGGTGGTCGTGATTTAACCACATCATCTGACTGAACCGCTCAGAACTCACCATCCCAACTGGAAAATTTTGGTTCTAGAAAGTGTGATGCAGGCACTCGTGCAGGCCGACCAAAGATGCAGTAATGCAGCAATTTTAGAGCAGAGCTAAGAGAAAAAGTCAGTAGTGCCCAACTCTCCTGCTTTTATGCCCGTGCTCCTTATGAGAAATCATATTGCTTTTCTCTTTAATCCCTGGATGCCAGGAAAAGCATGACCACAAAGTGACTTTCAAGTACAACTATTTAATTTGTCAAGGGTCTGGATGATGTCCTTCTCTTTTAAGTAGCCAGTCCCTGCAGCTAACAATCAGTTAGCAGGAAACACGTTACTCATAAATGACTTATTTTGCAAGAAGGCATGCAAAAGCTATGGTGTGATTCAGCTCTTTAATTCTGTTAAGAGAAGGTAAACGTGCCTAGTTACCAAAGAATGAAAACTAAACACAGACTAAATGCTTATTTAATATATGCTACACATAAATAGTACAAGATTTGCCGTCCCCCCGCTCTTCCGACCCTGCTTTTTTGGATCTGCCACCGTGAGCAGCTGTTAAACACATGCTAGTTACTCCCAACTCGCTGTTCCCTGTGTTTTGTCGTCACTGGCGGCAGAAGGGTCCGGTTCATTCTCTACCGTTCCCGTGTCCAACGCTTCGATGCTGAATGGTCGAGATCAATTTTACACATTCCCTACGGAGAGACAAAAGTACTGACACTCAGTAATGAGTGACCCGGGTCATGAAATGCTGCTTTATCGCTTGTTCCAGCACAAAGGCGAAGTGTGCCTTTTCCAGACTGGCATATAACTTTGAAGGTCATTAACACATTCTTTGCTCCCTGAAAGGTCAGCACCCTCAGTCACTTATTGTGGGTTTGTGTGTCTCTGTGTGTTTGTGTGGCGCTGCAGTAGGGGGAACCCCGGACAAGGCACAACAAATTAGTGGCCTGTCAGTTGCCTAAAGTTTTGGATTTGGAAGTCTGAAGGAAGAGACTCAACACCCAGAAAAATGAGCTTGCAAAACCCTTTTATGCTTAAGGTTTGCAAGTTCTGGGCCAGAATATATGAGGAAATGTAGAGGGAATCACAGTCCTACCCCCTTCCCCCTTTTTTTCTCCTCAGCATCATGCTTGTTTCCTGGATGTCTTGGCTAAACAATAACTAAAAAGTAAAACCCAGTCAGAAGAGTTTCTTGTCCCTAATCACTGGGGTCATGCGCTATGACTGGGATTAGCAGTCCTGATTATTCAAGAAGCCCAGGATTTTCTCATTGTTCCACGCTTGGGAAATGAGCAGTTTTGCTCCTAATTACCCCTGTCTTCCTCGGTCTCTGGTCTCAGGGGGACGTGGATCATTTCCCCATGGGGATGGGACGCTGGCGGGTGGACCTCTAGACCGTAAGCTCGCTGGGGGCGGGGAATGCGTCTGTTATGATTTTATAGTGTACTCTTCCGAACATTTAGTACAGTACTCTGCACATAGTAAGCACTCAAGGGACTGACTGGTCGCAAGCCTGGTCTTAAAGTAGGTATCGGGGTGTTATCGGGAGAGGGAGGAATGGGAATCCAAGTTGTGCAACTCTCATCTGTAGACAAATGTAAATGTTTGAGGATTCTGGTGGGGCTGGGTAGGTTTGCAATGGAATTCTCCCCTGTTGCCACTGCAGCTTCTGAAGATGGGTGACATCAGGGGTCCCAGGAAAATATGAATCGACAAGATGAAACAAACCAGTTTAGGTGGCTAAGAATTAAGAACTCTGTAGGTAGGTTGTACCGATTAGGTAAATAAATTACGGTAAGAATAATAATAATTATGATATTTGTTACTTCGCTCCTCCTCCCCTCCCCCCAACCCTGGGCTCTTCCCCCTTTCCCTCCCTTCAGCACTGTGCTCATTTGTATATATTATTTATTACCCTATTTATTTTGTTAATGAGGTGCATATCTCCTCGATTCTATTTATCTGGATGATGTTTTGTTTTGTTCTGTTTCGCTTGGCTGTCTGTCTCCCCCTATTAGACTGTGAACCCGTCGTTGGGCAGGGATTGTCTCTATCTGTTGCCGAATTGTACATTCCAGGTGCTTAGTACAGAGCGCTGCACATAGTAAGCGCTCAATAAATACTATCGAATGAATGAATGCGCCAGGCACGGTTCTAAGTGCTGATAATTGCGGTACTTTGGTATCTGTTAAGCCTTTACTGTGTGCCAGGCAAGGTACTAAACGCTGGGGTGGATACAAGCAAATTGAGTCGGACACCGTCCCGTATGGGGCTCACGGTCTCAAGGCCCATTTTACAGATGAGGTAACTGAGGCACAGACAAGGGAAGTGACTTAGCCGAGGTCACACAGACAAGTAGTAGATGTGGGATTAGAACTCATGACCTTCTTACTTCCAGGCCTGTGCTCTAGCCACTCTGCTAGGCTGCTTACACAGAGACCCAGATCACTTCTCCGGACTGCACGAAATCACAGAATAATAGAGTCTGTGATGACTGCCAGATAGGCCTGCAACCTAAACTGCCTAAGATATCCATCTGTCAGGATGCCCTATTTAGGAATGTCATGAGGGAGACAACTTCTTTTGATAACATGGTACCAGGTTCAATCAATCAATCGTATTTATTGAAGTGCAGCGGGGGCCGAGGAGACGAGCGTAGTCAGGAGACAGTCGTCAGGGAGGCCAAGGTTGGATAATGTTTTCAGGAGAGGGGGGTGGCCGACACTGTCCAAGGCAGCCGAGTGATCTAGGTGAATTAGAATGGAGCAGAGGCCATTTGATTTGGCAAGAAGGAGATGACTGGCAACCTCTGAGAAGAGAGTGTTGGTGAGAGACGGGGTTCCCTATTAGATGGAAGTCAGAGGGACATGGGTTCTAATCCCGGCACCACCGCTTCTCTGCTGTGTGACCTCGGGTCTGTCATGTTATCTGTGCCTCGGTTAATTCACTTGCAAAATGGCGATCAAGACTGTGAACCCTACGTGGGACAGAGACTGTGTCCACCCTGATTAACTCTTGTCTATTCTAGCATTAATTAAAAAAAAAACGGAGTGAAGGGGCAGAAGCCGGATTGGAGCGGGTCGAGGAGGGAATCAGAGGAGAGAAAATTGAGGCAACGGGTGTAAGCAGTTCACTCAAGGAGTTTTAAGAGGAACGGTAGGAGGGAGATAAGGCGATAACTAGGGTTAAGGGAGGATTTTTTCTTTTAGGATGGGGATACTGGAGCATGTTTGAATAAAGTAGGACAGAAGCCACTGGAGAGTGGATATTAACAGTATTTGTTAATATTTCTTAATATTTCTTCCTTTCTAATGATTCTTTTGGAGAAGCAGCGTGGCTCAGTGGGAAGAGCCCCGGCTTGGGAGTCAGAGGTTGTGGGTTCTAATTCTGACTCTGCCACTTGTCTGCTGTGTGACCTTGGGCAAGCCACTTCACTTCTCTGGACCTCAGTTACCTCATCTGGAAAATGGAGATTAAGACCGTGAGCCCCACGTGAGACAACCTGATGATCTTGTATCTACCCTTGTATAAATCTTGGACAATCACGGACTGTTGCTGTGCTCTATTACTTTGTATTCCATAGTAACTGTCCTACCAGCAGAAGATCCTTTATTTTTTTAAACATTTCAGTAAACACCAGAGCTTTGAGGGTCTCGCGCCAAAGACCAAGAATCACTTGAAATCACTTCTATCCTTAGAGGATTCAGTCATCTTCTCTGCGTCCTTTTGCTCCTAAGACAGAGGAGAAGCAGCGTGACCTAGTGGAGAGAGTATGGGCCTGGGAGGCAGAATGACCTGGAGTCAGAATAACCTCGGTTCTATTCCCCGCTCTGCCAACTGCTTGGCGTGTGACCTTTGGCAAGTCACTTCAATTATCCATTCCTCAGTGTCCTCTACTGTAAAATGGGGTTTCCTGTTCTCCCTCATACTTTGACTGTGATTCCCATGGGGGACGGGGACTCTGTTCGTACTCCAGGTCTTCGAACAGTGTTTGACACGTAGTAAGTGCTTAACGAATACATAAAAAAGAGAGGGACTTCATCGATTATTATTTATTGAGTCTTGGCTGAGGGCAAAGTTCTCTGCAGCAGTTTGAATTCCGAACACCAGTTTTTTCTAACCCTCCTACAGAAATGGAACTTTAGAGAATCCTCCCTCCCTCCCCTTGAGACATTTCCTTCCTGCATTCTCCTCTTTCAGCCCCTTCGGGACATTCCGTTGAAAATGTAAGTTAAATGCACTGATTGTTTTGAACTCCAAATCCGTTTGCGTGTGTGGTCTCCGCACAACTCGAAACCCCAACAGTGGCAATCTTCAGGGTTCACAGTCACTCCGTCCAATCCAGACGTAAATACAGAAGCTTGGCCTCCTCTGCGTCATCTCTGCCGCTCCCCGGCTGGCTCGGTCAGTGGCACTTTGGAACAACTGCTGTGTCCACAGCACTGTTCTGATTCGTGGTAGAGTTCATCAGCAGCAAAGCCTCGGTTCCCTTTCTTAAACGACATTCATTCGTTCGGTCGTATTTATGGAGCCCTTATTGTGTGCAAAGCACTACATTAAACACTTGGGAGAGTATGATATAACAATAAACAGGCCTATTCGCTGCCCACAAAGAGCTGATTTGCAATCTAACAGGGGAAACAGCTAGGTGAAATAAAGGAGCGGGCAATTGATCTGTGGTATTTATTGAGCGCTTACCGTACACGCGGCTCTCTACTAAGCATTAAGGGAAATACAGTTCAGTGGAGTTGATAGAGAAGATCCCTGCTCTCAAGGAATAGAGCAAGTAGAACAAAAAAACCCGAAGAGTAGAAATACATAAATGCTAAGGGTGACTATACTTGATGTTCTCTGATTTTAGCTGGTCTTATCCTTTAACCCGTTGCATAACTAAACGAGTCTCCTTGGCCGTACCTATCTGCAGATTGTGGACCAAAACTTTAAAGAAGTTAGACCATACCTAAAATCAGGGTTTTTAGCAAACGCAGTCCTATATAAGAGTTCATTCTATGAGTTCAGAATTGGGGATTTTTTTATGCACAAGAAATCGCGCGAGAAAAATATCTGTAAAACCAAATGATAGAAGACGTTGGTGGGCCCAGGTTGGTAACAGCCAGTAGCTGGTTATGGGCAGGGAATCTGTCTCCTTATCGTTACATTGTACCCTCCAAGCTCTTAGTACAGGGCTCTGCACGCAGTAAGTGCTCGGTAAATGCGATTGAATGAACGAATAGTATCCCAGCCCAAAGGCTGTGGTAGTAAATCTGCACTGTGGGTTTCATGATGGGCACCTCCTGCAGACTCCAGTGTTTTCCTGCCCAGAGGGGAAAGAGTGACCATTTGAGTCATTACCAATCAGTCGATCCATCGTATTTATTGAGTACTCACTGAATGCAGAACACCGTACTAAGCGCTTGGGAGAATACAATATAACAGAGATGATAGATGTACAATTAGAGAAGCAGCATGGCTCAGTGGAAAGAGCCCGGGCTTGGGGATCAGAGGTCGGGGGGTTCTAATCCCAGCTCCACCATCTGTCAGCTGTATGACTTTGGGCAAGTCACTTGACTTCTCGGTGCCTCAGTTACGTCACCTGTATAATGGGGATTAAGACTGTGTGCAACCTGGGGCAACCTGATTACCCTGTATCTCCCCCAGCGCTTAGAACAGTGCTCGGCACATAGTAAGCGCTTAACAAATGCCAACATTATTATTATTATTCATTGACTTTCCCGGCTATTGGGTGACTGATTATTTCAAGCAATTGCATCCTTATCTTTGGCTGCCTCAGTGGAAAGATTTGGGGTCACTGACACCGTAAGCTCCGGACGCCTATTCAAAGCAAAATCACAGGACTTCTCTTCGGCTTGAACCGATCGAGGAATAATGGACGGGCTCAAAAATAACGACATGAGAAATTCCCATTGCTTGAATCCACAATTAAAGATGTCCCAGCGGCAGCAAGGGAACGGGGCTGGTTTTTCCCAGGATCTAAACCCACAGAGACAAAGCCTTAAGAAGTCTGAGATTTCCCAGGGAATTCTTAGGATGCCACTTGCCTCGTTCTCTCAGCAGTCCCCGCTGGCTCGCAGGGGCTCGTCAGCGACGTTGCTCGGCGTGTGTAGGGTGAGGAGAATTCAAATTCACTGGCGGTAAGGCGGTGTACTACACGGCAGATGTTTACAAGGAAAGGAAGTGATTTAGACAGAGACTAAGACTGACCATTGTCAAAAGGCTGGAAGAGATTCCACCGCACCTGCTTCTCCGTTACTTCAGACAACATTCTCCAGACTGTAACTCCAATAACTGAGCTGGGAAGGGGGCGACTCTGAAGAGATCGAGCCTAGATTGATTTCTGAATTAGACCCAGCGTCACCGGTTGCGTTTAATCTTTTATAACTCTGGCCCCAAATGGCTCAGTCTATGTAAGTGTGTTTTTTGATTTTTAATGGAATTTGTTAAGCACTTTCAGTGTGCCAAGCACTGTGCTTAATAATAATGTTGGTATTTTTTAAGCACTTACTATGTGCCCAGCACTGTTCTAAACAGTGGGGAGATACGGGGTAATCAGGTTGTCCCACGTGAGGCTCGCAGTCTTAATCCCCATTTTACAGATGAGGGAACTGAGGCACAGAGAAGTGAAGGGACTTGCCCACAGTCACACAGCTGACAAGTGGCAGAGCCGGGATTTGAACCCATGACCTCTGACTCCCAAGCCCGGGCTCTTTCCACTGAGCCACGCTGCTTCCCAACTATGGTTGAGGTTCAGGAACAAGTCTAAGGAGAATTCAGATTTTCAGAGTCCTAATCACGCATTGGTCACACTGCTCTAGTCTCCTGTTTAGAGCTGCTTATCAGCACGAAACCTAGACAAAATGAAGAACTTTGTCTAATCCATAAAATGCAATCCATCTCCAGGGAGAGGATCTGGGCAACAAGCAGTCCATCACAAGCAGGAGAGCAAACAAATGGGAGTATTTAATAAAATTTGTATTTCATGAAATGATTGAAATTTGAAAATATTTTCAAATGTCTTTCACATTTCTCAGTTGGAGTGGAAATGGTGCTTTACACAAATATTTTAAGTTGCCAGTGAGCCGTGTATGCTGTAGGATTGAGGGGGCCTTAATATTAATAGTATTTTGTACCATTTTGAGCCTCTGGGGAAGTAGTTGTATAACATAAACATTCTTTCAAAGGGTTTTGAAAGACATTTATGTATAGAGGTACCAGAAAACGATTTTGGTGAATATACTTGGTTTGAATTCACGGGATTGCTAATATCTTGTCCTGTTTTTCATTCAAGTATTAAATTTCTTCCAAGGTATTTATGGTATTTATTGAATGGTTTAGGAAAATACAATGCAGTGGCTCTGGTAGATATGATCCCTCCTCACATGGAACTTACAATCTACAGGGGAGACAGACATTAAAATAACTTACAGATAGGGGAATCAACCTGATATTACTGAGCGCTTACTGTGTGCAGAGCACTGTGTTAACTGGGGAAATATAAGGATTTCGGGCAGAGTAATAAACTCCCTAGTAGAAGGAAGCAACGTGGCCTAGTGGATAAAGCATGGACTTGGAAGCCAGAGGTCTTGGGTTCTAATTCTGACTGCACCAGATGTCGAATTGTACTTTCCAAGCGCTTAGTACAGTGCTCTGCACACAGTAAGTGCTCAATAAACACCATTGAAAGAATGTCTGCTGTGTGATCGTGGGCGAGTCGCTTGACTTCTCTGTACCTCTTTTTCCTGGGGATTCAATACCTCTCCTCCCTCCTACTTAGACTGTGAGCCCCATGTGGGACAGGGATTGAGTCCGACCCCATTAACTCATACCTACCCCACGCTGAGAACAGCGCTTGGCACACTGTGAGTGCTCAGCACTTACCATTTAAGACAACGAATAAAACTTCTCCTGTATCTGAGCCCCATGCGGTTGGTAGATGGTTGATCTGAACTCGTGATCGAAGATATTGAAGTCATTACAGCCTTTTATACCCTTTATAGTTCATTCTGCTGCCTGATTCTTGGATCTTAGGGTCACTAGGCGGCCCCCGTCTCATCCATAAGAGCCTTCTCTGATGTCATACCCCTGCCTTGCCCCAGTAAGAAACCTTGGGGACTCTGCACATCGGTTTGATGACTCGTTCATGCCGACCAAGATCCGTGCCAAGACCCAGAGGTCCGTGCAGAGGAGCAGGCAGACTAAATTTAGCCTGCGATCCCACCTTCCAAATCCAGATAACCCAACTGTCTTCAGGCCAATGGATCACTCAGTTTCTACCCATTTTCATCCAAGCATTTTCTGATTAAATATTCTACATTAGTCTAGATTCGTTAAGTGCTCAAGTGCAAAACTGTGCCTCACTCAACCCGTGGCTCTGAAAGATTCCCTGCAGATCTTTTTCCTTCTGGATAAGACTGTGGTCCACCATCCTCCGGGTGAATTTGAACTGAAAAAGGTGTGCAGCCTAGGTGGAGAGACAAGCTTCTGCCTGATGTGGTTGTAAATCTTTGTTCTCTTCCCTCCTCTCGCCCTTCTCCCTACCCCTCACAACTTCTCTCTCTATCCTCCCGTTGGTCACAGTCATAAGGTCTGGATGGCAGATAAGAAAACAGCCACAGAAGGGAGAGCGCAGAAGGAAAGTCTCAAAGGCTTCAGGAGACAACCCTCATGACTGTTGTGAACTGCAGGTCAGACGCCGACTGCTTTCTTTGAGCTTGCGTAAGCCAATAATCCGGCCTTGCTAAGAGTCAGTCCGGACTGAAAACTTCACAGGAGTTTTGTAAGCGATAAGAGTTTTGGTAGCTCCGTTTGAGTAATAAACCACTGCGTCGGCCAGGAGACTCAAGATACAGAAGAAATCTCAGATGTCCTCGGTTTCCTGGAAGGGTTATGGTAGGTGAAAAGTCCAGTGAGGGAAATGCATCCCTACAGACGCCCAAGCTGACGCCGTCTCACACACCCATTCTTCGTAAGTGGGTCCTGGGAATCAGATGGCCGGGGCCCTCCTCTTCTTTTGACTAGAGTCTTCTTGGATCCCTCTGTGAGTTACCAATAACAGCTTGAAACTGTTTGTCTCTTCAGATGCTGACCTCCCCTTGGTCATGTCTGCAAAAGGCAAGCATGTTTTTTATTAAGATATTATTTTTTTTTGAAGAAAATAGCACTGCTGTCCCAAATGGGGGAAAGTGCAATATTCTGTGCCTCACTGAGGCCTAGCAATAATGAAAGCTTGTAGAGAAAATAAGAAAAGTGATGTATAGCCTGCCACTCCTGCCTCTAAGCCTACACCGATAATCTCCTCTCACAAATCAGGTGCATATATTATTAGGTTTCCCCTTGCAGAGTCGGAAGAAAGCAATTTTTGATAATTCTAAAGTAACTGTGGCATTTAAATGTTTCCCATTTGCCAAGCACCATTCTAAGCACTGGGGTAAATAAGTAAGCAGGTCAGACCTATTCCCCATCCCACATGGGGCTCTCAGTTTAAGCAGGAGGGAAAACAGGTTTTCAATCCAATTTTACAGGTGAGAAAACTGAGGCAATCAAGCATATTTATTGAGTACTTCCTGTGAGCAGAACACTGTACTAAGTGCAATAAATTCAGTGACTTGCAGAACGATATACATCAGGTAAGTGTTAGAGCCAGGATTGGAATGCAGACTTTTAAAATCCCACTTGTTCAGGTAGTGATGTCCATTAATTCCTTCAAACATTGGCCAAGGTGTATGTGAAGAGATTGGTTTTCACTGGAGTGGAGGCCTCTGGCTTTCCCAACCCAGGTGCCCAGGTTTACTCTCGTGATGCACCTGGGATTGGCCAGCTCCTTCCAAGGAGAGAACAGTCCAGCTGCATTCTCAGTAAATGGTGTGTTTGCTTTAGTTCTGATCTTATGAGTTTCTAGGATTGCATGGTGCAGGTTGTCTCCCAAACCCCGGGGGAATAAAGGGAAGGTCGGACCCCATAAAAACAGATCACTTCTTTCATCAGGAAAAACCCCGGAGCAGTTAGTAAGCTAAGGTGAAAGGGTTTCTGTAACAATTACCACTAGGCCGAAATTAATATTTGCCATTTACTCCAATCAATACAAAATTGGGGTTTGGAAATCCGGGGCATCGCGACGAATTCCCTAAAATGAACTTGTGTTCTTAAATCACACATGGGCTAAACCATGTCATGACACAGCATGACAAGGTGACATGATAGAACATTACGCAGTGCTCTGAAACTTTGAAAGTATTTATTTGGATTGGGATTTTCATTTTGAATCATTTGGCAGTCATTTATCAGGTTAGGTAATGCCAGAAAACTCAGCCATCTCCAGCTCTAAATGCATCCCTCTGGGAGCTTGCTGGGAAGAAGATGTGATTATTAAATGAAGTGAACTCTAGTTTGTGACAGATGGCATTGAGGAGGGTGATAGCAGGAGTCCACGTGACACAGTATATTCTCTGCATCCCCGTCTGATGAGGAGAAATCTCCCTCCTGGATCTGCGCAGTTGGAAAGCTAACTTAGGCAGTATGATTAATGGAACTAACAGGCCTATTAAGATCCTACATTTTAGCGTACTGTTGTGTAGGCGTAAAGAATCCAAGATGCTGCAGACTTTTGAGATCGACAGCAAGACCAGAGACCAACTCGAACGCTCAGTAGCTTTGTGATCAAATCCAATTTTTCCCAGTGATAATGCAAATTGGGAAATTAATACGTGAGTCATTTCTGATTCCCATTCTTGGCTATGAATAAAATTCCATGCAATACAAAAAGGGAAATATATGTTTTTAATCATTTTTTTATTTTGGTTACTGCTGAGTTTTGTTTTTCAGCAGATATAACTGGCAGGGGGTTTTGACGGACTGCACTCTTTCATGTTCTTTGACTTTTCACTTCATTTTACCATAAGCCAAGGAATACTTTCACTTGAGTAAATTTTAAATGAAACATACCATTTCTGTGACTCGGTATGGTAAACCAAAGGAGCCAAGTGATTGCCCCAATTTTTCAGACCTGAACCATGTGGGAAAATCCCACTGGCATGTGGAATTACGATGAAAGGTCCTATCTGGCTGCTTCTGAGGAAGGAATTTAGAATACTCTTAACAACTCATTCTTGAGAATATTGCAAAAGCTCCTTTCCAGAATATCCATATAGCCCAAGAGTCGTAGTATAAATATACAGAAATTTTAGCTCAGCGAGCCAAAATGTTCCCGGGGACTCTTTTCCCGAAGGAGAAGGATGTACTGCAATTGTAGAGAATAATCACGAAAGGGGCCCTCGTCTATATAGTTCTAAGGCTTCTGGCTAGTGAATTCAAGACTCCAACCCCACCCGTTTATAGTATTAACGTAGATCATACCCAGTGAATTGCAACCTTTCATTTCAGAGGGACTGTGAAGTCCGTCAGCTTGGTTTCGGGAGCCTAGCTCCCTGTTCTAGTTTGCAGCTTCTCCCTGGACATACGAACCCAACATTTAGTCCTCAGCAATACTTATTGTCCCTCCTACTTAGATTGTGATCCCCATGTGGGCTCTATGTCCAACCTGATTATCATTTATGTAACTCAACACTTAGTACAGTACTCTGCACGTAGTGAGTGCTTAAATACCACAATTCTTCTTCTTCTTATCATTATTACTGATAACATGTTTTTTGTAAAGATGTAATAATAATAATAATAATGGTGGGATTTGTTTAACGCTTACTCCGTGCCCGAAGAACTGGGGCGATACAAGCAAATCGGGTTGGACGCAGTCCCTGTCCCTCATTTTACAGATGGGGTAACTGAGGCACAGAGAAGTGAAGCGACTTGGCCAAGGCCACACAGCAGACAAGTGGAAGAAGTGGGATTAGAACCCATGACTTTCTGACTCCCAGGCCCGTGCTCTATTTGTTACACTACACTGCTTCCCTGTAGTCTGCTTCAGCTGCTATTATTGTTAAGCACATTAATAAGAGACGCTCCCGAGTTCTAATGAGTTGCATCCTGTGGCTCAGTGGAAAGACCCCGGGCTTGGGAGTCATAGGTTATGAGTTCGAATCCCGGCTCTGCCACTTGCCAGCTCTGTGACTGTGGGCAAGTCACTTCACTTCTGTGCCGCAGTTACCTCATCTGTAAAATGGAGATTAACTGTGAGCCTCATGTGGGACAACATGATTACCCTGTAACTACCCCAGTGCTTAAAACAGTGCTCTTCACATAGTAAGTGCTTAACAAATATCAACATTATTATTATTATCCGTAATTCTGATCTGATTAGCTACCAAAGGAACCTAGATGTGACTGGGCTGTCTTTTTCATAATCATTCAGTTTTATTTATTGAGCACTTAGTGTGTGCAGAGCACCCGTATTAAGCATTTGGGAGAGCCCAGTATCACGGAGTCGGTAGACACGTTCCCTGCCCACAATAATATTCTTCGTCTCTTCACTTCTTTATTGTTCTGCTGTCCTGGCTTCAATTTCTAGTTGCCTCTTGTAAGGGAATGGTTGACTTTCCATAATTGTAGTTCCAGAAATGTTCTGAAAACACAGACTCTGTTCCCACATGGGGGTCACAGTCTAAAGGGGAGGGAGAACATGTATTCAATCCCCACTGAGGCTCAGAGAAGTTAAATGAGTTGCCCAAGGTCACGCAGCCGGCAAGTCGGACCCAAATTAAATAACATCTATCCTTATTATCCTTGTTCATTTACTCCATCTTGTAGCATGGACGACCCTGAATAGACACTATTGTCCTGGTTATTACCAATCCCGATAAAATGGTAGAGCCTCAAACTCTCCAAGGGAGCAGTAATAAATGTAAAAATTACAGCAATGGAATTTAAAAAAATCAGTTATATAGGTAACTGATCTATGAACATGACTGAAGCTATTGCATTTTTTAAAAGTCATATATTTAGACAGAAACCATAGGGGCTGCAGTTTAGGACCAAGATATGCATTTACTACAGGGCACTGATCTGACTTCAAGGGACCTGCCTTAGGTACCAAAGCAATTGAAAGTGTTTTCTGTATAATTCCGCCTAATAAGCTCTCCCCAAGGCTCTGCTGAGGGCTTTTTTGAGAACCAGTGACCCCTGCAGATTTATATATTTTTCCTGCCTTTTTCTTCACTCAGGATAATATAAACAGAAAGGGATCTTCACAGTTCAATCACAAAAGCAGAGGTCGACCTTGAAAACCTCCACCACTGAGACGGTATTCTACTGTAGTTTGATATTCATCAACTGTACCATCAAGTGAAATAGAAGGACAGGTAATTGACAACCCTGTCAAGAACCTAAGCGATTTCCATAAATGCAACAGTTCACTTCCTGAAACGATGGGGTGGGGAAAGAGATAGAGAAAGAGAGAAACGAGAGAGACAGAAAACATCCCTTTGAGATTCACAAGTGATGCCACTGAGGGTGAGATTTCATCTACGTGTGTTAGGGAAGCTGATTAGATGGATGAGTGATCAACGTAGAATAAAATTAAACCTCGGTCACAGCTAGGGGCACATGCATGGCTGTAAATGTACAACTGTAGAAAGTTAACAAGCTCAACGGATATAGATGGTGATTTGTTTGGCTTTCTCTTTATTACTGTAGGAAGAAATCAGGTGAGGGCACAATAGAAAGGAATATAATTCTGATTTATTAAAATAATTGGAATAAATATATGAAAGTGTGTGGTTAGCATACATTATGCTAAAGTTTTAAAATACAAGATATATGAAACAAACATATTTTTATATTCCTTTGATGTTGGTAGAAAACTATTTTTTTCAGTGTATATGAATGTGACCGATAAGACTCATGCCTAAAGATCGGTCCCTTTACATAGGGTTCATGTAAGGATTGTTCCATGTTAGGATCTCACATTTGCTAATACATGGTTCTTAACAGCATTTTTGCTTCTGCATCCTCCTCCTCTCTTACCTCACTTGCCTCCAGTCATTTCCCCTCAGTATAATAATCTTCAACCTTCTGTCCAATATTTCTTGAAATGACATCTTTACATTCCCACTCTTCAAAAACATCCAGGGATTGACCATTCCTCTTTGTATCAGTTGGGAACTCCTGACCATCGGGTTTACGGCACTGTCAGCTCTCTCCCTCCTACTTATCCATTCTCTTTTCCCACTACACTTCCCATTCTTTGTTCTTCCCGACCTAGCCTACTCGCTATGTATGGTTCTCATCTTTCCCCTAAAATGAATCCTAAATTGTGATCATCTCCCAGAAGAATTTTAGGGGATTATTATGCTTGAAAAGTTATCATTTATGATGGATAAGAGGACATTTTCCCTGTAGAAAGATTGTATGCCTTTGAAATATCTCTTCTTTTGTGTTTTTCAGGGACAGGTTCTGTTTCACAGTCATTTTTTTAATACCCTGTAGCTTCCCTCTCCCGTCCACACAGCTCTTTTCTTCCTCTCTCCCTCTCCCAGGTTCTAGTTTCTTCAACTGTAAAACACTGTGAGCCCCATGTGGAACAGAGATTGTGTGCAAACTGATTATCCTGTATCTACACCAATGCTTATCATAGTGCTTGAGCCATAGTAAGCACTTAATACGACAATAGTACTATTTCTTTTTTTTGGCTAGCTCTATTCTTGCCATTAGCTGGCTAACCCTAACCAAGTTGTTTTTTTTCTTTTCAAGTGTCAGGTCCCACGATTCAGGGAGGATCATTTTCAGACTGGGTTAGCAGAGTCCTGCTGGATTTAGCTTTTTGTTCTCAAGGTGACCCGAGTTGCTGCTGACGTGGTGTCATAAGTCAGTGTGGTTCATGAGCCTTCTAACGGGCCCCAGCGGAATTCTACACTATCGTCTTCCTCTTTCCATCTCTCATTTAAATTCGAGGCACATAACGCCCCCATTTCTAGTCTCTAGTAATCCTTTGCCATCCTGTGCTCTACATAGCGATTTGAGTCCATGCTTAATTCTCCGACTGTGCCATGCCCAACCCACAGCAGCTCCTCAATTTATTTTTAACTGGATGAGCATCGGGAGAGCTCATGGACTTCATAACATCAGGTTCTGGACCCTGTTCAGTCCCCATTGCTCTTTTACTAGTCTACTGGAGATTTCTCCCCCTCCAATCCCATACCTCTTCCTCCCACCTGTGGCCTCCTCCCAGCTCCTTCCTCTCTCTTTCCCGTTGTTCTCGATTCCCCATTCGGTCCATCAGCGAAGGCTTTAATGGGGATATACAAGCCACAAGTGCCTAGTAATAGTAATAAAAAACCAAAAACTAATGCATTTCGGAATAGTTAAACACAAGCATGCTCCGAGTGTAAAGAAAGAAAAGGGACTGCAGCATTTTAAAAAGGCTTTTAAGGGATTCCTGATCAGTGACTCAATAAAGTCTCTTGACTAGTTCCCTACAAATTAATGACTGTATAACCCCAAGTCACTGGCCAAATTATAACATCTAGAACTGAGCCTTCGCTATTTTAATTTCCAGGATTTAGTGTCAACATGGAATGACACTCTGCAGATCTGCTTGCGCCCTCCCCCTGACCTTTCCACCCTCTCTGCTTTCTGAGGATTCATGTCCACATGCGTGATACGTGTGAGGGGTTGTCACTTCATTGGTATGACGGTCAATAAAGAGAGGAGAGATACAATATAGGCTTATTAGAATTGAACTTCCTATGCGAGATTTCCACTCCCCCCCCCCAAAAAAACACACGCACACACATTTGGATAGAGGATAATAATCCAGTGGAATGAGTCTGCAGCTTTGGGAGAAGGGAATAGATGTTAGCACAATTACTATTTTGACCTTTGACCCTCAAAGAATTGGCTACAAAAAAGTCAAAATGTTAAATCTGAAATGGATTCTGTGCACCTCTGGAGACAGTCTTTTTAATAAAGTTTACTTAGTGCCAACCAGCACAATAAATCATTCAACTTAATGGACGAGAAGAAAAGACACTTGGACAATAAAAGCTTGCGGGCTTGGAGTCCGGAGCCCTCATTTTTGTAGATGCTTCCTATGAAGATTCACAGTGTGGAGAGTTTTCTAAAGACTATGGAGACAGCGTGATCTACTGTCTTGCATTCTACATTTAGTCTTGCAGATATTTTTCAAAAATCCTGACGTTCCGATTGTTATATAGGCCACATCCACATTTCCCAGTGCCACCCCACAGTCAGAAAACCCAATCTTTTTCCACCATTACCTGTACCAACAGGCTAAATCAAACAGGCTTCTGCCGCAAACAAACCCGTGACTCCCCTAATAAACAAACAAAAACCTAGTCATCCATCCGGAGAAAGCCAAAGGGAATGCATGCATCGATTCCCATGGAAACCAAATAAAAACAAACCAAAGAGGATAGGCTGATATTTAACATTTCCTCTAGACCCACCGGCTGTTTCTCACTCTGTGTGATTCTCAGTTGCCCCACAGTGGTGTGCGGGGTTCTAGGCGTGGGTGCCTGGGTTAGTTTTTGTGACTGTAGAACTGAAGTATTGTCCTCAGGCTTAACGATGACACCACCGTTGAGAGACTTCCGATAGCCCTCTGAAATCCCGAGAACAGAGATTCATGTGACGTCACGTATTACACTGGCCGGCAGAGTAACAGAGCGCTGTCAGAGGCGGCATTTTGGGGAACTACTCCAAGTTCACCTGAATCTAAAGCTTTTCTCCTGGGGGGTCTAAGACTCCCCCCCATTTTCTCTAGAGTAGTCACGTTCCTCTGCCACGTTCCCGAGAATAAGGGTGCTTCGCTCAAGCCGCGGAGCTCGGTGGCAAGGAGTGTCTGAGGGAAAGAAGGGTGGGCACTGAAAATCAAAATATCGTATAGAATGGCACTGGTGCCTGTTCAACTCATATAGGGGTGAAGCCGCATGAAAACTGGGCTGCCTGGTATAAAACCAGACAACTCTGCATTCTATAGTACAGATAGAATTCGATCTGTGAGCAGGATAGGCCTGGACACACACTTGTTTAGGAGTACTCCTTTTACAAAGAATGTATTTAAAATTCATTCTTTACTGCACCGTTGCCTATCTGACTTGAGTGCCCGGTGCTGTTTTCACCTCTTGGTGTCATGGAGTTGCATGTCTCAAATACACAGAACTCCCGAAACAAAATGATTACAGTGAGATAGGTTTTAGCCTTTTGTTCTTATAATTTTGTTTTTACATTTTCTCAATCGATAAGCTTCAAGTCAACGCATCCAGCAATAGTCCTGGACAGTGATTTAGGGGAGACAAAGGTTTTCAACCACCTTACTTACCCCACGAAGATTTTCTGCGGGAAATTTATCCACTACACCTTCACTCTTCAAGATGGAAGAGCTTCTTGTTTCACTGGCCAGTTTTTGTTTTTTTAACATTGATGTAAGAATGCTTTAAAATGATTTCGTATTTAGTATGAGAGAACACTCAAAGGTTGATTAATAGTCACAGTAATAAGATCAGGAAAAAAATTATATAGTCTTTACTGCAAACAGCAGAACATCGAATAAGAGGAGAGTGCTGGATCCTGACAGGATAACACTATTCATATTACTTCCCAGACCGCTGAAGCAACTTGTTTGCATTAAATAGTGCAGTCTCTGGCGAGAACTGGAGCTGGGAATTAAAAGATTGAGGTTCTAATTCCCTCTCTGTAACTTGGGTCACCCTGAGCCTCAGTTTCCTCAGCTGGAAAATAGGGATAAGAGATCTGCTCTCCCTATTTAGACTCCAAGCCCCTTGTGGGACAGGAACTGAGTCTGATAGAAGTCAGTATCCACACCACATTTAGCGTGTAAATAAGCACTTGAAATGATAATATTAATAATAATTCAATTGGGGGAGAAATACGAAGAGCTTAAAATGGAATATTGTAATTAACAGCAAAAGTCTATTTATGACTGTGTATGTTTTCCCCTTCCATGAACTTCATGAAGAAAATGGCCCTCATTTCATATTTGAATATTTGCCCATTAGTAATTTAGCCTACTTGTTCATCTCTTTTCATAGATGAAGAAAATAAATGCAGTTAAATTAAATGAAGCTATAAATATTCAACCAAGAGAAAGGGGTTTTTGTTTTCTTTGTATTCATTTAGAAACCTGCATAATATTTCAATCCTAACACCTACATTTCCTCAGATGCTGGCTAGCTCTTAGTGCTTGTTTATCTTACATATAATGTTTTGGTTTATGTTTTGGAGTACAAAGAACAGCTACAAATGTGAGTCAACTCCCATCCTGAAAATTCATCAGTGTGTGTTCTTTGTTCTCCTAACAATCTTGCTCCTTGGTGGAATAAGAGTACTGCAATTTAACACTAGAGTGAGTCTTGATTGCATTTCACTGGGCTGTGATCAAAATATCATCTCATCTCAGTGCAGCAAATATATTTTCAATTAAAAGTAATAATGACTGAGCAATCAGAGCAGACCATGTGGTTGTGAAGGAGTAAAATTAGAGCAGCCATCTAAATTAGACAGACTGCTGAATTCCTAATTTTTAAAAAATTCCTCTACTTTTCCCCTTTTTTAACATTTCAAGCCTTTACCTTCCTTCAATCCATTAATTCCATCAGTGTCTGGAATGGTCTAGACTGATTGTTTGGTTTAGATTTTTGAAAGGACATTTATCAAAATCTATACAACAGAAGACTGCATGGAAGAAGTAGAAAATGTTACAGAGACAAAAAGGCAGCGCCTACATAAATAAACCAACCAACGACACATTCCCACTACTCACGTTATTAAAAAAAAATAAAAATTCATGGCCCATTTTAGATCTTTCATGTCAAATAGAAGAACGTACACATTCTCACCACATTATTTCTCCAGGGTAGCACAGTATCACAAATATGAAATCAGTCAGGCTTCTGCCTCAAAGTGATTTTTAACTGGGACCACATGTTTATTAATTTAGTGTGGTGTTCAGATTCTATTGTCAACCACAGCGACTCAATCACCACCCAGAAGCAGAGGCAAAGGCCTACAAGAAGAGAACTGACGAGTTCAACTCTTCTTAACTCCTACTTTTTACAGGAATGAGTGGCCAACTGCATTTCTCTTTAGGATAAAGATTTCTCTGTTCATTTTTTAGTGATGCCCAATGGACGCCCTGCATCTGGTCAATTGGTATCACTCCGGAGTTTTGTAACCTGCGGCCGCTAGTGGAGCTGCCAAGGGCCTTCTGCGAGCTTCCGAGCTTTTGGTGAGTCTTGATGGAACTGGGGCATCTTGCCCGGAAGGAAATATCAACAGGTTTACATGATGCGTTTAATGGCAGGCTTGCTTTTCTTGGTACTTTTGGGGAAAGAGGCCTACGAAAACTTCACAAGGAGGTGATTGAAAACACGATAATTATCCTCCTCGTCGAAAAGAGAAAGTACAAAAGGTAGGGGGGAAACCCTTAAACTTTTGAACCTTTGAACTTCACGAGCATTCTGAAAGAGTGGTTTTGAAGAAACCCTCCTCTGTTTTGTTCGCGAGGACGTATCACAGAATGACATCATGCTGAATCTGAAACTCCATCCAGAAGGCTTTTTGGGGCGGCAGGATAGATGGCTTGAGTACAATGGACTAGTTCTCCGTTGGGTGCTCAAGCACAAAGGCTCTAGGCTCTAGCCTCTTCATAAAAACTTCCTTAGAAAACGATTGCTTCCCCGCACACCCCTCGCATATAAATGAGAAACTGTATTTTGCTCGCGTTTTGAAAGCGCAATAGCCCTTCTAGCCTTCTGACTCTTTTTTGGCTTTCAGGTACTGTAACTGAACAGTAAGCTATTGGAATGGCATTTTTTTTTAAAGAAGTATTTCATATATATTTTTTCACCCTTGAAGAAGGGTGTTGTTTCTTCATTCTGCATTGAGAGCAGTTAATTAAGGGAGAGAGAGACTTCTTTTGTCAAACTCCTTCCGCCCCAGATTTTCCCCTTCTGCCCGCACGGCCCGGGGATCACGTTTTGAGCAGCAGCGGGAACTTTTCTGGGCATTTCGTGTCCAGAGACGGAGCCTGATGCATGAGCACAGAGATGTAAGAGCGACTGCTGACTCTCCGATCCCGGCTCCGTCCCACTGGCGAATACAGGATGCAAATTTAGAGAAGGTGTGTTGCTGTTGGTGGTTGGGACTCCATGCTGTTGTCTGACAGAAGCAAGGCGGCTAATGATGGCCTAATGGCTAGAGCATGGGCCTTCGAGGCAGAAGGATCTGGGTTCTAATTCCAGCTCTGTCACTCGTCTGCTGTGTGACCTTAGATAAATCACTTAACTTCTCTGTGCCTCAATTACCCATCTATAAAATGGGGATTAAGACTGTGAGCCCCATATAGGACAGGGGCTGTGTCCAACCCAATTTGCTCATATTGACCCCAGTGCTCAGTACAGTGTCTGGCACATAGTAAACACTTAACAAATACTGCTATCATTATTATTATCATCATCATTATTATCATTCATCAACTGGTCACAAGCTATCAAGAGGCTTGAGGTCCAAACTAAGTTCTGGCATTTTTATGATGCTAACTGAGTTTTATGACCCTTGGTCTTATTTATGCCAGTGCTTAGTAAAGCACCTGGCACATAGTAAGGACTTAACAAATACCTCAATTATCATTTTTATTATTATTGTCATTCATCAACTGGCTGCAAGATATCAAGGGGCTTGAGGTCCAGACTAAGTTCTGGTAGTTTTACGACCCGAGCTGTGGATTCATGTAGATTAATTAAGGAATGCAGTTGCATTTCTTGAAGAGACAGCGCTCAGTTGAATGGAAATACCCAGGAGGCATGACATGCTAGCAGGAATATTTGTCCAGTCAGCTCTCTGGAGGATGTGGTCTTTCCTTTCTATCAACTTGCCAAGTCATCTGGTCGATGGGATTTTGCCAGATCAGGGCCCGGCTCTCTCGTCCGAGGGACCTTAGAGGTGAAAGTTTACTGCAGGACTCTCGTGGCCTTTGGTTCGATTTTGCTCTCGCTGCTGCCGCCCAACAGTGGCACGTCGTAGGATTTGAATTTTCAGGGACTTTTACAGGGTGGGTAAACACCGAAGATTGAAAAGTTGTCTAGGGACAGCAGAAGCCCAGTGACCAAGATGCTGGGGTCTTTTGGATGGACAGGGTGAGTAAAGGAAGGGATAGAGAACTAGCAAAAGTAGTGGCCGATTCAAAATCTCACCCCCATCTCACTTTATCTCTTCTTCAGTTCATCCGTAGTCGGGGCACTGACGGCCACCCCACCCTCTGTCAGTTTTTCCCCTGTCCTCCAAAAGTATGGAAGATCTGAATCGTGCGGTATTCTGCCCCATTTGACCCCTACCAACTCCCAAAGCTACCTTGAGGTTATGAAGTTCATTTTGGTGTTTCCATTTGGATGTAGATTGGACATGCAGAAGGTTTAACTGGAGGGAATTCCTGCAGCTGTATGGAGTTAATCAAAGATCAGGAGAGTTTGGAAGGAAGGAAGAGAGATGAGAGAAAGACACATTCTCTCTTCCTTCCTTCCAAACTCTCCTGATCTTTGATTAATGGAATGTATTTGGTGCTCTCTATGGGTTTAAGTTGGGCTAAGTGTTGGGGTGAATAGGTGATAATGAGAACAAGCCCCGATCCATACCAAACTCACATCAGAAAGAAGGCAGATGAAGAGGACGCATTAGAATATCAACGGACCAAGATAACACTGTTTAATTAACTAGCTAAAAATACTATTTGGAGGGGCCCCATGTTGAGATCAGTCCTGAAATGGTTAGATGTGTTTGCCATAAAAGCTGCTTGTGAAGTTTGTACAATGCTTTGATTTTGGGTTTTTATTAGGGAAAAGATTGCTTTAAAATCAAATAAATGCAACTCTGGAATTAAAGCACATTCATATTTAATCTGTTACATAGAGAAAAGGTCATGTATTTCAGATTTTTTTATTTTCTGTATGTAAACAGTGCATTCCATAACCACGACAAGTCAGTTAGGATATTCATTTTGCTTTGAGGACTAATATGAGCTGGACATTTATGTAGCCTCTAATTAAGTGAAATATTACACAATAGAAAAATTGGGCAGCTGTAAGGGGAAATAAGGAGTCCATATGTCCATTACTGACACGGGGCTCTAGCCAATCTTTTTACAGTGGATTTTCCAGGGGGAAAAAAAGGAGGTAGGTGTTAGGGACGTTCTTCTGATAATTTAACAGACTTTCCTTAAGCGCCTCCCTTGCCGCTTTAGCCAAGATGAGCTACTATTCTCAGAGTGATAAGTGCTTGTTCAGCAAATGTCAGTGGTGCAAATCATCCGGCGTAAATTGGAAAACATCTAAGAGTGGTGATGAGAAATACAATCCCGGAGTTTTTACTGACTCTGAAGAACTGTAATATGTCCTGATATTTACCCAGTGAATACTAGCCAAGGAACCATATTGCTCAAAACCACTTCATTCGTTCATTCGATCGTATTTATCGAGCGCTTATTGGGTGAGGGCACCGTACTAAGCGCTTGGGAAGTACAGTTCGGCAACAGATAGAGACAATCCCTACCCAACAATGGGCCACTTAAACTGGAGTTGTGTCCTTTTACCGATTTGTTGAGCGCTTACTCTGTGTCAGACACTGCACTGAATGAATCCGGTTGGATACAGTCCAGGTCCTACATGGGCTCACAGCCTAAATCCCTGTCTTAAAGATGAGATAACTGAGGCAGAGAGGAATGAGTGAGCGGAGTGAAGTGACTTGCCCAAGGTCACACGACCTACATGAGGTGGAGTTAGTAGAACATAGGTCCTCTGACTCCCTCCCAGTCAGGTCCCTGCTCTAACCATTAGGTCATACAGCTTCTTTCCTTACTAAGGAATTGAAAGCAGCACGACAAGATCTCTCAGGCCCAACCTATTTCCTTTGCCTTAAATTATCTTTAAATTATACATTATTTATTCGTATTCTTGTCTGTCTTCCCCTCAAGCCTCATTATGGGCAGGGAATGCGTCTCCTAATTCTGATGCACTGTACTGTCCCAAGCGCTTAGTACAGTCCTCTGCACATTGTAAGCGATCCCGCCTCCGCCGCTTGTCTGCTGTGTGACCTCGGGCAAGTCACTTCACTTCTCTGGGCCTCAGTTACCTCATCTGAAAAATGGGGATTAAGACTGTGAGCCCCACGTGGGACAACCAGATTACCTTGTATCTACCCCAACGCCTAGAACAGTACTTGGCACAGAGTAAGCACTTAACAAATGCCATAATAATTATTATTATTACTAAATACCACTGATTGATTTTCAACCTTTTACTATCCAGGGAGCTCAGTCTCCTCAGAAAACCTTTTATCCTCTTTTCTCAACTCAAGGCTCCGAATTTTTGTACTAGAAAGTAATACGATATAACAACAAACACATTAAGGACACACACACACACACACACACACACACACACATTAATATAACACATTGTTTGTTGATATATTGTACTCTCCCAAAAACCTACTACACTGTTCTGCACACGGTAAAAGCTCAATAAATACGATCGAATGAATGAATGAACGATTAGTAGCAGGAATGAGATGAGGAGGAGGAGAACTACTAGTTATAATTATGCTATTTGGTAAGCGCTTACTATGTGCCAAGCACTGTTCTAAGCACTAACAAGAGAACTGCCAGAAGTGGCTATTGGGTTTGTACGAACTGGGGAGCTGGGAATTGATTTTGGAGAGGCTAATGGGGTTGGAGGGATTTTAGGAGGGATTTGGTTGTCCTCAGCTGGCAGCCACTGCTCTTTTCCTTCATGGACAGGGAACGTGGGAATATCAGTTGGATAACTACCGAACCATTTGTTAGCCACCAAATGCCTTCGGCCAGTCGGTTTCCCATTGAAGAAAGGTATCTCGCAAAGCAGAAAGACCGCTCTCTGCCCAGTAATAGCAAGGATCAATGTCCCTGAGAGATTAATCACATCACAAAGACACACATGAATCACATCCTAAATATAGAGACTCTTGGGGGAGGTGGAGAAAGGTAAGGAAGAAATGATAAGGAGGGGAGAAGGCAAGAGGGAGGAAGGAGATTCCAAAAAACTTCCTAAAACAATGAAGTAAACAGCACAGCTGAGCATAGTGTGACTTACTGGATTATTTTATTATTTATTAATAAAACTAGAAACCTAGATCCAGGTGGTTGTTTTTACCCCTATGTTCAGCTTAGGATAAAATTGGCATTTTTAAAGGAAAAGAGCAAAAATTCACTGGTCTTGTGTAGGGTTGGCCGGGAAAGTCGATTAGAAAAGATATTTAGAAGCATCTCTCCGGTCATTAGCAAAGATTTTGGATGATGATAATGAGGATAATAATGATGACATGTGTTAAGCGCTTATTATGTGCCAAGCACTGTTCTAAGCCCTGGGAGAGATACAAGGTAATCGGGTTGTCCCACTCGAGGCTCACAGTCTTCATCCCATTTTACAATTGAGGTTACTGAGGCACAGAGAAGTTAAGTGACTTGCCCAAAGTCACATAGCTGACAAATAGTGGAGCAGGGATTAGAACTCATGACCTCTGACTCCTTCCAGTATACAGTGGGGATATTTTAGCAGATGTCCCTTGCTGCACTTTTGCTTTTATTGTTTCAGGGGCAAAAAAATGTAGGAACCAAAGCGCGGGTAATAAATGATCTTTATATTTTAAAGTAAGCAGACCTGGTGTCAGATCTGTTCCCCACAACAGGTTGACTACATGCAGTTAATGATATTTCCAGAGGAAAAGGGTTTATTTTTTAATGGTCAGAATCGCTTTTTCTTGGCATGGAAACCAAGTGAAATCTGATCAGATGTCCATCGCCCGTGCTAGAAATCAAATCCCATATCAGGACCATGATTATACCCTCTCCTCTCACCCTCTCCTTCCTGTTTACCGTTAACACTAGGCCTTGGAGTTCTTCTAATGGTTCCCATATGTAGAATACTTGCTCCCTGATCCTTATAAACCACGCCGTCTAGCTCATCTCAGATCCCTCCATCTTCCGGAGGGAAAGTTGGGCTCTTCCCGGTAGCGGACCCCCTCTTTCTATTCGGGTGTGTCGGGGACTGCCGAGATGACTAGGGCCTCCTGCCGTGGGGGTTGGGTGTGGTTGGATACCCACTCCCCTGTGCATGTAAATCTAATGACTAAAACCTCAGATCTGGGCGAGAACTGTTTTTACGAAGCCCTGAGGTTCTCGGGGCTCTGAGCGGTCATACATAATAAACGATGAAAACATCATAAAAACAATATAGAGATTCCAGGCTACGCAGTGCCAAGCTCAGATCCAGCCGAGGGGAGGAGGAAGGTGGGAGAGATCCTCATCTGGGGCGGGAGGAGCTAGGAATCCACACGAGGCTTTAAAGTAGGGTCTCTTTCCCCCGTCAGTGTGAGCACCCGTCAACCACAGCCAGGACTCGGGGTGACCGGAAAGGAGGCCGGGGTGGGGGCGGCGAGTCCAGACAGCTGAGCATTCAGAGCAAAATGGAAATCGCGAACCGGCTCGTATCATCCTTAGATCATTGAAGGGAGAGCCACTGACCGTGCAACGCCGTGCATGATTATTCAGCTTTTTGAGATCACTCGATCGTATTTATTGAGCGCACACTGTGTGCGGAACACCGTTACCGAGCACTTGGGAGAGTACGACGAAACAGAGTTGGTAGACACGTTCCCTGCCCTCAACGAGCTTACGGTGTAGAAGGTTGCTTTCCGTTCCTTAGATTCAGTGAGCAGTTAGGTGAGCGTCAGCCTAGGCATTCGGGGAATCGGAATGGAGAATCAAAGACATCGGTGGCATTTGTAAGCTCACTTTGGACAGGGAACACGTCTGCTAATTCTCTTGCGCTCTACTCTCCCAAATGATTAGTATAGTGCTCTGCACAGAGTAAACCCTCAATAAACAAGATTGATTGATTTGTGGGCGCTTACTATGGGTTAAGCATCATACAAAGGGCTGAGCGAGGACAGAGTCTCTGTACGCCAGGAGGTTAACTATCAAAGCAGCCATTTGACAAGCATTTGCCTCTTGCCTCTTCCCACTTCAGTCCATAATTCACTCTCCTGTCTAGCATGGCTCAGTGGAAAGAGCACAGCCTTGGGAGTCAGAGGTCATGGGTTCGAATCCCAGCTCTGCCACTTGTCAGCTGTGTGACTGCGGGCAAGTCACTTCACTTCTCTGGGCCTCAGTGACCTCATCTGTAAAATGGGGATTAACTGTGAGCCTCATGTGGGACAACCTGATGACCCTCTATCTACCCCAGTGCTTAGAACAGTGCTCTGCACATAGTAAGCGCTTAACAAATACCAACACTATTATTATTATTATTAGACCATTTTTCTGAAAACAAATTCTGTTCACGTTGCCCTACTCCTCAAGAACCTCCAGTGGTTGCTCGTCCACCTATGTATCAAACAGAAACTCTTCCCCATTGACTTTCAGCGTGGCTCAGTGGCAAGAGCCCGGACTTGGAAGTCAGAGGTCAGGGGTTCGAATCCCAGCTCTGCCACTTGGCAGCTGTGTGACTGTGGGCAAGTCGCTTCACTTCTCTGGGCCTCAGTTCCCTCATCTGTAAAATGGGGATTAAGACTGTGAGCCTCACGAGGGACAACCTGATGACCCTGTCACTACCCCAGCACTTAGAACAGTGCTCTGCACATAGTAAGTGCTTAACAAGCACCAACATTATTATTAAAGCCCTCGATCACCTCACCCCCTCCCAACTCCCTTCTCCGATCTCCTGCTACAACTCAGCACGCTCCCTTCGTTCCTCTAACCCCAAACCGCTCACTCTATGTTGCTTTTGGATTTGTATCTATGATTCATCCCACCCTCAGACCCATAGCACTTATTTACATATCCAGAATTTATTTCTAAGTTTGTCTCCCCCTGTAGATTGTTAACTCCTTGGGGGCAAGGAACTGTCTACCAATATTGCACTCTCCCAAGTGCTTAGTACTTGAACACAGTAAGCTCTCAATAAATATGATGGATGGATGAGGAAACTGAGACACGGAAAAGTTGACTTGCCCGAGGTCACCCGGGCACAGGGTGGATTAGCAGAAAAAAAGACATTGCTAAGAGAATATGATTTCTAATAATTTATCAGTTTTCAACTTTTAAACGTAAAAGGAATCTTACTGTCACAGAAAAATAAGTAGGGAAGGAAAGACTAGATTCACTGAGGAAGGGATCACAACTCTGTAAATACTAATTGATGGATGAATACCATTAGTTTTTGAAAGACGAGGTTGGGGGCGGGGAACGAAAAATCAATAACAGTAATTGTGACATTTGTTTAGCATTTACTCTATGCCAATCACCCTATTTCCTGCTGGGGTAGACACAATATTCAGGTTCTTCAGGTTGGAAGAAATTCCTGTCCCACATGGAGCGCCCAGTCTAAATAGGAGGAGGAAAAGTCAATCGACGGTATTTACTGGCACTTATTGTGTGCTGAGCACTGTACTAAGCATTTGGGAAAGTCTGATACGATGCAGTCGGTAGACAGAATCCCTGCCCGGAGGAATTTACAGTGTACAGTGGGAGACAGACATTCAAATAAGTTACAACTAGAAAGAAAGAGTAGAGTATAAGTAGTTGAGTGTGGAAAAGGGTGGATTTTTGTGTGGGGGAGAATCAGAAACAGAAAAGGAAAGAAAAGAGGAGGGCGGGGAAGCTAAGAGAATAGAAGGGAAAAGGATGGGTACAGGGGATGTAATGAGGCCCGGGGAATAATCCAAACAGCAAAGGTTGTCGGGTATTGGTAATTCGTGGGTAGAGGGGGCGAGGGAAGTGATTCACTGGCCAGAGCCTCTCTCCCCCAGGGAGCACTTCTAAGGCCTATTTTGTTTTCCTCAGCTATCTACCGATGTAGACCTCCACACGCTCACGCAAGCCGGTAGCCTCTGGGGTCACAGAGGTCGGAGGCGACACCAGCTAGAGCCCACTCACTCCTCGCTACTCCGGCAGCGAGCCAATATACGTAGCTCGGTAGGCCAAGCACCCCGGCGGTTTTGAAAATCCTTTCCCCCTTAGCTTTGCTCACACAAGTCACTTCCACAGATGTGGCTGTAAAGCCCGGTGGAGTCCCGGAGATTTCATAAAGTGGAAAGGAAACAGTTCATCTATCTACAAAAATCACACGCATCTATGGCACCTGAAGAAAAAACAACAAAACTTTCTGAATCCCAGATACAGTCTCAGGGCTTCGGCTGCCAAGATAAAATGATATTTTTGACAGTCCCCATCAGAAACGGAAGCCTCCCTCATCAGCGCTACGTTTGAGATTACTACTTATTTGGAGACGTTGGAACCAGGAAGGAAGCAGCATCCTGTAGCTAGGAAGTGGAAAAGAGTGGTTTTTCCAATGTGTGCCAGGACTGGTCTGGGGCGGAAGCCACATCATCTTAAATTGTCAAGTCAACACCAGCTGCTTCATGATGGCATAGAGGAAGGGGGAGGTCGTATTAGGCTTCCAAGACGACACACTAGACGATTCAGATCTTGGCCGCCGGTTTCCCCAGATCGCTTATTTCTTAGACATTTTTCATCCGTTTCTCATCTCTCAGACATCATTACCATCACCATCGCTGACTCCAACCACCAATATTTATTGAGTTCCCATGGAGTGCAAGGAAATGTATAAAGCCCTAAATTTCCAGTTTTTCCTGTCCCTCCTGCTACCAGGGCCTACTGGCATAAAAGTCAGCCTTCAGAGCTCCTTCAAATGGAATTCTGCAGTGTGTCACCATCTCAAGTGCAAATTACTGATTATCAGATCAGGCCACCGGAGGGGAAATGTTAAAACCCGTATTACAGGTCAATACCGTGAGCTTGTTGTGGGTAGGAAATGTGTCTGTTGCTTTATTATACTGTCCCAAGGGTTTAATTCAGTCCTTTGCACACAGAAAGTGCTCGATCCTTGCGGTTGAACGAATGAAGTAGGAGGAGCATGGATATCATTAATTAAGGAAGGGAACGGGTTTGGATGAGGAAGAACAGAGGCTCACCGACCGACCCGTGGTCCCCCATGACGTCAGACCGCGTTCTGCCAGATGTGTTTCCTTTTTTTTTTTGAATGCTACTTATTTAATGCTGTGTGCAGAGCGCTGTACTAACCGCTTGGAAGAGCACAGTGCAAGAGAGTTGACAGTCACGTTCCCTGTCCACAGCGATCTTACAGGCTAGAGGGAGAGTCAGATTTTAATGTAAATAAATCACTGGCGTGTACGTAAGTGCTGTGGGGCTGAGGGAGGGAGTGAATAAAGAGCGATTGAGAAGAGACTGGGAGAAGAGGAAATGAGGGCCTAACATATGCAATCCCCTCACTCTGCACTACCCCCAGGCCCAATCCTGTCAGCTACCAAACTTCCCCACCCATTCCAGGATCTGTTCCATCCAAACTCCCGTCAGATACCTGTCATATTCATTCAGTCGTATTTATTGAGTGCTTACTTTCTCCAGAGCACTCTTCTAAGAGCTTGGGAGTGTATAATATAACAGTAAGCGGACACATTCCCTGCCCACAGCCACAATCGCCGATCTTCCCGCTTCCAGTCTCCCCTTCTCCAGGCCATATTTCACTCTCCTGACCAGATTATTTTTCTGAAACATTATTCTGCCCATGTAGGCCCACTCCTCAGAAGTCTCAAATGATTACCCATTCCTTGTCACATTTAGCAGAAAGTCTTGACCATCCATTTTAGAGTATTCGATTGGCTCCCCTCCTATTTATCCACTCTTCTCCCTTAACACCTTGACTCGCACCTGTCCCTCTTGCCACTGACTTCTTGCCCACAATCCTCGAGTCCCCAAGCCTGGAATCCCCTCCCTCTTCGTATTCTACAGGCCACTGATCTCCCCCATCTTTCAAAAGTCTTCTAAAGTCACAGCTCCTCCTGAAGGCCTTTCCTGATTAATTTCTCTGACTCTCCTTTTATATTCCACCCCCCACAACTCCCATTTAACCTCATTGCTTAAGTACTGTCAGCATCCCTTAGCAGTTAGGTACATACTCTATTAATTATAAGCCTCAATTTACATAGTTCCTTTCCCTTTTCCCTCCTATCTATAATGTAATTTAATCCCCATCTTTTCTTCTAGATAATAATAATTATGGTATTTGTTAAGTACTTACTATGTGCCAGGCACCGTACTAAGCGCCGGGGTGGATACAAGGAAATCGGATTGGACACAATCCCTATCCCACGTGGAGCTCATAGTCTCGATCCCCATTTTACAGGTGAGGTAACTGAGGCACCGAGAAGTGAAAGTGACTTGCCCAAGGTCGTACAGCAGACAAGTGACAGAGTCAGATTTAGAACCCATGACCTTCCGACTCCCAGGTCCGTGCTCTATCCTCTCCACCCTGCTGTTTCTAGATTAGAAACTCCTATGAGCCGGGGTCATGTTTCCTAATTAGATCGTTCCCTCCCAAATATAGCGTTCGGCACACGGTTAAGCACTCAGATTCTTTTGATTGAAAAATAGCCTACATTTGGTAACAGCTTGAACAATTCTTTTCGATATTTTCTTGGACAGTGTTCAAAATACATCTGCATAGATGAAGCATGGCAGCATCAGTATATTTGTTAAGCGCTTAGTGTGTGCCAAGAAATGAACTAAGCACGCAGATAGATTAAAAGTAATCAGGTTGGACACAATCCCTGTTACACCTGGGGCTCACAGACTATGACGGGAGAGAACAGGTATTGCGGATGAGGAAACCGAAGCGCAGAGAAGCGAAGAGACGTATCCAAAGTCACACGGCAGGTCCAGGTCCTCGGATTCCCAAGGCCCTGCCCTTTCTGTCGATCAATCAGTGGCACTGATTGAGTCACCCGCTGCCCCCAATGTGAGCAACCAAAGAATCTAATCGCTTTAGCTTAAATGTTGCCATATTCTGTGTGGGGGTGGATGTGCATAAGCCCGTCGTCGGGCAGGGACGGTCTCTATCTGTTGCCGAATTGTCCATTCCAAGCGCTTAGTACAGTGCTCTGCACATTGTAGGCGCTCAATAAATACTACTGAATGACTGAATGTGTGAGTTATAATCCCCTGTGGATCTTAAAGCTGCTTTATTTGGGAAAGGGCAAGATGCCCTCTTGTGGTTTGACATTAGCGTAAACCTTTGTCCGAACGGCATCATCATTTCCACCCCACTCTCTCCTACTCCCTGTGTAGTTTCTGAGTTGTTAGAGAACAAAGCAAATTCAATACACAGAGGCACCAGCAGCTGTATACAAATTTTCCTCCATCGTGTAGTGAATCATTCTTACAAGTTGGCTTTGAAAACGGATATATTATCAAATAATTACCGTTTAATCTCAGAGGCGCAATTTACAAAATGTAACCAACACAATAAACAAAACATGATAAAGGAGACACAGACTCTTGTATTACTCTTTGAAAACCGATTCAACAGGCCGTCTCCGGGGTTTCCGACAGTGTTCCCATAATGGGTGAGATGTGCATGGGATGGTGGAACAATTGACAAACTGTTTCTTGGAGAGAGAATGAAAATACTGTAGGAGGTTGATTTTTGACTGCTATTTATTTCTGTAACATGTGCAGAGTCTATCTTTTAACCCTCTTGCAGCCACAGATATGATTACTTGAAGGAAATACAAATAGAGACCGAAAATAACATTCCCTCTATTCTCACGTGAACTTGAAGAGTTACAGGCAGCTCGTGTGAATTGGCGTATTGAAGAGTTATCAATTAACGGTAATTACTGAGCAGCTACCGTGTGCAGAGCTTTCAGTACTAAGGGCTTGGGAGAGTGTGGTACAATAGACGTGATCCCTGTTCTGGAGGAGCTTACAGATCCAGCGCTTAGGACAGTGCTTGGCACATAGTAAGTGCTAAAGAAATGCCATTATTATTATTATTATCTAGTGGGATTAGAATACTATGAGAGTCAATAAGGAATCCAGACTTCCATCTGCTGTAACGTACTTTTCCAAGTGCACACAGTAAGCAATCAATGGCGCCACTGATTGATTAATTGATCTATTCGGTTTAAGTGTAGCCTAAAAATAGCCGAAGGATAGGTAATGGGCCGAACGGACATATTTTGCGTCTATGCCCCTAAATTATTAGGAAGAGTTATTTTATTGATTGGAACTAAACACTTTGCGAGAACAGTTTAGAGAAGGCCCTCTGGATAGAGCAGGAGTCTTGGAGTCAGAAGGACCTGGATTCTAATCCCCGTTCCGCCACTTGTCCGCTGCGTGACCCTGGGCGAGTCACTTAACCTCTCTGTGCCCCAGTTACCTCATCTGTAAAATGGGGATTAAGACTGTGAGCCTCATGTGGGACATGGACTTTGTCCGACCTGTTTGGATTCCGTCTACCTCAGAGTTTAGTACAGTGCCTGGCACCTAGGATGGCGATTACCAGATACCATCAAACTTAGTTATCATCTCATTTCCAATAACACATCATCTGTTCGTCGTAGAAATGCTCGAGGACCAGCTCGTGCATTTAAGTAAGATGGGGGTTCAGCTGTGCTTTTCTTAGATGACGAATGCATCCAGGAATGGCAAGCTTCCTTATTAATATTAGAGTTGTTCTGTTGAAACAAGCCATGAACGGAACGGCCCATTTAGTCCAGAATCCGGTCTCCTGCAATCCCCAGTACGGCATACTGTACTCAGAAAAAAGCCTCACGTCTCCATAGCACAACTCACTTCGATACGGTACCCCGGGGTGGCGGGGGGAGGCGGGGGGCATTTCTTCCTGATCCCTGCTGGTTAGAGAGTTAGATCCTGAAGTAGGATAGTTAATAGCCCATGTAATTTGATTTGAGCTAGAACAACTGCAGATGGTGGTCGTATTCTCATGCTCTAAAGACACCCATTGTTTGATTTTCCTAAAGCACTTGTGCAATAATCAGCTTCATTCTTTTAAGGGTCATAATTACCCCATTTCCCCATGTAAATGTCTCCACCCTAGAATTGCCCCTACCCCATTTGAGGGAAAGGAATTGTAAGCAGTGATAGTGGCCTAAAAAGGAAGTGGGGGTGAATTCACTGAGTGACTACCCTATTGCACCGGCGAGAGAGTAATAACAAGCCAGAGTCACAGTATCAGGTGCCGTCTTCCTTTTCCCAACCATTTCTTTTAATGTTATTAAGCACTTACTAATGTGCCAGGGACTGTGCCAGGCCCTGGGGTAAATACAAGATAATGGGGTTGAACACAGTCCCTGTCCCAAGTAGGGCTCACAGTCTTAATCCCCATTTTACAGATGAGGTAACTGAGACATAGAGAAGCTGAGTTGACCAAGGTCTCACACCCGACAAGTGGCGGAGCTGGGATTAGGAGCGTGGCTCCGTGGCAAGAGCCCGGCTTGGGAGTCAGAGGTCGTGGGTTCTAATCCCGGCTCTGCTGCTTGTCAGCTGTGTGACCTTGGGCAAGTGACTTCACTTCTCTGAGCCTCAGTGACCTCATCTGTAAAACAGGGATGAAGACTGGGAGCCCTACGTGGGACAACCTGATGACCTTGTATCTCTCCCAGTGCTTAGAACAGTGCTTGGCACATAGTAAGCGCTTAACAAATACCAACATTATTATTATTTATTATTAGAACCCAAGCCCTTGATGATGAGTCTTCTGACTCCCAGGCCCACGCTCCTTCCATTAAGCTCTACTGCTCCTCCAACCTCTACCCTTAGAGAAGCAGCGCGGCTCAGTGGAAAGAGCCGGGGCTTGGGAGTCAGAGGTCATGGGTTCGAATGCCGACTCTGCCCTTTGTCAGCTGTGTGACTGTGGCCAAGTCGCTTCACTTCTCTGTGCCTCAGTTCCCTCATCTGTAAAACGGGAGTGAAGACTGTGAGCCTCACGTGGAACAACCTCATTCCTCTGTATCTACCCCAGAGCTTAGAACAGTGCTCTGCACGTAGTAAGCGCTTAACAAATATCAACATTATTATTATTATTATCACCCTCCTTCCTCTCCTTTGTCTCCCCTTCGCTTTTTCTCCCGCTCTCCTGGTTGCTAGAGTAAATTCCTTTTATCGTCCCATCCCTTTTTTACTGTTAAAAAAAGGATGCAAGAGTGGAGCAATTATTCAAGTACATACAGTATCCACGAGAGAATCCTTCTTCATAGTTTTCATTATTTCCTTGTTCTCAAGGGTCAATTAACTCTCTCTAGACTGTCAATGTCCTGTCAGCAGGGGTTCTTGCTTACCAACTCTACTGCGCTGTACTCTCCCCTCCACGGACGGTAAGCTTGTTATGGGCAGGGAAGATGTCTGCTAATTCTGTTGCTCTCAAGAGCTTAGTACAGTGCTCGGCACATAGTAAGCGTTCAACAGATGCCAACGATCGATTGATACTTCCCAAGTGCTAGGTGTACACAGTAAGTGCACAATAAACACCAATGATTATCTAATTGATTAATAAAAGTTTATTTTCCACCTCTCTCACCATTTACTAAGCTTCTGACATCTTTTCTTTCTGGTTTGTGCTAAACTAAAAGTTTTTTAACTGCCTTCTCCCCTCAGAATCCCCTGGATGCTTCTAACCTCTCTGGCTGCCCTTCTCAGGACTCTTTCTGGCTTATTCTTTTGGGAGATAAAGCGATGAAAATTGAACACTCAGCTCAAGGTCAGTGTATCTCGGGATACATGTTGCTATCATTTCCATAATCTCAGTGGCTTCTTATGAACTTCAGTCCTCATAATGCTACACATCTGTGAAATATCTGACACCTCTGGATAATTTCCCAAACTGTAGTTACAGCTAGGTAAACTTAGCTATTTAACCTAAACAGCCTGCAACAAGCTCCTTCCAACTTTCTGACAATGGTTATTTTCCCCCAGTTTCTTGTAATACATTCTAGTTGCTACATTCAGAAGAGTCCAGAAGAAATGAATTCAGGCTGGACAGAGTCCTTTATGTTCAGATATTCCCTAAGTTCAAATGCCATAGGCATGAAACATTAAGTTGGTAGCGCTTTTGTAACCAGGCATTGCTTGCAGCCTATTAAAGAGTTTGGGAAAATAGCAAAAGTGGGAATTTATGATGACATTTCGCAGTTGGATGGCAAATCCAACTTTCTTTCTTAAAGCCACAGCACTTTTAAGCAAATTAAATAGACTTTGTTTGCGCGGGTCTCCACCAAATAACAGAGGGTTTTTCCAAGTATTTTCCATGCTATCTGGCCTTGTTCCAGTGAACAAGAATGATGATGAATACTGCCCACATTAACATCCTTTAATTTAAACTCCCATCTGTTGGCGTCATTAGGTTCTGGCCAAAGGAAGGGTGCAGATGTTGAATAAAATGGAAATGTGAATTCTCCAGGTACGGCAAAGCGTATTGTCTTTCCCCATATAATGACAATCCTATGTTAAATGCCTAGGACTTGTTACCCCTTAGTGGTAGCCTAGTTATCCAAGTCCCCAGCCACAGTGGATTCTTTAATTCATTGATTCATTCACTAATATTTATTGAGTGCTTCCTGTGTGCTGGGCATTGTACTAAGCGCTTGGGAGAGTTCAACACAACAGTATAACTTATGCATTCCCTGCCCATAACGAGCTTACAGTCTAGAGGATGAGTTTATAGAGTTCCATAAATCATTGTTTTTTGCCTTCTCTTGAATCTTTCCACCGTGCTCTTGAACAGCTAAATGACAAACTGTATACCTAATCACTAAACAGCGGTGAGTTTGCTTTCTTTCCAATTATAGTCCAGGAAACGCAAAAGAAAGCCTGGGCATTTTGATCAACTGACATATAACAGATGTGGTACTTGTTTAGGGCTTACTTTGTGCTAAGAGCGGTATTAACACTGAGGTGGATAAAAGATAATCTAAGGGACTCAGTCTAAATAGGAAGAAATCAAATATTTAATCCCCATTTTACAAACTAGGAAAGTGAGATGCAGAGAAGTTACGTGACTTGTCCGAGGTCACCCAGCAGGCGAGCTGCAGAGTGAAAATAAGAATCCAGGTGTTCTCTCTCCCAGGACTGTGATCTTTCCACTAGGTCCCACTGCGTATAATCGAAAAATTCAGCCTCTGCATCTCTTTCTAGGCCATCACCCAGTATGAGTGCCTAGGCAGTAGAAACAGACAGAAAGTTCAGAATATGCAGTTCTGCTCCCACTTTTTGAGTCCAATCTTGTCTTCCCTAGAGAGAAGGCTGGACCAATTAATCAAGTCGCAACACAGATTCTTGAGTTTATTTCCAAATTTGTTTGGTTACCCAGGGTCCAAGATTCATATCTCAACAGCTACAGTTATGAAACATAGACTTAACTTGGCTGAGAAATACACCACACAGACACTGTTCAGATAGCGTTTTCTTAATCTGTTTCAAAACAGGTTAAGGCTGATGCAGTCGTGCTCGAGAGTTGCATAATTTGGACCACTTGTCATTTTCATCATAGGTCTCTGACTAATCACACAGTCCTTTCTTGCCTAAAACAATAAAAATAACTTAGTTGCTTTTCCTTCTACCTCTTATTTCATTCTTGGTTTGGCATATCACAAGAAATCCCCAAAGACAGTTGCAAAGTCAGATATTAAGAATTTCTCAGTTTTTTTAAATAAAAAAAAGAACCCTCGTTCTTCTGAATTTGCAGGATCAGACAGTGGCTTGACTTTCAAAGCCACTCCTTCGTGGCTCTACAGGGTTCTGGCTTAAGCCTGACTCTATCTTTCTGAACTTCTTCCCCTAACCCTGATTCCATTCCTATCCCTGATTTTTCATTGTCCGTCCAACCTCCTTCATTTGACATCCAGTTGGTATTGCAGACTGTGCAATAGACTACCTCCCTGCTTGTAGCAGAACGATCAGAGTGTTTGTAAATGTATAGAAATGTTTCTATATTTTTATGGGATTTGTTAAGCGCTTACTCTGTGCCAGGCCCTATACTAAGTGCTGGAGTAGATACAAAGTAATCGGGTTAGACACAGTCCCTGCTCCACCTGGGGCTTATGGTATTAATCTCCATTTTAAAGATGAGGTAACTGAGGCACAGAGAAGTGAAGTGACTTGCCCAGGGTCACACGGCAGACAAGTGGCAGAGGTAGGATTAGAGCCCAGGGCTTTCTGACTCCTGGACCTTGGCTCTAACCACCAAGCCATACTGTTTCTCATCCTCTAGGCCACACTACTCCTCCATGCTGTAATGACTGGAAACAGTCCTGTGCACATATCCTCAGTGAGGAAGAAGGAAGAGGGCAAAGTTTGAGTGTTTCTGTGGAAGAAAAAATGTGGAGTTGGGAGATGAGTTCTTCCTGGGTCTGAAAGAAAGTTGGGCAGGTCATCTCCAAGGTAAATTTTCTCATTCTCCAGAAGAGTTTAGTTAAAGGTCAAATGGGAATCCAGGCTTCTGGGATTGCGATAGGGTGACACAGACATTCTTTTAGCTGTGTGGGGAGGGGTGGGGAAGAAAGCGAGAATACGATCTAATAATAATAATAATAATGTTGGTATTTGTTAAGCGTTTACTATGTGCGGAGCACTGTTCTAAGCGCTGGGGTAGATACAGGGTAATCAGGTCGTCCCACGTGAGGCTCACAGTTAATCGCCATTTTCCAGATGAGGTCACTGAGGCACAGAGAAGTGAAGTGACATGCCCACAGTCACACAGCTGACAAGTGGCAGAGCTGCTATTCGAACCCATGACCTCTGACTCCCAAGCCCGGGCTCCTTCCACTAAGCTACACTGCTTCGCTGGGGGAAGGTCATCTTTCTTTTGTTTTTCTGGTCTCCCTATCTCACGTTACTACCCTCTTTCCATCTCCATTGACCTAAGTTAATTTAGTTGCTCCTGTGTTGGATCTGAATGAATTCCCTACCTGCCATCCATCAACCACCTCATTAAGTTGTCACCATGCGGCGTAGCAGACAGGATTACTATGAAGCCATCGCAATCACGTCTCCACAATTCCACATGTGGTCACGTGAATAAAATTAAACATGGAGACGAGGGACTAACGTGGGAAGGGAGGGTATCGATTGTGTGGAGACCGTTAGGAGATTCGCCACCGGGAGAAGCAGCAGGCTGAGAAAGAGCGTGACCGAGTGGATAAAACAGAAGTCTGGGAGGCAGAAGGAGCTGAGTTCTAGTCCCGCCTCCACCACTTGTCTGTTGTGGGACGTTGGACAAGTCACTTAGCTTCTCTGCTCAGTTACCACATCTGTGAAATGGGGATCAAGACCCCCTTTGGGATATGGAGTGACACAAAGTATTCAAAAAATACCATAAAAAAGTATGAAGAGGAAACCAACTTTCCAGATAAGTACATCAGCTGAAATAATAGACAATTATGCCCACCTTTTACTTGATCTTTTTTTTAATAATGATAATAGCATTTGTTAAGTTGTTACTGTTTGCCAAATGGTATACTAAGCACCGGGGTACGTAGAATATAAGCAGACCTAGATGTGTCTGTACTTCATGGGGCTCCGAGTTGAAATGGAGGCAGAACGGTTATTGTATCCCCATTTTACAGACGGGGGAAAATGAGGCCCAGAGAAGCCTCTAAGATCATAGAGCTGGCAGTTGGAAGAGCTGGAATTTGAACCCAGATCTCTTGCCGCCCAGTCCTGTGCTCTTTCCACTAGGCTGTACTGCTTCTAGGCCCATTAAACGTTTATTAAAACTTAACAACTGGTTGAGAAAACCTATAAAACATATGAAAAGAATAGCTATTTTAGGAAGGCCTCTGGCTCTTTCCTAGGACATGTTTGAGTCCGCTTCACTTCACCAGTCTTTCATCCACTGCTTATCAAGAGGCAAATCTAGATGAGTTTTGAACTCATTTTTCTGAACTCTAATTGCCTTTTTTGTCCAAGTTCTCCGGTCCTCCATTACCGCCAACAGTGACATTTGTTTCCTAGTTGAATACGAGCAGAATACCTGCCAATTTTTCTTGAAAATAAATTTGCTTATGACCCCTCAGCTGTGGAAAGTTCTTTTGTTTATTAAATTGTAGCTGGGGAATTACTTTTTCCTCAGACGAAGTGGTTGTTTTCTGTTCCGGGGAGTAAGTGACTAGTGTGTAGCTAGCGTGTGGAAGTTTAGAAATGAAAGCCCTCTGAAGACATAAGTCACTAAAAATAAAGGAGAGTTCAAGTGATGGAACACCAAGAGTTCCATGAGATGTTGAGAACCGGTGTGGCTGCATGGAAAGAGCCTGGGCTTGGAAGTCAGAGGTCATGAGTTCTAATCCTGGCACTGCCACTTGTCTGTTTTGTGGCCTTGGGCAAATCACTTAACTTCTCTATGCCTCAGCTACCTCATCTGTAAAAAGGAGAGTAAGACTGTGAGCCCCGTGTGGAACAACCTGATTACCTTGTATCTACTCCAGCACTTAGAACCGTGCTTGACACATAGTAAGCATTTAAAAAATACCATCATTGTTATTATTATTATTACGTTTCTGTTCTGTTACATTTATGCTATGGATAAAATTAAAATCAAGTGAATATAAAAGCAGAATACAAAGAGTTGCTCTGTGGTGAATTGTAATGGAGCCAACAGAAGCGGGAAATACAGAGTGAGTGCTTTAAAGACATAGAGAGAACCCATCTCCAATAATGCGGTAAAGCAATAGATTGTTGGGCAATCAAAGCAGCGGAAAGACCAGCCTGGCATGGGTAGCCCAGAGAGGGGTTGGTCTTTGAGGAAAGGTTTTTCAAAGACTGGGAAGCAGCGAGGCCTAGTGGATAGAGCAGGGGTCTGGGACTCAGAAAGTTCTGGGTTCTAATTCTGGCTCTGCCACTTGTCTCCTGTGTGACTTTAGGCAAGTCCCTTCACGTCTCTGTGCCTCTGTTACTTCAACTGTAAAATGGGGATTAAGACTATGAGCCCTATTTGGGACAAGAACTGTGTCCAGCTTGATTAGTTTGTATTTACCCCAGTGCTTACTACAGTGCCCGGCACACAGTAAATGCTTTGAGCAAACGTGTCTGCTAATCCTTTAGTATTGTACTTTCTCAAGTGCTTAGTTCAGTGTTCTGCACAAAGCAAGCAGTCAATCAATACCTTTGATCGATCGAATGATTGATGAACACGTGCCGTTATAAAAACCGGAGACAAATTTGCGGCAGAGAGTAGAAGTATCAGTATGGTCAAGTGTGGAATGGAGCACCTCAGCCAGACACATGGGGAGACTCCCTCCGTCACTAGCATCGTAAGCTCCTTGAAGGCAGGGATTGTATCAGCCAACTCTATTGTACTGTGCTCTCCCAAGAGCGAAATACAGTCTTCTGCAACAAGTGCCCAATAAATTGATTCTCGAAACAGATCCGTGTATGCATACTTTCTCTCCTCTTTCCCTAAGGTGTATTTCACATAATATGAAAGACATATTAAGGTACACTGAGTACATTTGTCCCTAACTGAGGCATCCAGTTTTTATCATTTACGAGATCTGCACTTCAGTTTTTCAAATCACTTGAGCCTTAGGACAACTCACTTATTCAAGATTCAAATTATTGCTAAATATAGCCTCCTGGCCTAGAACGATGGCAGGTGTCCATTGCTTAACTAACTGAAATGGATACTAGACGCTTTATATAGTCTCAGCCCCCATTTTATAGATGAGGTAACTGAGGCACAGAGAAGTAAAGTGACCTGACCAAGGTCACACGCCGTACACGTGGCCAGGCTGGGTTTAAAAACCAGATCTTCCGACTCCCAGGCCTGTGCTCTGTCCACTACACCATGTTGCTTTTTATATATTAATAATGTTGGAATTTGTTAAGTGCTTACTATGTGCAGAGCACTGTTCTAGGTGCTGGGGGAGATACAGGGTAATCAGGTCATCCCACGTGAGGCTCATAGTTAATCCCCATTTTACAGATGAGGTAACTGAGGCACAGAGAAGTTAAGTGACTTACCCACAGTCACACAGCTGACAAGTGGCAGAGCCGGGAGTCCAACGCATGACCTCTGACTCCGAAGCCCAGGCTCTTTCCACTGAGCCACGCTGCTTCCCTTAATATATTATCTCTCTCTCTCCATATATATATATATATATAGTATTTGTTAAATGCTCACTACGTGTCAAGCCCTGTTTGGTAGATACAACGTAAACACATCGGACACAGTCCCCAGTCCCACATGGGGCTCGCAGCCAAAGTACTGAATCCCCATTTTACAGTTGAGGAAACTGACACACAGAGAAGTTCAATGATTTGCCCAAGGTCACGTAGCAGACAAGTGGCAAGGGTGGGAATAGAACCCAGATCCTCTGATTCCCAGCCTCATGCTCTTCCCGCTTGGCCGTGATGCTTTCCTATTTCTTTAGTTCTTAAAGAGTGATGGTTGTATGAATCATCTTGGGCTTTGAGTGTCTTTCTAACTCTATTATCTACTTTTTTTTATCAAGTCAAAAATGAAAACATGGAAAACAATAGGCACACACTGGTTTAAATCGAGTGGGTTCTTATTAGACATACATAGAATATGTTACAATGTTACTATACATGAGAGAAAACATGGTAAGTAGCCATGTTTCCTCGACTCAGGTAGAAGTGATTAAGTGAATGAAAAATAACTTATTCAGGCATTCTCCTCTTGCCAAGCCTAATGAAAACTGTACAAAGGAGGCTTTTCTTTAATCTACTTTTTCCCTCTATCGTGATATAATGCCATCATGTTTATAAGACTTACATGAGAATCTGATGAAAAGCTCATTTTGAGCTAATTCTATTCACGTCTACAACTCCCGGACCATTCTATTCAACTCCATTCTAAATAGAAAATCAATTTAAAGGTGATCTTTGTACTGTAGAATGTCTTTCATAATTATACAATGTGCTCAGTGGTTTAATGCATTAGTTCTTCTCTCTAGAAACCCGAGTTGGTGGTCTACGCTGTGCCAAGTTCTTACTAAGGGTTACCAGGACCGTAAAACGCTTCATTAAACCTAATGCTTTGTCCCGTTGAGATGAAAAAGAGATAAATTGAATAAGACCCACTCACATGGCTTCAGTTACCATCCCTATGCTGGTCATTTACGAATCGACCTCTCCAACCCCACAGCTATCACCTAATTCACTATCTTTCATGAGCTTGTTACCAGGTCATTTCCATTCCGATGTCACACCGGCACCTCGGAATCACTGTTTCTAAAGCAAAGCTACTTATCTTCCTCTCTAAACCCACCTAGGAGACTCTTTCCTTCTATCTCCCCCAACTCTGCCAAAAACATCCGCCCCTTTCCAAAGATACACAACCACTGTGTTATCCTGGACAGCACAGACTCAGTCAATCACATTTATGGAGTGCTGACTGAGTGCAGAGCACTGTACTAAGTGTTTGGGAGAGTACAGTGTAACAGATTTGGTAGAAACGTTCCCTGCCCGTGAACTCACATTCTAGAACTCACAATCTTTCAGTTCCCTTCTTCAATCTACTGCCATATCCTACTAGTTCTTCCTACGTGATATCCTCCGGATCTAACCTTGTCTTCCCAGTAGCTACCACCCAGATTCAAGCTCTAGTAATCTCAAGGCTAAACTAATGCCTTAATCTCTTAGTCTCTTTTTTGGTCTCCTTACCTCCAGCCTCTCCCCACTCCAATCTATATTGCATGGTTTACTTTCTTGGAGAGTCACTAGGCACACATCACTCCACAAATTCTTCCATGGGCTTTCTGCATCCATCTCTATCAAACAAAACTTCTCACACTCATCCCCGAGACTCTCCACCAACAGATCCCAGATTACATACCCGTTCTCTTCACCTGCTGCTCCTCCTCACCTTGTTCCTTGTTCCACTCAAGCTAACATTCTAACTGTACATCATTCTCACCTCTCCCTCTTTCCTTCTCCTTGCTTACGCTGTTCCCTCGGCCTGTAATCGGTCAATCATTTATTGAGCACTTGCTTGAACAGAGGACTGTACCTTGAGAATCCCTCCACACATAAAATCCCACCTTTTACTAGAGGTCTTCCCTTAGTGCACCAAGTCAGATATCTACATATTTACACCCATCCTGAGCTCTTTTTTATATAAGTGATTTAAATGTACATTCAATTACTTTGCTTCCTCTAATCGAAAATAGAGTGCAAGCTTCTTATAGGCAATAAATGTGCTATTTCTTCATTTTGTACCACCTAAGTGCTTAGGTTAGTGTTTTACATCAAATGGGTCTTAATAGAGAACTAGGATTACTCAGTAAAAAACCCCTACAGATGTCTTTTAGAAAGCCATCTTTATAGGAAAGAAAAGGTGATGAGATATAGGGGAAAAAAGATTAATGAAAGGACAGATAACATAGAATATCAAAAATAAGTTACTTAGGCAGAATTACAACCTTATGTCTCCCTTCACATTGGCATAATTATCACAACCTTCAAACTCCTCATACTTTCAAATTATATTGCCAGATGTCATTTAAGTAAGATTCTCATTGTCTGCTCTTCTGATACAAACACTCTGATAGCTGAGTCATCTCCACTTCACCTTAGAGCTGGTTTACTGAATTATTTTGCATAAACAGGCCTGGAAAAAAAAGGTGTTTAGAATCAAAAAGAAATAAGATTGGGATAAAGTTCAAGAAATAAGGAAAATTTAAGGATTGTAAAGGCATGTCCCCCACATTCTTCTTCAGCAGAATTTTTAGGCTGGTATGTATTGAGTCAAAAACCCAACGGACATCTGATCTCTAACTCAGTCCATGATCTGTTTGTGATTTTGCAATTCTTAGGGCACAGAGTCAGCAGTCTTTCAGCATCGACTGTGCCGGCACACAGATAATGACGATATTAACCCCGTTTTAAGGCCTCCACGGATGTTACTTGGTTACAGAATGAGCAGCGTTGCTTAGCGGAAAGAGCCCGGGCCTGGGAGTCAGAGGATGTGGGTTCTAATCCCGGCCCTGTAAAATGAGACTGTGAGCCCCACGTGGGACAACCTGATTACCTTGCATCTACCCTACGCCTAACACCATCATGATTATCATCATCATTTTATAATTAGTTATAAAATACCTGCTTTGTCTTGAACAGAGTAGCCAAAGACTTGAGGAATTTGTGTTCGTTTTTATACTTGTGTGGTTTTCGTTTATACAGAGGTACGCGGATCCCCACCCACCCATTTCTAAGGGAAATCTTCCTGCAGTGATGATATGGGAGAGGATATGAACATGTAACCCACTGGGCATTCGAGTAGAATCAAGCCAGTTTCCCCCTCTTCCTCCGTGACAAGAGCAAAAAGTTCCAGCCCTTTGGTATTGATTTGCTTCCCAGGCCAGAGAGACAACAAAGGAGACAACAAAGAGGGGCTATTTGCTTGACCGGCAGACTACAGTTCGTCTAACTCTTCCCAATGTCTGCATTCAGAGCTGTGGTTGAACCTTCACCTTGGTCGATCAGACCACAGCGTTGGCAAAAGCCGGAGATTCGGGCCCGGCTCAGAATGAAAGACTTGCATTTTTGTGTGGGCCGTTGCACAGAGACTGCCACACACAACTCACAACCGGAGGGAACTGAGCCCCTCATTATGGTAAGTGGGAGATCATTAGACTCTTGGCATTGGGAAAAGGTGGAGCAGCTTGACTGCAGACTGGTGGAGTCAGCAGCTAGCGAGGAAAGGAGGGGTTCCGAAAATGACACGGAAACAAATAAGCCCTGTGTTCTTTCTCCATGACAAATTGTGAAAAATGAAATCTCTTATTGAGAGAAAAATGCTGAACAATAATTCCTAGTCCTGGCCAAGGAATGTCTTCAGTGGCCTTAACATCTGTAACCGACTACAAGGAATTGTGACTTCATGGCAAGTTTGGGACTAAATAGCAATCCTAACTAAACCATATTAATACTGACAAGCTCAGAGTATCTGGTGCCTGTAAATACTAATTGCTATTGTAAAAGAGAGGTGTCAGTGTCATAAAATTGTCATACTTTGGCCCATTCTTCAATTTTACAAAAAACCAGTCCAACTTTTCTCTTCTGCATATGTTTCTCATTAAACCAACAAAAAAAAATGAGCATCTACATCTAGTCTCCTCTTAAATGCAGGATAGAATGCCACTGAGAAGAATTTAAAAGCAGCAAATACTATTTCAAAACATCTCTCGGATGCTTCGTGTCCAGCAAGTGTCTCTCTCCGCTAGAGTGAATTCCGGTTAACCCACTGATTTTGTCCTAGACATTGGCGGTGTCCGCTACTGTTTCCAGTATTTATTGAGCACCTACAGAGTCCAAAACACTGAATTAGGCTGCTAAGGGTGAGACCGTTAGGAAAGGGCTGGAGCAGATGCTTGGTCCTTTCTCATTCCCTTGTTGATTTTAGAAATGGATGCAGCCAGTTCTTTGGAGTAATGACTGTAGTCATTTCTTTAAAATCAATCACTGTTGGTGTTTTCCCAATTAAAGCTAAGCAGGTGGCTTAAAAGCAACTTGTCATTAACCCCCAAGCCCTTAGTACAGTACCTGGTACTCAATAGGTGGATGTAATAAATAGTACTAAACTACAGCCAATGAGGAAAAAAATGAGGTCAGCTGAGCTATGCATATGAATTAATAGAAAGGTCAGGGAAGGGAGAGAAATGAGAGTTGAGGCATTGAAGCCTCACAGTGAGGACTAGCTGCAGAGTCAAAGATTTCTAGGTGAAACCTCACTAGAAAGTTTAGTTTTATATAGCTATATATTTCAATTTTTTTTATATCAGACCTTTTCTTTGAGTTTGTTGCTAAGTCCTATGATTTTGGAGTGTAGTAGAGGGATAATTCTTAATGCTTTCTTTGTGAGGCGAGAAAGAAATCTGGGAGTGGGAAGATACTTTATGTGGACAGAAAAATGTTGGTAAGGAAGGTCCATAGGGGTTTTTCAATGTTAGATTAATTTTATTGCTTTAACACTTTCAATTCCTTTGCAAAGCCGACTCAGGATATATCTGCTCAAGACAAATTATTTCTAAGATAATTTTCTGAAAAGAATGATCTTGTTTTTGTAAAGTATAGGTTTGCTAAGAGAAGATTCTGGAATTTGGCTTTTTAGTTTTTTTCTTTAACAATGAAAGTATGAGGAAAATGCTCATTCTATATTACTTTGAGTGTACTTCCACCTTTATAGGAAAATGTTAAACTGCATTTTACCATTTCTTGGAAAGCAAGATTTTTCTTTGAATAATATACCTTTCTTGGTTGCATTGTCTAAGATGCAGAGATGGGAAAACTGGTTAACAAAACTCAAAAGGAAATATAAAATTCCCCCATCCACTTGAAGTTGTAAAGGGGGAAGGGAGTAAACAAAAAAAAAAACAAACCCAAAACAAAGCTTGTCAAAATGTGTATTTTACCGATTAACTCTGAGCAAGCTGCCTTAGCCTGTTCAAGACTCCTATTAGGTAGTATTACTATCTTTACCATCTGAGAGAAATGTGTGTCTTCGGAGTCTCCGTGCAGCAGCGAAAGACTTCCTGAGACCATCTGCCACAGCTCCTGAAAGCTTGCTTAGATGTGAAATCATCTGCAGCTTTGTAAGCGAGCCCAAATGTTACTATGGAGATTGGAGATTAAAGAAAAATTCTTTGCATTACTTCGGCACTCTTTTCTGCAGCCCTTCAAGATCATCCCAGTCAGATTGCACAATTTCCAGAGATGTCCTCTGCCATCTTTAGGGAGAACAAGGTCTCTGGTTGAGAGGTTTATCCTAACGAGATATTCAGTATCCGGTAACATTCATTATTTTGTTCAGCCCATTCTTCAACTTTGACTAATGAATGTTAATATCACCTTTGTTCCTCTATAGTTCTTTCCTGGGGCTGTGTTTTTAACCCTTTGCTTCACAGGCTTTGCGCTTACGATTTCATTCATTCAATAGTATTTATCGAGCGCTTACTATGTGCACAGCACTATACTAAGCGCTTGGAATATACAATTCGGCAACAGATAGAGACCATCCCTGCCCAATGACGGGCTTACAGTCTAATCGAGGGAGGCAGACGGACAAAAACAAGACAACGTAATCATGATAAATTCATTCATTCATTCAATAGTATTTATTGAGCGCTTACTATGTGCAGAGCACTGTACTAAGCGCTTGGGATGAACAAGTCGGCAACAGATAGAGACAGTCCCTGCCGTTTGACGGGCTTACAGTCTAATCGGGGGAGCATCAAGGGGCTGGACACCTCATTAACAAAATAAATAGGGTAATAAAAATATAGACAAATGAGCACAGTGCTGAGGGGAGGGGAAGGGAGAGGGGGAGGAGCAGAGGGAAAGGGGGCTTAGCAGAGAGGAGGTGAAGTGGGGAAGGGATTTGTCATAGCATATCCAATAATAAATCCCATGACTCTTCCTAGTCCTTTATGTTGAATCTAGTCCCAGGCTTTGTTACTTCATTCTGTTTTTCTTCTCTCGGTGCCCCAGCGTAAAGCAAATCATTTAGCCATACCTCCTCTGATTCTGCTCGTCTCTGTAATTGGGGATGAAGTGTGCTTTTCTTACTGTACTCAATCTTTGAATCAGGATAATTTCTTTCCATGATGCTACTGCTAAACACCACTCTAAAGAGGATCTGCTCTGGAAGCTTACAGGCACCAGTTGGAGAAGCAGAGAGTCCGGGGATTCTCCGCCTTGCTAAATGTGTTAGCGGGCAGAGCTGTTCTTCACCAGGGCGTGAATTGCTTGGAATAGAATTTCGGTTGTGGGATGGGAAGGGAGTATTCTCCCAAAGTGGCATTTTCCAGAGTCTTTTAAGACTCGCTGTAAAGTGTTACAAAAGCGTGGATCCTTTTTAATATATTTGGTTACATCATTGATAAACAGGGCTGGTGGAAATTTGAAGCAAGTGGAGGCTGGGCCCTCGGTTTGGCATTGCATCGTTTGTGCGGTCATTAGGATTGCTAGGGAGCTCGTCTTTGCTCAAATCCCGTTCAGTTCTCACTGCTATTGAGTCCCTGCTCTCTTTAGAGCACTGGGTTAAATTATCACAGAGTTAGTAGACGTGACCCTCTTCTTAAGGAGTTTACGGGGAGCTAGGTTTTATTCCAAACCTTCAGTTGTGTTTCTTTTGTCCTTTGCTCCTTCTTCTAGTTCTCCACTTGGGAACAAAATCTTTCCTTCAGCATTCTAATGAAACTCTGACCAGATCTGAGTAGGGAGGGAAAGTTCTGCACACCGTAATCCTTCACAGGCAACCTGGGACCTTCCTAGCTGGAACGATCCTTTCCTCACTCATGGCCAGTTTGAAGCCAAGTCCAGTTCCCCGATCTGGCCCTACCCAGCTCTCTCTATGTTGTAGTTAAAGCTTCTTTCCTCCTCAAAATAATTACTCTCCATTTGCCCACATCAAATGCTATTCTATATCTATCCACACAGTACTATGCTTTTTCAAGGATATTCTGCATTTTAATCTGGTCTTCAAAGATGGTATTCCAATCAGTTTGGTATCATTAAATGAAATGAATGCACACCCTGAATTCCATCATCTCCCATCAATGGGCAGGGATTGTCTCTATCTGTTGCCGAATTGTACATTCCAAGTGCTTAGTACAGTGCTCTGCATATAGTAAGCGCTCAATAAATACTATTGAATGAATCATTTAATTATTAACCCATTTTAAGAAGCTCAAAACCAAGAACTTACCCGATGGAACTTCCCTAGAGTAATATCGAGCCACTAGTTAACTCTTCCAGTAGTGATCTTCTGAGAGACAGGTGGTGAATTCATCAATCAGCCAATCGATCGATGGTATTTATTGAACACATACTGTGTGGAGAGCACTGTACTAAGTGCTGGGGAGAGAATAATGCGACAGAGTTGGTAGATGCTCCTTGTCCACAAGGAGCTTACGTTCAGACTATTGTGAGATCTAAAGTGTATGTTTTTCCCATTTAAGTAGGTAGATCATATCACGAAATACAGAATCAAAAGCCTTTACTAAGGTAAAATGTTCTATCGATTACTTCTCTCAATAGTACAGCTTTGTAACATAGATGCTTATAGTTTCTAAGAGTTTAATCTCTATATGTTGGCTTTCCACCCATATTTCATGATCTCGTAGGTGGTGGAAAACAGTCTTTCATGATTTATTCCAGCACTTTTGAGTCCAGGTCACCGCTGTTTGAGCAGCTGACTGACTCCAGAATGCATCTGTCCTTAACAAAGTCCTTCCCCTGAATTGGAATGGCTGAAATGGATTGAAACCACTAGAGTCTGTGGTCTCTGGCTCTCAAGGCCACGTGACCCTTGCGATCTGTTTAGACTCTGGCCTGACAGCTTAAAAAACAGCAGTTATTAAAGACAGTTGGTGTACATAGACTTGTGGAGATCAGTCCCGTAGACTTCTCTGTCTCTGGGAAGGAATTCTCTGATGCTATTATGTGAAACTTAATTTTCAGTCTTCGGATCATCACCCTTATTGGCAAACAGAGGAAAACTTTATTTCGTCTTATTTCTAAGTGTTTTTCTCCCATTTTTCATGGCCATGCTTTAGGGGAGTCTCTTTCTCAAGCTAATTTCTAGTCAGTTTGACCTTTGGAGTCCAGTTCACGCCGTAAAAGCAGTCAAAGGCCGATCGGACATTTGGCAGATTCTCTGACAGCCAGCAAGAGGAATTTTGTTCCGGTATAAGTGGTATTGTGCTGCAGTAGTTAGAGATGTTGGTCAAGATACCGATAGCAACTTCACAAGTTTTGGGGTGGCCTAAGGTGTGTCTTCAGCCATTTCATTTCATATCTCCTCCCTGAGTGAATTGAGAGGTCCTCTTCAGAACTGGAAGGAATGAGGTTAACATTTTGCATAAAGTTCAGAAGGAAGAGAAAATTCTGCAATTATACTTGTTCTTCCTATTTGAGGCTGATTATTAAGGGTGAAGTGGTCAGAGAGGCCGTTGGAGGACTGAACTCCACTCCATGTATCTATAACATTCTACAGATATCTGCCGGATTCATTGCAGCAGTGTCAACATTTAACTGACTTGAGAGATTTCAGTGTTTATGTAAGCATGGATGCTGAAATGTGGTTTAAAAAAAAAAAATCACTGGACCACCTAGCATTGGAAAGCTAAATAGCGAAGGTTTACTTCTCATCGAGTATGCCAAGCATCAGCTATATTCCCCATGGGTGATGCCAAGATTCGAACAGTGGCACCTTGGAGAACATATCATTAGAGGGGAGAAGCAGCGCGGCCTAGTGAAAAGAACATGGGTCTGGAAGTGAGAGTACCTGGGTTCTAATCTCGGCACCTCCCCTGGTCTGCTTCTGGACCATGGACAAGTCCCTTAACTTCTCCGCGCTTCAGTTCCCTCATCTGCAAAATGAGGATGCCAAACCTGTTTTCCCGCCTACCTCGACTTTGAGTCCCATATAGGATTTGAGATCTTGGCAGATGATAAGCGCTTAACAGATACCAGAACTGTTATTAGTAGGGGTGGGCGTGGAAGCTGTAGTATTAATGTATGGTAGGGAAATCTGAAAAACATCTGCAGTTTCTAAAGTTCCTCTATTAAATAACTGGTACACGGTCACATCGGCGGTATTCTGTTTTCTTTATGCTATTTGGCTAATATGCAATGGAAGGGCTAGAGAATGTAACATTCCTCCCACAACGAGTGTGTTCTGGGCCTACACAGACCGCACAGGTGGGTTCGGTATCAGAAAAGTTGTGCATGTGAACATCTATCGGTCAAGGTGTAATGCTACCAAGTCTCTTTTTCTGTGGTATTTGTTAAGCATTTACTAGGTCCCAGCATTGTTCTAAGTGCTGGGATAGATACAAGATAATCAGATTGGATTTAATCCCTGTCCCACATGGGATTCACAGTCTTAATCCCCATTTTACAGATGAGGTACTAAGGCGTAGATAAGTGAAGTGACTTCTCCAAGGTCACACAGCAGACAAGTTGTGGAGCCGGGAGTAGAACTCTCCCCCCTCTAAACTGTAAACTCGTTGTGGGCAGGGAATATGTCTGTTGTTACATTGTACTCTCCCAAAAACTCTGTACAGTGCTTTGCATACAGTAAACACTCAAATATGATTGAATGAATGCAGGGACTCAAGTCCTTCTGACTCCAGACCTGTGCTCTCTCCACTAAGCTATGCTACTTCTCCATCCTAGCCTCTCTGTACTCTATTGAAGATGGATTCATTTTCTAACGTGATTGGCCACTTCACAGCTTTTAATACAGTAAAATAGCAATGAGAGGCAAGAGTGTGAAGCACTCTTAGTGAGAAGCATAACATTAATGCAGGAAAAAGTGTCAAAAGTCACAGCCAATACCACAGCCTTCCCGATAAGCCACCAGGTGAGAGACCCTCACCCTGTTCCAGGGGTTCAAATCCTCCCTGGCCTGGAACATGGGCCAGAGAGATCCTCAGAAGCCTGGTTGGTGGAGACAGCTTGACCCCCACTCAGCAGACCCCCGTGGTCAGTTGCAAGCAGACCAGGTAGAAAACTTGAAGTATGTTAGATGATGGCGAGTGCTATTCCTCTTCTCTTCAGAAGAGCCTGACTTTTGAGGGCCTAATTCTAGACCTGTAAATTAACCGTCCCACTGCCCTATCTTTCCAATTTGAATGATGCATAAATCATCCCACTCATTTTTTTTCTCTCGCTCACTTCAAGCCCTGGTGAGACTACACGTGAGCAAAAGCTCCATTTCTATCTGCATCCAGAGAAGGAAGTAATTTTTTATCTGAATGAGTCCTCTATTAACTGTGGTCTAACACTAAACTATGAAATCTAGGGCACTTAGAATTTCCATTTAATTCAACAAGATCTGACTTTTGTTGGATACAAATCTCGTGTATCTTCAGGTAACCATCTGGGCTAGAGATGCTGGGAAATCACAGCCACCAGTATGAAGTAAGAGTGGATTTTTTTTCCAGCTGAAAACAGGTACAAAAATAGGAGTTGAATTATTTACCCTTGTCATATGATAAGATTTCACAGTAGGAGACGCTCAAGTGGCCTCTATTTTAAACATTTTTTTTAAAAAGGAAAGTGATATGAATTTGATTTATTTTCTTGGAGGAATCAACTTTCAACACTTACAACCAAAGATGAGCGAATAAACACCTCAGTAAAAGCAACTCAAATTAAGCCCCTGGAGCCAAGTAGATAAATATCAAAAATTTTATGACAGCAGAAAAATTTAAATTGTGTTTAAACAGGATTGAATAGACAAAATTAGAAAGCAAACTGTAGGGGCTAATTTACAGCACACTAATTACGGTAGCGTAGGTGTCTACTATGTGCTGCTAAGAATATTCAGAGAATATTTGATTTAAAAACCACTACACATACAGCACAGTAGCCATGGAAACCCTTTTCATCACAGAGGGGACTCTGGGAGGGAAAAAAAAAAAGTCTTCTGCCTAAAGACATCATGATCTCATAGGTGGTAAAATGGGAAAAAAGGTAGGGAAAAGGAAGGCTATTTGAGCCAAAGTGGAAAATATGTTTGGAATTCTATATTGGCATCCCTATCATTTGAAATAATAAAAAAGAAAATTATTTTAATAACAATTTGCCTACCACTGGCCTAATGATGCTTCAAAATGAAGGTACTATCAGTAAGGAAGAAAACAAAACTAAATCATAAAATTCATTTTTAATATAACAGAAAATTGGCAAGGGGCCAGAATGGTGAAATAAAAATAATAAAGGGATAGAAAATAGGAATTTTGAGCAAAAGTTAAAGGAACTGGGATTTTTTTAATTAACTCCACGAAAGACTGATCCCTGATTCAATAGACCTCAAGTAAAGTGTTATGTTGAGGAAACATGTGATTGACCAATCCCAATATACACTGAGAAGAAAACAAAAGAAAATGGGGGTTAAATTGTATCAAGACAGTTAGGGAGATTCTACCTGATGGATTACTAATAAGAAAAAGAAATTCTGCACCAAACTGCTGAGGGAGGTGTCACCTGGAGATCAACCAATCAATCTATGGTATTTGTTGAGCACTTGCTCTGTGGAGATCTGAAGGACTCCTATCATTGTCATTTTTGGATAATAAAAGGCAGAAGTAGGTGACTCCTGTGAGCCATAGAAGTGGGCTATTCATAGAGATCAGCCATGACTTGGGAAACCTTTTTTTTTTCTTCTCTCTCCCTTTCTGGAACTTCTTATAAGGACAAATGCATTTTCAAAAAACAAAAATAAATAACCGGTGCTGAACATTATTGAGCTTATGAGAAGATGCCGCTGATAAACACCATATCAACTGAGAACCCAGAAGGGAAAATCTTTACCGGGACTAAGGAAATTACAACCCAGTGTCAAAGGATGTCATTTTAAAGGGCTTTAGTTGATGTACAACATATTCTGAGCAGTGTTACTCATTTCTAGGCCCAAGATGGGGGAAAAAAAAACCCCTATATATTGTTTCAAGACATCACTTCTGGGCAAATACCTGACACCTTGAAGAAATACATAGTGTACGTAATGAGCTTTTTACATGTACAGAGCATTACAGATACAATCTGGAAAGGATAAAGACTGCACTTTAGAAACCTCCATAAGAGTAGATAAAAGTAATGCAATGATAATGTAGGTCAGCCAGGTGATGAGGAATAGGTCACATACAGTTAAGTGTATACTCTGTGGAGAGCATTTTATCACTCCTAATCATAGCTCCACTTTAAGGTTCCCGGCCTAGAAGCTCCAAAGCCTTGGTTACTGTATAACAGACATTTAACAGCCAAGCAGTCCTTCTGAGATTCTCAGTAATCTCCGAGTTATGTTCTGCTTTTACGTGTTTGTTTTTTTATAGCATTGAATTTACAAAGAGCCAGACACATAAGTCAAAGACCAACTCGCAGAACTAGAGTTCACGGATCCTGGCCGCTTTTCAAGATCCCTAGAGAATTTCCAATTCGGTGCACGTTGGCTTGGGGTCTGTTTTGGAAGGTTGATATCATTTGGTTTGGATTAACCTGGCTGCAAATCCTGTGGCCCAACATGATACACTGAATCATGGCAGGACTGATTTCATTATTCCTAGGTCACCATCTTTAGCAGATGGTGTCCAGCCCAGACTGAAAATATCTCCTGTGATGGCCATTGCCGAGTCTCCTGTAGCAAACTTCTCCATTGCTCAACTCGCTGGTATTTCTTTTTCCTAATAAGTGACAGACTATTTTTACTGCTGCTTTGAGAAAGAAATGTGTGTGACCTAGACATTAGCACCCCTCAATTAGTCATTACTGGTAATTAACATGCTTTGCCTCAGTCATTAGGACCACTAATCAAGCAATAATTCCCTCTCAATTTTCTCTTTCAGGTTGTTTAAATGCAGAAACAAATTTTGCTACAGTTGGTTTGAAACGTGCTATGAACGTCTTTATTTCTCTCTTTAGAGATAAATCTGTTCAGTTTGGTTTTCTTTTTAGGATGATGGAAAAGGTTTAAGTTGAAGGCTATTTCAATTAATCATTCCATCAGTGGGATTTATTGAGCATTTACCATGATCAGAGGCCTGTTTTAAATAGTTGGAAGAATAAAATATCCGGCTCTGCCACTTGTCTGCAGTGTAACCTTGGACAAGTCACTTAATGTCTGCGGGCTTCGGTCACCTCATCTGTAAAATGGGGCTCATGTGGGACGTGGCCTGCGTTCAATCTGATTAGCTTATATCTAGCCCAGAGCTTCGTACAGTGCCTGACACATAATACGCACTGAACGAATATCTACAAAAATCATAGCAGACCCGATCCCTGACCTCAGAGAGCTTACATCTAGAGGGGGAGCCAGTAAAACAAATTTAATTTGACTGGAGTCGGACTGTAAACTCTCCCCCTCTAGACTGTAGACTCTCTGTGTGCAGGAAACCTATCTACCAACTCTGACCAGGGATCGCGTGTTCCCACTCTGCTGTATTCTTCCATGCTAATAATACAGTGCTCGGCAAATAGTAAGTGCTCAGTTAAGACCGATACTTAATCGATCGATTGATTACAGGTAGTATAAAGACATGAGAGTTAGTACCTAAGTGCTCAGAAGATACAGATTCAAGGACAGGATTAATGCAGTACAGAGAGGAGATGAGCTGCATTTAAAATGAATTCCTCCAAGGCCTTTTTAATGGGTTCTTGTTCATTTATTCAATCATATCCTTTAAACATTTACTGTGTGCAGAGCACTGTTTTTGTCCTCCATATGCAATTTTCTCTCTGGGCAATGCTGGCAGAAAGGGAGGCGTAGGCGTGCCGGGAGAACGATAAGATCTCTCTGCTTTGAAAGAGTGTAATGGATTGGCCCGAATATGAGAATGACTTCTTGATCCACACCAAGAAATAAGATGAGTTGAAATTCAGATAACTCTGTTCTCTGAAAGAAGCGAAAACCAGCCAGGATGAACTTTCCAGGGAAGCGGGGAATGTGGAAGACAGCAGCTGCAGCATATCTAAAGTGGACCCTTGACATCTGTGTTTATTAAATTAAAATTACTGGCATGGTATTATGGGTACTTGTCATGCACTGAATATGAATCAGAGACTCGAAACATCCCCACTTATTCATGTATCACTAATTCTTGGAGGTGACAGTTATATTCTAAGGCAACTCAGATTATGTTAAGGTTCTAAAGATTAGCCCCTCTTTTGCTAAATTCTGGGTACTGTAGAATGGTCTTTTGAACTGCATTTAATGCTTCTTGAGATTGTTTTGCCCGTCTGGTCACTTTGTTCCCTCAGTTTCTCTAGATTTTCCTAGACTAGCCTTACTTTTCAGAGATGTTAAATTCTTTCCCAGGTAATGGAAACATATTCTATCAGTTATTTCTCCAGTCCATTCATAAAGGATGTTTTACCACATGTCCCTTTCAAAGAATTCAGAGTGGAAATTATAAAAAAACCCTTGCATTTGACAATAAGAAAAGACTTAAGAAAGATTTCCATTTCCCGGGGCAGTGGGGATAAAAAAGGTATTAAAAAAAAGTTTGAATTAAAGCAGGTTTGAGAGGGTCAGAATCAACCAAATACTAAGACTACATGAGAAATCATTTTAACTCTAAAAATCTGATGAGAAAATCTTTAGGCTCCTGCACTGAGCAAGTCCCCAACTTTTCGGCATTTACATTTTACAACCTTTGAAATTATTTTAACTCCTCCTAACCTAAGATTAATGGAAATTCTCTTGGGTCATGGATCAGCCAATAGTTTTTTCCATGGCACAGTGGGATTGGCTGAAGTGTTTGGACTAATAAACCAGAAGTCCGAACATCCTTTGAGACATCGAAAATGGAGTTTTGATAATATCCTCCTGTCCTTAATAAGGGTATTTATAATGGCCAAAAATACATTCCATAGGGAGCTTGAGTTCAGTTAGGCTTGTTGTTTTGCTTTTTTTTAAAATGGTATTTGTTAAGCACTTACTATGTGCCAGGGACTATACTGAGCACTGGAGTAGATACGGGCTAATCCAGTCTCTGTCTTCAGACATCTGACTGGGGCTCTCAGTCCTAATTCCCATTTTATAGATGATTTAACTGAGTCTCTGAGAAGTTAAGTGATTTTCTTAGGTCACATTGCAGGCGCATGGCAGAGCTGGGATTAGAAACCAGGTCTTTCTGATTCCCAGGACTGTGTTCTATCCATTTGGCCATCCCACTTCTCAACCTGTTTTAGCCTTCCATTATTGGAAAGTGCAGGTAGGTGATAATTTCTCATTTAGGAGGATTTATAGAGAGATCTAATTATTAGTTTTGATGGTTTTGTTCCTCGTTTACTAAAATGATCTCTCAGAAGCAGCTCAGAATGAAATTTCATACGACACATGCGGACCATCTGTTTTTCTAAATGTAACCATATTTTAACTATGATCCTAATTTCTTCAGTATTTCACAATCATGGCTTCAAATGTAGTCTTCTAGAAATACAAGCTGACTATGTAACGAAATCAGTAACAGCCTGTGCCATTCATTTATGTATTGCATCCGTAAACCATAGGATGTGCGGCGATGTCATTCCAAAGCTATGTGATTAACGCCGTTATTACATGTCGATATCAATATATCAACATAGTGGTGCTCCCGTAGTGTATTAGAATTAAAATCAGGATTACTGACTTCCCATTGCTTATACTTTAATTGCTAACGGAAAGAACACCAAAACCTTGCTTGTAGGTGTTTAGAAGATTCTTTAGAATCATTCTGAGATCTATTTAAATATTTCAAAACCAGACAAAAGTCTGCCTATGAAGAGTTTTGATCAGCTTCTGTCCTGAAAACAAGATGTCATTGAATTATCCCCGGCAGTAATACTCTGATTCTTATCTATAAAAGAATGGCTTAGACGAGACGAAAAACTGAGGTTGGTAGTCTTAATATTATTTAATATTTTAGTTTCACAAAGGCCTGTCTTGCACTGTCCCCTGGTGGGCTTTAAATGAAATGGTTCGGGTGAAAGCATGTTTTACATAAATCTGATGAAAAAAGCTTTTCTTTAAGAAGACTAATTTATTTCCTTCCATTAAAGCTTGTCGTAGAAGTAAACCGTCCATTTATTTGTGTGTGTGTGTTTTAAAAACCTCATAAGACGTCCACAATTCTCCATGAGGTTTTTCTGGACCCGTGGTAAACCTATTAGAGATTGCTTGTAACCTGCAGGGGAAAAATAAGTGTACTGCTTACGTAATGGCATCGTAACTGAGCTTGGTTGACCAACTCATCTATAGGCAGTGCTAGAAATGAGGAAAAAATGGGGTATAAACAGAAGCTGTATAATAAAGCACTGGAAAGAAGAGATGGTAGAGGAATGTTCTGGGGCTGTTCTGCGTTCTGCTTATTGCCTCATTTTCAGTTGAAACTATTAAATGCACATGTGTAAGCTCACTGTGGGCTTAGTACAGTGCTTCGCACACAGGAAGTGTTCAATAAATACAACTGAATGAATGAATTTGTACCTACGCTGTTGTCTCTGGGGATTCGTTAGAGAAACCCCCTGAAGGAGGAGAAATTGCAAATGCCATCAAACAGCAAAAATGGATTCACAGCTCACGAGGGTGGGCTTTATGGGGTGTGGGATCAACCAGTCCACCATCAAAGAGGACTGGAGAGCAAGCCCTGTTAATTAAAGGCCGAGGTCAAGGCTGGAGCCCAGGATTCCAGCCGCCACGAATATCAGTCTAGTTAACCTCAGATAGGGCAAACCACAAACAGAACGATCCCCAAATGCCAAGAGAAAACCATATATCTTTCTTAGGTGGTCTCACGATTGACTATCTTGTGGTTGCAAAGCATATCTACTCTGGGCGACCTGACTGTCAAGTCACCTGTATTCTGTATTTCTGAATCATCTGTGTGTTCATGGGGTTGGGAAACCCCAGAACAGCACTCTGCTCCTGTTTATAGTATAATTTCCTCAACGGAAATAACGGGACCCTTTATAAATCCCTTATACAATGTGACATAGGTCCAGATGATCGGCCCCCAGAATGTGCTGGAACAGATACTGTATTTGAGGGGCAGAAGTTTATTCAGTAAATTTCTAACCTAGTTAGGCAAATAGACCAAGACATTGGGATGATCTTTTGGGCTACGAATGTTTGACACATAGGATCACTTGCATTAATGACCTTATTTGAATCCTTCTTAGCACTCAGGAATCTATGTGAACTCTTTTATTTAAATCGCTCAAGTTGTAAATATGTTTATGTTTTGTCTCCCCCATTAGAGAGTATGCTCTTGAACTTCCCGGGACCCTGGCACAATACACCATGTATTGCATCCGATTTGTACATTCCAAGCGCTTAGTACAGTGCTCTGCACATAGTGCTCAATAAATACTATTGAATGAATTGAATGAACCATGCCACAAACTACTTCCCCTTCAGCATAGACGACTTTTAAAAAAAGCTTTGAAGAAAGCATTTAGGCGGTAAGTTTCTCGAAGGCAAAGACCATATGTTCCTTAGCCAACAAGGTGGCCTCAGATTTTTCTGGAAGAGAAATAGAAATAGGGATTTTGCAGAAGAGAAATGGAGGAGAGGAAAATCGAAAGGGTAGTTGCGATGATCACAAATAGCTTAGAAGAGAACTTGCTGAAAGCCCAGAAGAGTTCTTATTTGACGTATTGATCTGCCCACCGCTGATACTTTAATATAGCTCTCCTCAAATTAGTTCCAAGGTCAGGATTCTTCCTCCACGTGAAGTACAGGTAATATGATTTCAACAACTTTCTGATAATTGGCTTTTGCCCTTTCAGGAGCAATATGTCTGTTTTGCTAGCCCCACTCTATGCTGTCATGCCTGAGATCTCCGTGACAGGTCTGGAAGCTGGAGTTAGAATGCCTTTCTATACTCCCAGGAAACTCTTCCAGCTCAACAAGAACCATCAAAAGTCTTGGAGTCGGTAATTCAAGAACTGCTATACACACTTAACTGTGTTCTCTGAGGCACATATGGAAAGAGACACGCGGATTATTGTGAGCCACTTTTCGGGTCCAGCTCGGTGTTCTGACCTGGCAAGAAAGTAGAAGAAAACCAAAGCTGAACACCAGCCAGTGTCTAGAAAATGTTAGACCCAACCGAAGGATTTTCATCAGCAGAACAGAAATTAAGACTGTCGCTAGATTAATGCTGCCGATTGGGCTCAGATAGACAAGGGGAGAAGACAGAAACAAAAAGGCTTAGGGTGGGCTAAGGTAGTTTGCTAAACAATGTGGTAACACCGGGACACCGAACTCCTTATAAAGTTGAATGCCTAAAAGGTCGTCATGGTGTAGAAAGAGCATAAAACTAGAAGCCATAAAATCTGGTTTATAATCCTGGCTCCACCACTTTTCCTGTTTTGTAAACTGGGCCACGTCACTTGACTTTTCTGTGTTTCAGTTTGCTCATCTCTCAGATAGAGATGAAATAATTGTTCTCTGCGATTGCACTGTGCGTCCTATGTGTGGCCCTGTGTAAAAGAGAGATGTATCTGATCTGATTGTATTGTATCGAGAAGGTGCGTGGCTCAATGGAAAGAGCCCGGGCTTGGGAGCCAGAGGTCATGGGTTTGAATTTGGGGTCTGCTACTTGTCAGCTGTGTGACTTTGGGCAAGTCATTTCACTTCTCTGTGCCTCAGTTCCCTCATCTGTAAAATGGGGATTAAGACTATGAACCTCACGTGGGACAACCTGATTCCCCTGCGTCTACCCCAGTGCTTAGAACAGTGCTCGGCACATAGTAAGCGCTTAACAAATACCAACATTATTATTATTATTATCCACCGCACTGCTTGGAACATAGTACACAGATGAACCAATATTCATTTCTCCTACCCATGCATATCCCATTTTTTCAGCTTGGAAGGCACCTGAGGAAGATACCACTTTCACCTATTTTGGAAGAAAAATGATAAGAGTAAGTAATAATTAATCCAACCTGATTATCTTGTACCTCTCTAGTGTTTAATATAGTGCCTGATACATAGTAAGGGCGTGGCTTAGGGAAGAGACCATGGGCTTGGGAGTCACAGGTTGTGGGTTCCAACCCCGGCTCCACCAGTTGTCAGCTCTGCAACTTTGGACGAGTCACTTCACTTCTCTGTGCCTCAGTTGCCTCCTCTGTAAAATGGGGATTAAGATTGTGAGCCCCATGTGGGACAACCTGATCGCCTTCTATCTACCCCAGCTCTTAAAACAGTGCTTGGCACATAGTAAGCGCTTAAGAATACCATCATAATTATTGCTATTATTATTAACAAATATCATAATTTTTGTTATTTTCATTATGATTATCATTTTACTACTAGCCACAGGCTTACCTCCCTACACTCGGTAAGTGGGGGCAAGTGAGACATTGATTTGAAGGAGAAGTCTGGGTAAAAGTGAAAGCATTGGTAGTGGTCTACTGGAAAAAACAGAGGCCTGGTAGCCGGGGCACCTGGGTTCTAATCCCAGCTCTGCCTCTTGCCTGCTGTGTGACCCAGAGCAAGTCACCTAACTTCTCTGTGCTTGTTTCTTTATGTGTAAAATGGATTAAATGCCTGTCCCCCTTTTCCCTTAGACTGTGAGACCCCTGTTGGGCAGGGATTTTGTCCAACCTGATTACTCTAATTCTATCCCAGCACTTAGAGAGTCCTTGGAATGTAGTAAACACTTAACAAATACCAATTATTATTATCATCACCATCATTATCATTATTATTATTACTACTACTTCTCTCTGGATATGACTAGAAGAAATGAAGAAATTTTAGCAGGAAATTAGAGAGTAGAGAGAAGAGGTGTACAGGAATTAGAGGCTGCAAGGGATGTCCAGGATAAAGCTGAGAAATTGAAGTGGGGTAATAAATTTGGCCCAGTTTGGTGAACTTCTTGGCAGGTGTTTAGTCCACAGATCTTTTAGACCAATTTAAAATCCTGTAAATTTGCTCCAAAGGCTTTGATTCTGGAATCTACCCTGGAGGCATCAATAAGAATCGAAGACCTACTGAAAGTGCAAACCCGGTAGAGCGATTAATATGGTATCTCCGGGCTAATGTCACCATAGAGTTAGGTCACTATTCCGAGTGTTGAGGTTTGAGGCCCCTACCAAGGTAATTTAGATAAAAATTCTGCTTCATCCCACTTTGCTCTGTCATCATCTGGACATCCCAAAATGCTACTATTATAAGAATTACTACTACGATCTTTGGAAGGAAAATTATTTCAGGTCTCAATTATTAAATCCTCCATATGTCTCAATATTACCAGAATCCTTCTGCTCCTAATATAATATTGCTCTTAGAAGGGTTCCAGAAACTAGAAGCCAGATCCCATTCCCGCTTTGCCGTAGTTTGGACAAACGAAGAAGCTTGGTAAAGATGCTCTGATCTTCTTCGGGTGCTTCTCTTTACCTGAAGGAAAGCAGAGCAAGAGTAGACTCTTTCTTGATTCTAACGTGAAGGTGGTGTCTGGACATTATGTGCACGGATTCAGAAATTTTAAAGAAAAAGTCCACTGGGGTATTGCAAAGTTCTAGGAATTTTCTCAACTGCCAATGCGATTGCTTGATTTGGCTCGGAGGATGGAATTCAATGGTTCATTCACCAAAGAGCAAGCACCATTAAATCAGGTCCCTGGAAGTAGCAAATTCATAGATGCGGCCAAACCTAACAACCCAATGTGAGCTTGTCACTCATGCCCCGAGATTAGAATTGTGTAAACTCGAGTAGTTGAAACTCGGCTTTATTGGAGTGTAGCCACCATTTGGGGATGGGGGTCTTTCTAAGACATCTTGTTAAATGACTGAAGAGGGCTTGCCATACGCATCGGCATACACGCGATATAGTCAGGCTCTGGCCCAGCACCTAAGGATTTAAAAACAAAATTCTCTAAGGCAACAAATGTTTAAAATGGGGTCACGTTGTCGATCAGCATTTTGGACCACTGGGATGGAGCACGAAAATAAAGCTGTTCACAGGTATGAAGAGTTTTCACTGTTATGTCAAGAAGGATCCATCCTTTGCATATTGCAGAGGAGTAGTCCCTGTCTGCATGGGAGAAGTTGATTTTGTGAAGTTTCCTTTTTTTCTTCATTAAAAAATACCACTGAGGCCCAAATCCACCTGCAGCTAACTGCCAGCTAAAGTTACGGGGAGAATTAGACAGACTAACATGTTTGGAGCCATGAATAATATATATGTGTTTATTTTTAGCTGTCTTCAGTTTCAGAGATGAAGCTACTGACAGTTAGATCCTACTCATGTGTGGGGGTGGAAGAAAATACTAATGCAGGGCTGACAGTCCATCCCACAGCAGATGCATACTAATATAACTCCTTTATAACCAGGAAAATGTCTACATGCACGGAAAGGAAAGGGGTGGATCCATGGGAATCCATTTTTGGGAAAAAAAAGGGCGGATTTTAACTGTATCTATATATCTATATATGCTCATATGTAGATATATATATGATGTAATAGCAGAATGGCAGTGAGAAGTTCATTCATTCAATGGTATTTATTGTGTTTACTATATTCAAAGCACCATACTAAACGCTCGAGAGAGTACAACATTGCAAGAAATTGACACTTTCCTTGCCCACAGTGAGCTAACGGTCTAGAGACCGACATTAATATAAATAAATACATTACAGATATATATAATTGCATAATATAATAATTCCATTCATTAATAATTATATATATGTATTATTATGTATATATTTGTGTATTATATATAAATACATACGGGCCATAGGGCTGGGGGGGGAGGATGAATGAAGGGGACAATTCAGGGCGATGCAGAAGGGAGTGGGAGGAGAGGAGAGGAAGGCGTAGTCAGGGAAGGCTTCTCGGGAAGAGATGTGGCTTCGATGAGGCTTTGAAGGGGGGCGCTGAGGATGATACTAAGGTTACGGGCTTGATTTTCAGGTGGAACGGCGATGTGGTCAATGGAGATGTATACAGTCACTTCCCTGTTTTAAGCTGGCATCATATCACCTGATCTCTCTGCCTCCAGATTGCCCCCATTTTAGTCTATACACTATGGCCCAGATCATTTTCCTGAGATGTCATTCGGAGTACCTCTCCCAAACGCTGGTAACCTCTTTTCTTCTGCATCAAGCGAAGGATCCTTATCACCGGGTTCAGGGTTCTTCGCCAACCAGCCCCCTTCCCCTCATTTCTGGACTTTTCTCTACTACCGTTTCCCGGCTCACGTACTGAGCGTCTCCCAGGCCCACCTTCACTCTCGTGCCGTCCATGCCTCTGACCTTTTGCTCCTCATCCTTCAATCATGAAATGACTTGCTCTGGATTTTATTTCCCATCCCTAAGAACCTGAACTCAGGAAAGTTAGGCAGCTCGAAACTCTTCAAAGAGATTTTGGTAGCTAATAATAATGACAGGACTTGTTAAGCTCTTATTATGTACCGAGCACCGTTCTAACTAGTGGAGTAGATACAAATCAATCAGGTTGGACACAGTCCCTGTCCCACGTGGGACAGTCTTCATCCCCATTTTACAGATGAGGTAGCTTGTTGCTTCTCCAAATACATAGACAGCAATTGTCCAAGATGGTTTAGATTTTCTCCTGTCTGGAGGTAAGTGGTTAGACCACATGGCCTCATTAAGGGCCCTTCCAGATTCTATTTTCCCATTTTATAAAGGTGGACACGGAGACCCTGAAATTAAGAAAGTTCCCCGGTGAGCTATCAGGGGCTTTTCATTCCCCATCCAGTGTGTTATATACAATATTACCGGTTGAGATTTTTTTTCATTTTCACCTCCCAAATCCCTTTCCCTCCGGTTACTCGCTTCTCATTCCCACACAGTCTTGAAGAAAATTTATAAAGATGTTCATTTTCTTTCTCAAGGTGGGATCTTGGTGTGATTTTTCTGATAACCGCACATGGGGTTCTTATATTTTAGGTCACTCGTCGACTATTGACCGTTGTCAGGTAGTCACAAAATAGCAAAGGAAAACACCGTGTGAAAATCCACATAATGATGATCATCAAGGTCCGGGAGGTGGATCTGAGGAAGGATAGGTGTAGTTTATGTGAGCTTGTTGTTAAGTAAGATTTAAAATGTAAAAAAGAAACTAAATTGTACATTTTAAACCTTTTTTTTTTTCTGTCCATCATAAGGAATGAAGGTACCAGCAGGGGGCACTCGGAACTAAACGTTAGTTTCATAATTCAATTATGTGTTTTTCTCTGTGTTTTTTGAGAACAACCCCAACAAATCAGGAACTTGTCTAAACAATCACCTTCCAAGATGTGAAGATGTGTGTGTGTTTATGTGTGTGTGTGTGTTTTAATCTGAAGAGGAAAAATAGATTTATCTAGTTTCACATAATGCATCGAATTAAAGGTCAGCAGATGTCTTAGGCTCTTTTAAGAACTCCTACTTTGTAACTCCCTTGGAGAGGCAGAGTGCAAAATGTATTTTGCCTACTGTTTGAACTTTTTAGAAATGATTTGTAGTGATATGAGGAACAAATGGTTTCTAGTAAAAGTAAATCGAAGGAGTTGTCCTTAGGCAGAGGGATAATTTCAATAAATTAATTTGATTTCTGTATGATTACTTCTAAATAATGATACTAATGTTGGTATTTGTTAAGTACTTACTATGTGAAGAGCACTATTCTAAGCGCTGGGGGAGATACAGGGTCATCAGGTTGTCCCACATGGGACTCACAGTCCTAATCTCCGTTTTACAGATGAGGTAACTGAGACCCAGAAAAGTGAAGTGACTTGCCCACAGTCACACAGCTGACAAGTGGCAGTGCCGGGATTCGAACCCATGACCTCTGACTCCCAAGCCCCGGCTCCTTCCACTGAGCCGCGCTGCTTCTCTAGAGCCACCTAAAATAACCATATATGGAGGGCAAGCGTTGGGAGAAACTTGCCCGGTTTATTGTTATTTCTTTTAGACAAGTTTTGCTTTCATCTCATGTGATAGCAGTGTTCTGCCCATAGTAAATATATGATGATAAAATGAAAATGACAAAAACATTTTTAATATTCTCTAAGAGTCCAGATATGTCAGTGACCACTTTCTCAAACAGTTAAAATCAGAATCTAGAATCCCAAAGTCTCTGCCTGTCAATAAGCTTGTAGTCTCCTTTTAGTGTTTTTGACAAAGGTATGTATCCACATGGATTAAACTGCCTGAATTATAATTGGCCACATATACGAGACTTCAGTTTGTCTTTCATTTTCTCCGTAAGGCCAGCTATCAAGTATAACTTTATTGATTGCTGTTTGAAATAGATGGGAGAGTTGGCTAAATCATTTGCTACCTAGAAGTGTTTAGCAAGGAATGGGAAGACTTCTTTCCAAACATAAACATAAGTCTCAAAAAATGAGAGCACCTGTCTGGTGTAAAAATGTCCTTTTTATGTCTTTCAAGGGACTCCCTAGTGACCTTCAATATCTAATGATCCTTACTGATACACTCCTGTGGAATAGTAACACACTGCAAATGCTCGTTGATCTGAATGGAAGCAATGCGGCCTAGTTGAAGGATCACAGTCTTGCTAATTAGGGGATCTGGGTTCTAATCCCTGCTCTGTCACATGCCTACTGTACACATCACTTAACCTCTCTGGGTCTCAGTTTTCTCGTCTGTAAAATGAGGAGTAAATCCTACTCCCTCTTACTTAGACTGTGAGTTTCATATGGGACAGGGACTGTGTCCAACCTGATTATCTCGTATCCACACCCAACCCTTGGTAAAGTGCTTGGCTCACGGTAACTTCTTGACAAATGCTACAATTATCAGAATTAGTTTTTAATAGTTCTGCTGCCACGTAAGGGTAAAATACTTTTTTTAGTTTAAATTGTGGTGTGTTTCGCTGGGGTAGTTCTTCTGAATGTAAAACGGGCATTTGAGTTCTGTCGTTCTGTAGCTCACTGGTCTTGTATGGTGCAAGCCATATCCCTCTCTGAGTAAAATGGGTAAAGGATGGAAACCCTTCTTTTTCCTCTCCTGATTTCTTGAGATGGCAGCCTTTAGTGCCCTAAACGGTAGAGAAGGAAAACTGTAAAACAACAGAAGCAGTAAGATTATTTACTATGTCAGTAAAATCAAAGGAAACCGGCTAATTCATTTAGCTACTTGATATCAGTTTTAATAAAAAGTGTTTAACTGAGAGAAGGTTATAATTACTGGCTGAAAAAAGAGATTTTGACCCTTCTATGATTTTGATTATCCATATTATCCCTGCTCCCATGACTGTGGATAGTCGTATTTGGATGGATTTACAGCTTACTAGCAAGTGAGTCAACATTTTCTTCTGGTACATTATATGTCTGGGTAAATTGAATGAGACATTAATTTAAATAAGACCACTGGACTGTTAACTTCTTGAGGGCAGGGATTGTGTCTGCTTACCGTATTGGACTCTCCCATGTATTTAGTACGGTGCTCCGAGCACACTAAGTGTTCAATCGCTTACTACAGTGCTCTGCACACAGGAAGCACTCAGTAAATACCACTGATAGCTAACTATCACTGATTCACTGATGAATGATTAGAAAATTCCTCCTCTTCCATGATATTGTGTGTGTTGTTTTTCTTTGTGCCAAATTCATTGCTGGTCCATGATACACGATTATCTTAATTAATGCAGGCTAAAATTCAGTGATTTTTCTCCAAGATGTACCTTTCCTTCTTCTCATAGCCATGATCATTTATATCTTAATAGATCTCTTCATGAGAAGGTTATCAAGACATTCAGATTTTTAGGAAGCAAGATTAATGACTTCCTCTCCTTCACATTTTTGGGATGGCAGACAGCTGATCTGTTTACATCCAAATCTGTTTTTGAAGATGATGAATCATGTGATCTTATTCTCTGTCAAATCAGTTTATGAAGTCAGCCAATCTAATGGGATGTGACCCATTGGAATACAAGAAATATTAGAAAGGCTTATTGTGACAGACACAGGTAGAATGTGTGGTTTTCCCATTAGATGCTTCTAATTAGGAATGAGAGGGTCATATTTGCGGTCAACTTGAGCAATTTAGGACTAGAGCATACATAAAGCAGAAGAGAGAATAAAAGTAATGGACAGTCCATCGGAATCATAAATAATAGTAATAATGGTATTTGTTAAGTGCTTACTATGTGCCAAGCACTGTTCTAAGCTCTGGGGGGGATACAGGGTGATCAGGTTGTCCCATGTGGGGCTCACAGTCTTAATCCCCATGTTACAAATGAGGTAACTGAGGCATAGAGAAGTTCAGTGACTTGCCCAAAGTCTCACAGCTGACAAGCGGCAGAGCCTGGATTAGAACCCATGACCTCTGAATCCCAAGCCCGGGCTTTTTCCACTGAGCTACGCTGCTGCAATCTGCCCTGTTTTCTGCCAAGCCATGGTAAGATGTTGGCTGTCTTCACAACAAAACATCCTTCTAATTACAGGGAAATAAATCCTTCCCTTTCCTCACACATGGACCCATCAGTATGATGGTTCTTCCATTCAATAGCCACACTGCAGAAGGCTCCACTAGTGGGGAGAACCTCTATTTACTCAGAGTGAAAATAGGTTTCTCAATCAATCAATTAAAAGTACTGAGTGCTTACTGTGTGCACAGCACTGACCTAAACACTTGAGTTTTTCAATCAATCAATCCAAGTGTTTACTGCATGCAGAGCACTGTACTAAACACTCGGGAGAATACACTAGAACAGAGTTAGTAGACCCAATTCCTGGCCAGAGGGAGCTCACAGTCTAACTTCCTCTCACAGCAGCCATGTAGCATAAAATGCTATGCTAACCTGGAATTTTTCCATTTCTTCTACTCCGGGCCTGGATTGAGGAGAGAATCCCATTGGGAACTAGAAATAAGGGGCGTTGTGGAAAATTATTTTCCAACTGCCTTATCTCCTTTCTATGTTCAAGGGAGTAGATATTATGTTTTCTCTTCCCTGGGTAAGGGAGACAAGCTCTTAAAAAATGAATTGACCGTGAGAATTAATTATACTCAGAGCACTTCAACCATCATCTCAGAGATTAATGCACCCAACAAAAACATATATTTGTGTAGCAAAAGCCACAGATAGCTCCTAGATTGTTCTCGTTTCCTTTTCTTGATCAATTGGATTCTATTCTGTCGGGTTGAAGAATCTCTTCTCTGCTGGGAAACTTGCTAAGCATTCTCATACAGTGGTTGAATGTCATGCTTTTTGGATTGCTTAATGAAGTTTCCATGCTAGTAGAAGAAAATCTGCTTGGAGAAATCAAGCACCCAGTTGTTTGGTACAAATGTGTAGCCCGCAATTAGAGAATGTATTAGTTCACCTCAATCCCTTTAGGTCTGCTTGCTAACTAAGATAACCACAATTGGAAATGCAACTCTAAATACGATTAAGAATGAACATCATCTGGTAAAAATAAGCAGTCCCAGTCCTGCAATCCTCCAGTGCACTGTTCGTGTGTTCCAGACGCACTTTTATTCTTCCATCATTTCCCTCTCTCTTAAGCACCTCATGGGGGTACATAGAGTAAATCTGTAAATCATTCTGTAGATTGAACTTTCATAAGAGAAACACGGTAGTTGACGTAGGTGATGGGAGAACAAGGCAAAAGAGAATGAGACTGGGGAATGTCTGCACAAATCATTTTTATCTACTATTTTTACTCCTACTGTCTCTCTACTACTTATTTACTAGAGAGGGCAGAAATGATCAGGAACATTTGTTTCTATTTTTCCTGCAGTCCAATAAAAGTGTAGTGCAGTTTTCCCTATCTCTTTAGCAAAATAGAAAATTATTTTCCAGATACATGCAATAGTCATTCAGAGCCAGCCCATAGAGTCTTTTGAGCCTGAATTATTGGATTAACTGTCTGCATAGCTCACAATCACCAAATAATTGCCGGCTAGCTATTGCATAGGCAGTGTTGATAACTGAAAGAACACTAGATAAAGAGTTGGAAATGGAGCTTCTAGTTCAAACTCCATCACTGCCTAAAGGTGCAAACTTAGGGAAGTTACTGGGTGCTTGTGCGTTTCAGTAACTCATCTGTACAGTAAAGATCAATCAATAACATTTATTGTTCACCTTTTGTATTCAGAGCACTGTACTATGCCTGTGGGAAAGTATACAATAATTTGAAGACTCGATTCTTGTCCTCAAGAATCTTACCAACCAGCAGTCTGGAGAGACAGGTAAATGCATTCAAGAAAAGGGGAAGATTAGAGTGTATAAATTATGTATCTAAGTGTTACAGGACGTGGGTGGCCCGAAGGGACAGTTGAAGGGTATAAAGTGGGAAGATTAGAGATTTTGGGGGGAAGGCCTCCGCAGGAAATAAGTGCTTGACATCAGTAGTGGATTGATATCCTCATGGAGGTCTAGCAACTCTGTTGTACTCCCTCAAGTGATGATGATGATGGTATTCATTAAGCGTGTACTATGTGCAAAGCACTGTTCTACGCGTTGGGGTGATACAAGGTGATCAGGTTGTCCCACGTGGGGCTCACAGTCTTAATCCCCATTTTACAGATGAGGGAACTGAGGCCCAGAGAAGTGAAGTGACTCGCCCAAAGTCACACAGCTGACAAGCGGCAGAGGAGGGATTAGAACCCATGACCTCTGAATCCCAAGCCCGGGCTCTTTCCACTGAGTCACGCTGTTTAGTACAGGGTTCTGCACTTAGTAAGTGCTCAGTAAATACCGCTGGTTGACTGATTGAATGATCGTACAAATTGCATTAGAGAGAAATAATCCTCACAGCCTGATCCTTCTCTGTTTTATATAGAAAATTTATGCCTCGAACTTTACATCTCTATCTGACACCCTTGTCTTTCATGCATTTTCCTCTATCTAATCCCGGGGGACAATAATGTGGCCAGAGGGGTTTATAGAAAATTTCCATTCTTCCTGTAAATCATTATCTTCCACCATGGGTGCTTTTAATGAGTTGAAATGAGAGCCCGTGTAAACTAATTTGAACAAACCACAGAGCAATACCCACAGCAGGTGATCTTCAACATCAATCACTTTATAAAAGGCCTGTTGCAAGACACTTCTGAAGGTTTCTTTCATCCAAAAAGCGATATGGAGGACTCTTACAATATAGCTTGACAAGATCCTCCAGCGTGAAAACTTCAGAGAAAACTAACCTACCGTTTCAGCGTGTAAGGTGATATAAATATTTCAATTGTAAATCTGAATCTAAAAAAAAAAAAAGGACGCTTCCCATTAAAACATAATGCAGTCCGTTTTGCATAATGTTCCGTAAATCCAGCTTCATAAAACACACACCTCGACTTTGAAGTTCGCCCTGAAATTCCACCAGGCCACCCGGAGGAAGACAATCTTTGGTGTCATGATAAATAGGAGATTACATTCCGATGTAGAGAGTATGGGGAGATTGCATCTAGCCATCAAGGAATGCGGAGCTTTCTTTATTTTTTGAGCTTTAGGTTGGAATCTGCCTCAAGCCACAGATGAGGTCTCATAGCTTAGTGCTCTGTGAATAAGAATACAGATCCAAATTGGCACTCTGCTGAGAACAACACTTGGAAGATTAGCCTCCCCCCCAGCATGAATGAACCACCTTAGTGTGTCTGAGAGGATGCTAGCGGTACCCTCCAGCTTTGGAATACCCTCCAGCATTTCTGAGGAAGGCTGCATGTTATTGTAATTCAACTGGAGCTGCGCAGGACCTGTAAAATCGGGAACAAATTACAGGAGAGGAAAAGACAAAGGAAAAGCTGGGAGCAAAATGGTCGCAATATAGCAAGGAGACTTCTTAAGGCGTTACTGTCATGTCAGCATGTTTCTCCTTCTCGAAAAGCCAGTGCCATTTAAATGTAAGTTACTTTAATTTATAAGGCATCCCCTCTGTCTCTCGGTGTGGTGCCGGGATGTCCACGGTTAACATTTCAACTGCTAAATCATGAAAAAGACACCTAAACTCTTCAGTTTTCTCTGACGCTGATGCACTTGGCTGTGAAGACTGGTGTCTGGCAACCTCCCTTCCCTTCCGGAGTGAGCGTATTTGTCAGTCATTATGATGGTTCCTTCAAACCGACCCAATTTACATTTCCTATAGCAGGGTGCAAACACGTGAAGGTTCATTCAGCTACTATGTCAGGGCACATGAAATTAGCTGTCATGACAAGTCCATAAAGTCTTAACAGACTATTTATCTTGCTCAATTTATAAAGTACAACTACCATAAAGCAGCATCTCCCATCTCCGTTAGACAGCCCGAATCTGATCTAATCATAACCACACATGTCTGGGCCACCAGAGCCTCACAATTCATCTTACTGGTTTTTCCCCTCTAATTTTTATTGGCCAGATGAAACCTAGGAACAAGGGTTGGGCACACCGTCTCCTCTCGTAAGAAGGCCCTGGACTTGCAATACCAGGTCCCTGTGAGCAGCGTTTGCATCTACCCACTCTCGCAAGCGTGTAATTCAGTGCTCTGTATACAGTAAGCGCTCAGTAAATACCACCCATCGATCGATTGCAGTCCTTTGCTGCTCTGCCAACTTCCTGTTTCCCAGGTCCTTGTCCATAGGTACGATTTATCTTAGCGAGGGAGTTGAGACGCTGGCAGTCCAGGGACGAGGACAAGAGGTATCGTGTCTGCAAATGTACGTGTGAAACTGAATCGGTGAATCATATTCATTGAGCATTTACCGTGTGCAGAGGACTGTACTAAGCAGTTGGGAGAGTACAGTACAACAATAAACGGACAAATTCCCGGCCCACAATGAGCTTACAGGGGGAAGACGCGTTCGGGTCTTTTGCCAGAGATTCATGGCTCACAAGTCGTTTGGAATATAATTGTTGAACCTCGACTAGAGAATGGATCCATGATACTTCATCAGCTAGGAATCAGCAACTCGAAAGAAGTGGGAATATAATCAGGTCAGATCCAGTTGATAACCCACCTGGGCTCACGGTCTAAGAAGGAAAAGCGACTAGGCATAGGCATTTAACTCTCCACTGTACAGATTAGGAAACGGAGGCACAGAAAATTAAGTAAAATGCCCAAAATCACACCGCAGGCAAGTGGCAGAGCCGAGCTTAGAAGCCAAGTCCTTTGACTTCCAGACCCATGCTCTTTTGACTAGAGCATGCTGCTTCTCATGTTTTGTAAAGATTAAGAGGCTTCCTGGACTTTGTTTTCCCCATAGTTACTATGAGGGGGAAAGCCCCAGAAAAGCATCTTTAATTTGACATTAAAAATAATCCTCCTGTCTTTCCTACTTTTCCTCCCCCAACAATTTACTGCCTCCAATTATAGGTACCCACCTTTGGGATTTGAATTGCATGGGATTCACAGTCAGAACCTTCATTTGACAGATGAGCTCACCGAGGCACAGAGAAGTGACTTGCCCAAGGTCACACAGCACACAAGTAACGAAGCTGGGATTAGCACCCAGGTCCTTCTGACACCCTGGACCGTGCCCTGGCCAGTAGGCTTTGCGGCATCCCTTAATTGATTAATTGATTTCTTACAACCCATTTAATTAGAACAAAGATGGTTTAGGAAGACCCCTGCACTCAGACCTTTGCCAGACAACACAAAATGGTCAGTGTTGGTCAGGTCAATCCTTTCCTGGTTGGGAGACCCAGCAGTAGAGAAATCATCTAAGTAGAGAGCAGTTTGGAAAAGAGGTGGCTCTTTCTGAGCAGAGGCTTCGGGAAGATTACCATCCCAATAAATTCAGAGAAAGGTCTTTGGTAGAGCAATCTCACCCTTGGTGCAAGAAATTATTTTCATATGCACCTATGGTTGAGTAGGATGTGAGTCATTCAACAGTCTTTCCAGCCACTCACACAAATGAATACAATGCCACCATCTTTGAAAATAAGACAGGTGTGTATGTAACGAAACTCTATAACCCAAATGAAACACCAGGAGGGATTGATTTAATCGATTTTCCTCTTTACTTTTATCTACAGTGCGCCTCATCTTAAAATAAATAGAGAGTCACTGATCCAGTTGATAACAGTGCTTGAATTTTCACTCTCTGATTCCATTTAAAGAATTTGGTGGTGGTCTTTTGTTTTTTGTTGCGTTTTTTTCATCTTGATTTTCCACTTGGAGAATTTTATGATCCCATTAGCTGTTGACAAGGGAAGTGTTTCTACTGTTTCTCCTACAATTGTAATGACGGTAAAAAAGAACAGACTGATGACCTTCCTTCAAGTGGCTCGCGATATTTTTATGCTATCATATCAAAAAAATTCTTTATACAATCCAAGGGAGAAATCATGGTCCATAAAATCGCTAGGTCTGCAAGCCTTTTTGTCCATAAATTACTGAAATAGACCATTGCAAGGAAATGCATTTTTCTCAATTGAGGGGAATAAGCATGATTCCCCTAGGTCAGCTTCTCATCTTTCATTCATTCAAGACTATTTATTGAGAGGCCTTACCCTGTGTAGACTACTGTACTAAGTGCTTGGGAGAGTACCCTAGAATTCATAGATATCATCCCGGCCTTTCGGGAGTTTGCAATCTAGGAGGGGAGGCACACCGCCTATCTCTTTTATCGAGTTGCCCCCGATGATCCATTCCCATCGGGGATCGAAGGCATGATGGATTCCGACCGAATACTGGGTCACGTGACAGCCTAATGCCCCTTCTTTTTTTTCTTAATACGTACTTGCCATTTGTATTAGTATGCTTTGTGATTATATTAATATGTTCAAACTATTTTTGCTATTTACCTTTCCAGAAAAGCAGCATCAGACCAAAAAGCACTTTAAATAATGGGAAATGAGGTGGTGTGCATGCCATTTATTGCTCAGAAATAAGACAACCCCTCAGACTTCTTAAGCACATTCCCATGAAAGTTTCCAAAGGGTATTAATGTCTGAAAGGCAGGAGAGGTGGAATGACGACAGATGTTTGCAGATATCAAACAACTTGGCTAATCCATTTGACCTACACGTCTAAGTGGGCCATCACTGCGCTTGATTATTCCGTCTCCTGCTTCTCCTCCCTCGTTCTTTTCAAACGATATGGGGTTTCTACTTCTCCAAAACAATATTGTTGCTCTGATTGCAGGAGACAATCTCAGCAGCTAAAACAATAAAAATCTGGCTAGTCAGGGCATTAACATTAAAGGGGGAAAAAATCTACACAAACCACTTAAGCACACTCATCATTATGGCCCTTGCTACTTCGGGCCACTGGAGAATTTATAATTTAGTCGGCATTATGCAGTTTGAAGTGTTTCATGTTCTGCATGGGAGCAGGCTGCAATTCAAATATCAGCGGCCATGAAAAATATGCACATACGTTTAGTATGAAAATCTCCAAGGGGATAAGAGAGGAGATGGGCATATGTCGTTGCTGTGTGATGGAGAATTTCCGTGAATTAATCATTTGGGCGTATTTTATCACCATTTTATATCTTGCCAGGGACACTTCCTCTTCGTTTGTTGATGAGACCTATTATACATGCATATCTTAGAGCGATAATAAGGCCAAAGCCTTCGATGCTTAAAGGCAACAAGGTTTGTTAGATTCTATTATGACACAGACCGCTTTGCCATTGACGGAGACATTCCGGTAACAAGAGTAATTGCTTATTTTATCGAGTTTGGGGAATTGTGCACCATTCTACCGCCTTGCCTATTACATTAGTTATCGTGGTCAATCTTCAGTCATAATTTAGAGGGAGGAGTGCGTATTCATTTTGAAAGCATTTATTAAAAGAATAGAATCCTTCTTCCAAATTCCAAGGCGTTTAGCGTACTGCTTCCAGGGCATCATTTATGTGATTGGTTCAAGATGAGGATTGGGTTTGGTTGGATATCTGTGCTTGAATGGAGATTTTGGCTTCTGAGGTACATTTTTCTCTCCCCAGAGTGAGTATTTTAATGTGGTGGATCCACTATCAGCCGGCTTCCACTCACTTGGCTTCCAATCTGTCCCTCCTAGAAACATGATTTTTTTTTTTAAATTACTTCCTAACCTTTCAAAATCTGGGAGCGTACATGGTGCGAAACACCTCCCTCTGTCTCTACGCCTCTACGTTTGGTTAATAGAGGTGCCTATGTGCTTGCAAGCCTCATCGCTCCAAAACAGGGCAATTGCTTTTGACAGATGAAAAGACTGCCACTGACAGTTGGAAACACGTGGGGAATTTGAAAGTAGTACTTTTCCATCTGTAATACTTGGTGTGATCAAAGATCACAGGACAGCCCCAGATTAGTGGAATTGAGGCTACGGTGTAAAGTTTGCTGTTCCACATAGGAAAGAGGGCTGGGTTTTGATTCATGTTAATTCCCATCGTAATCTGAGCAGAAGCTCGAGGAATGCACAGCATTTCTCAGGGCTCCCTTATATGCATTTTCAGCAGCCCATAAGTAGAAAATCACAATGCTTGGTTTGGAAATGCATTTCAGAATTTGAATTATTTTTGAATTTTATAGTGGGTTGAAATGCTATATATTCAGTAATAATAAAATGTAGTATGCAAATTGCAGAGTTAGTTTTGACACCCCCCAAAATTATTCTTTATGAAATGCTTTGGAAAAGCAGTAGTTTAAAATAAAATTGAGCAGAGGGGAAACATCTTGAAAAGCCAGAAGAAAGCCTAAATCAATCAATCCTACCTACTGTACTAAACTCTAGCAGATTACAATAGAATAGCAGGACTTTTATGACCATTTTCTTTAAAGGTAATCATATTCAGAGGAGAAAGCTGAGCAAAAATACTTTTATCAGAATAGGTTCAATTGTTAGCAAATGTAAACACTTCCTTACTTGGGGCATAGATGCTTGTTGAATGATATTTTCCTTCTTTGAATGGGCTTGAGACCCAGTAATTGTTAGATTTTTGAAATGATGCATGCTTTTGGCCTTTCCCAAAGGTGGAATCTAAATACGCTAAATCTCTATTGTGTTTTTCCTCTGGTTTCATTTACATCTTTTGGGCCGTGAAGAGTCCCAACATCAATAAGGAGCAAAGGCTGCACTGAACTCCTCTCCCGAGATTCTCCGAGGTAGGTGAATCTGGGACTCGAAGGATCTACTGGTCACATCCTTCTGTCAGTGAGACTCAACTCTCTATCTTGCTTTGCAGGTCAGCTGCGGGGAGAGACTCTGGAAGAGATGTGGACCGGAATAAACTCTCTTTCCGTGGGTTCTACTTAGGCACCCTGTGGGATCTGACTAGAGTGGCCAACGAAGGTGGTGACTAGGATAAGTAGGGTGAAAATTTTCTTGGAGTTCTGTCTGAAAGGCTCATGGATAGACTGCACCCCTTCATCCCAAGGATGTGACAAACTTGGTGAAGGAACATCAGCTTTTTCAATCAAGGGCCCCATTCCATATGTTTGCCTAAATGTGAAGTTATTTTGGGGGGAAAGAGGCTGCCTTTAGGTCCAGAATTTCCTGCGTGACAGGAAAAACACTACATTTCTGTCACGTACCATCATGGACAGTATATATTTCTCTACATCCTTCTTTTACTTCCAACCCTTTTAGAGAAGCAGCGTGGCTCAGTGGAAAGAGCACGGGCTTTGGAGTCAGAGATCATGAGTTTGAATCCCAGCTCTGCCACTTGTCAGCTGCGTGACTGTGGGCAAGTCACTTAACTTCTCTGCGCCTCAGTTACCTCATCTGTAAAATGGGGATTAAGACTGTAAGCCCCACGTGGGACAACCTGATTCTCCTGTGTCTACCCCAGCACTTAGAACAGTGCTCGGCACATAGTAAGCACTGAACAAATACCAACATTATTATTATTATTTTCCTCATTATTCAAAGAGCACTTCAGACTTCTTCGCATCCACATCCGTCTTTCCTCAGTAGTACGGTTGAATATGCAGAAATGATTCCTGCCTTCAAAAAGTTCTTCTGTTTATTTATTCATTCCTTTCATTGTGCACCTACTTTGAACAAAGTACTTGGCATTTTGGAGAGTCTAATAATAATAATGGTACTTAAATGTTTACTATGTGCCAAGCACTGTTCTAAGAACTGAGGTAGATACAAGCTAATCAGTTTGGACAGAGGCCCTGCCCGACATGGGACTCACAGTGTCAATCCCCATTTTACAGATGAAGTAACTGAGGCACGGAGAAGTGAAATGACTCGCTTAAGGTCACACAGCAGACATGTGGTGGAAGCGGAATTAGAACCCAGGTCCTTCTGACTCTCGGGCCCATGCTCTATGCAATGAGCCATGCTGCTTCTCCAGAGACACGAACCCTTCCCTTCCCAGAGGTTAAATAAAAGTCTTCACCTCCTCTTCTTTATATATCGAAGCAATATTTCTAGTCTGGTGTTAGAATCTTCTTTCATTCTTTGCCTAATATAATTGCTGCATTATTGAAAATAACCCAATTTTCTTGTCCCATGATTTTAGAGAAAATTTCCTGAGTATTTCATGGAATCAATATTTATACCAAAGAACGTAATTTAGAACTTCTAGTGACAAGAATAAGGAGAGACAAGTTGATCCCACTGTATTAGCCACTTTGGGAATTTCCTGAACCCCAAATAACTCTCGGTGAATTTACATTTTCGGCTCAGCTTGTGATGTTCTGGGGTGGGGAACAAAGACAAAGGTGTAGATTTTAAGATGGATGTGGTTTAACTAAAATTCATGACCAGTAAAATATCATTTTTTGGATATATTCTCATGGAAATATGTAGTCAATAAGGAGAAAGGGGGGAATTTCTATCTGCAGACTTTTATTTCCCCACAAGGAATACTATGGTTAAACATTTTGAGAGAAAGAAATAATGGGTAATAGGAGGCATGAAGTTGGAATTTTTTTTCTCTGCTTTATCTCTCACTGGTGAGTGACCTGCAGCTAAACTGTACTGTTATAAATAAAAGCAATAATAATAATGGTGGTGCTTATTAAGCGCTTACTATGTGCCAATCACTATACCAACTGCTGGAGTGCATACAAAACAATGAGATCAGACAGTTTCTGTCGCACATGATGCTGAGAGTCTGTGGGGGTATGAGTATAGGTAATTCATCCCCATTTTACAGTTGAGGAAACTGAGTCCCAGGGCCATTATATGACTTGTTCAAGGTCACGCAGCAGACAAATGGCAGATCCAAGTTTAGAAACCAGGATTTCTGACTCCCGGATCTGTGCTGTATTCATTAATTAAGCCAAACTGCTTGTCTAATGCGTAAATAAGGGGAAAATGACTTTGCCAGAGTAAATATAGCTTCAGTACTTGAGGTAAACTCAAATTGTAAACATGAGTATGATAATACAGAGCCATTTGAAAGTTATGCATATTCAAAAGAAAATAGCTTCGTTCCTGTGCATTTGGGATTTCCCTGACTTCAACGTATGCCGCAAATGTGTTTTCAAATATTTTCGAGTTTCAGTGACAGTATCAACAATCACAAATTGGTTACTTATGTTTTTCAAATTAATGAAAAATCTACCACTAATATTGCTTTCCCTTCTTGAATGCTGCAGGTGAACTACAGTTATCTAACCAATGGAAGCATAGATTGCCATTTTAACTTTATGATTCACTGGTTTTGCAATTCACACACTTCTTAGGCGATTTCTTCATTAATCACACTTGTAGAGATCTTTGTTCTTCTGCTCTGGCCTCAAGAGGTACCTGCTTCAAGAGGTTTGTGAGCTTGTCCACCCCTTGCCTCATTTACATTGCCCCATAGTGTTGAACTCACTAGTTGGTTTCTATTTATCTCCGTCGGCAACTGGAATTGACATCAGAACTGTAGCATTAGGTAAGTCTCCTTTATTGCTGAAAAACTTCCATCCTAAAGTGTGCGGGTCTTTAGAGGATGAATCAGATGCTGGGACACTTTTTTCTGGTTATTCTAGTGTGAACATGTTTAACTTCAATGTGGTTAGGATATTTGTTTACTTTTCCTTATCACTGTCATTAATGATGACCTGTGCAAAGGAGATTAAAATACACTGATTAAAAGTTTTAAGACGAGATTCAATTGGACAGTGTCACTAACTCCTGGGACAAAAGGGGAACGCAATCTAAAATGATCTTGATGAATGGAAAAAAAAAATGGTCCCACATGAGGAGAATGGAATTGAATACAGCAACTGCAAAGTACAGTAGGACACTTTTGGCAAAACACAAATGCGGATCAATAATAGGAAAAGAATGGGGACAGCAGATAAAGAACTGGAGGCAATAGTTAAGCACAAGAATAATTAGAGTGGATAATTCATCAATAGTATTAATTGAGCACCCACTGTGTGTGGATCACTATCTTAAGTGCTTAGAAGCGTACATGGGAAGTCAAAGACAAAATTCCTGTCCTCAAGGAGTTACAATTTAATTAGACACAAAAATACTTATAATTGAGGGGAAAGGCACGTTTATTAAAACAAGAGATTCACTCAGTAAATTACATTTATCGAGTGCTTATTGCATGCACACCGAACTCATTGTTTGGGAAAGTACAATTCGACAGAGTTCGTAAAACCTATCCGAGCCCCGAGGAGCTTACAGACTACAGAGAAGAGAAAGGTAATTGAATTTATAGTCAATCAATGAATCAATCAACTGTATTTAGTAAACATCTACTGGGAGCAGAGGTGCATAATAAGCTCTTGCCTCCAAGGAACTTACCATCTAGTTGAGGACATGGACACAAAATAGTTTATAGACTGAAAAAAGAAGAGAAAAATTGGATGTGTAATAATAATAATAATGTCGGTATTTGTTAAGCGCTTACTATGTGCAGAGCACTGTTCTAAGCGCTGGGGTAAACACAGGGGAATCAGGTTGTCCCACGTGGGGCTCACAGTCTTTATCCCCATTTTACAGATGAGGGAACTGAGGCACAGAGAAGTTAAGTGACTTGCCCACAGTCACACAGCTGACAAGTGGCAGAGCTGGGATTCGAACTCATGAGCCCTGACTGCAAAGCCCATGCTCTTTCCACTGCGCCACGCTGCTTCTAAGTATTGTTCATAAGCCAATATTTACATAAGTGCTGTTGTTGGGTGTGAGTGCCTAACTGTGTGGTAGGCTCAGAAATGTTCAAGGTACTAATCAGAAGGAAAAGAAACACTTGTGGGTTTATTTTATTTGTTTTGTTTTGTTTGTTTGTTTTAATGGTATTTGTTGAGCAATTACCGTGACCAAATATTGTTCTAAGCACTGAAGTAGATGCAAGGCAATCAGAAGGATACATTCCCCGTCCCACTTGGGGCTCCCGATCAGAGGAAAACCTCCTAAGAGTCTAAAATTAATATTCAGAAGGGCTTTGAATCTGCGGAGGGCTATAGCTCAAGTGTTTGAAGGGGGAGGGTGTCCTGGGCAGGGAGGAGAAAGTGAACAAGAGGTCAGTGGTGGGAAAGGTTAGTTTGGGCGAATGGAGGGGTGTGACCTGGGGCGGAATGAAAGAGTGTGAGCTGGGGTGGAATGGAAGAACTGAAGGAGTGTTTATAACCAATGGTCAGGAGTTTCTGCTTGATACAGAGAAAATTGAGTAACCACTGGAGATTATTTGAGGAGTAAGTGAATAAAGAGTAGAGGGCCTAAATGGATAGTTACATAAGCGCTTCAGGTGGATAGCGCTACATTAGTACCTAAGTGGCACTGCGTAAGTGGCTGTTGTGATAAATCAATCAATCATATTTATTGAACCCTTCCAACTCTCCAGAACACTGTACTTGACGCTTGGCAGAGTGCAAGAGCAAATGACCTGGGGAGAAGGAAATTAATGACAGTCATCCTAAAGGAGTAGTAATTTCAGGAGGAATCAGTGCTTGGAATGGGGTGAAAGCTACATTTTTGCCCAATTCCTATCCCCAGTGTCAGTCTAATTTTGATTTTCATTTTCTCAATCGCTAAATTTGGTATTCATCCAGGGGAACTCACCTCCTCCAAGAGGCCTTCCCAGACCGAGCTCCCTTTTTCCCTCTGCTCCCTCTACCCCCTTCCCCCTTCACCTCCCCGCAGCTAAACCCTCTTCTCTCCCTTTTCCCTCTGCTCCTCCCCCTCTCCGGTCCCATGCCCTCAGCGTTGTACTCGTCCGCTCAACTGTATATATCGTCATTACCCTATTTATTTTGTTAATGAGATGTACATCACCCTGATTCTATTTATTTGCTATTGCTTTAATGAGATGTTCTTCCCCTCGATTCTATTTATTGTCATTGTCCTTGTCTGTCCGTCTCCCCCGATTAGACCGTAAGCCCGTCAAAGGGCAGGGACTGTCTCTATCTGTTACCGATTTGTCCATTCCAAGCGCTTAGTACAGTGCTCTGCACATAGTAAGCACTCAATAAATACTACTGAATGAATGAATAAGCTTTGGCTACGAGTGCTGCCACAGAAAGAGATCTGTTAGCATGGAAAGTTTTGTGATGATGATGATGCAGTGTCCATCGAGAACGACCGATGAGCCTCGGCCTGACACTCAAACCTGAGAAAATATGGGAGTTCAGTGACTGAGGGGAAGGATGGAGGGAAGCCTGATGAGAAGTACATCTGAGTGTTTGGGGTTTGGTTTTTTTATACATTTCAAGGGACCTCAATATAGCTTCAGTGTTGGGTCTAACGTGATTATCCAGCAAGCAGCTACCTTGGTAGCTACGGTTGCCTTTGCTGACTACATTAGCGGATATTTCTTTACGTGTCTAACACCAACCCCCTCCCCAACCCTTTATTCTTTTGCCAATCATCAATGCGTCTCTTTGCTAGTGCTTAATTAGTGCTTAGAAACAGCGTGGCTCAGTGGAAAGAGCCCGGGCTTGGGAGTCAGAGGTCATGGGTTTGAATCCCGGCTCTGCCGCTTGTCAGCTGAGTGACTGTAGGCAAGTCACTTAACTTCTCTGTGCCTCAGTTACCTCATCTGTAAAAATGGGGATTAACTGTGAGCCTCACGTGGGACAACCTGATTACCTGTATCTACCCCAGCGCTTAGAACAGTACTCTGCACATAGTAAGCGCTTAACAAATATCAACATTATTATTAATAATATTGTGCTTTGCACATAGCTAATGCTTATTCCATTATTACTAGAATAATTACGGTACTAGGAGGTCATTGTGAAGTTTTATAAAGAGTTTATAGAAGTGGTTAACCCAAGGCCAGATCTCTCCATTTGCTGATCTCCGCTCTGTGCCAACCTACCCGAAGACCTACCTCTGCTCTGCCTCTCAGATGGTAAAATCCTTGAGAGCAGGGATTGTGTCTACCGACTGCATCGTCATCTCCCACGTGCTTATTGCGGTACTCTGCGCATACTATGCACTTAGTAATAACCATCAATTGCTGGTGAGTTTTCTCCTTCTGCCTAGCCAATATCCCTAATAAAATAGGTCAGGGAAATAAAGACTTGATTTTGCCATTTGGGATTCTATCTCACTGTCCATGAGCCCGCAGTGTTGGCTTGGCATAATGTGAGAAGCTTTTGCAATCGGGCAATCTAACCTAGCTTGGGCAGCTTTTCATCTCAGCTGGCAAATCTCCAGTCAGCATTCTTTCCAAGTTGTAATATCTATTAAATATTGACTTTGGCCACTACTCTGTCCAGGAATCTATTTCAGCCAAGGTTACCAACAGAAGTTCCAACTTTTCATTTGGTGTGCAGTGGCAGTAAAGAGCATCCATGGGCATGAGAAACAGAACATCTGAAGGCTCAGATTTATCAAATTGGTGAGTTCGTCTCAGAATCCTTGAATCTCGAGATCTGCATGGTGATTTTTTGGTTTAATACCTTGTTTTAAGTCTCAGGGATGTGAAACGATTCTAAGGAGTCAAGTGACTTCTCAGCAGAGTCCAAAAGGAACTAACATTTCCCGTCCAATGATGGCTGGATACATGGACTTGTGCTTGGGATAGAGTGGATGGAATTTCCAAGAGAACAATTTCCAGGCAAAACTCTAGGTGTTTCCTTTTCTGTTGTAAGAGAGGCTTAAAATCTTTCTGCACTATTTAAGAGGGAAAAATTTGATGTTGCAGCCTTTACCATTTGCTTCTAAAAGGGTTTTCCACTCCCTGATCTCCAGAAGGTCATCTTTGAGCTGTACAAGCCAGCCCTTCATTTAGGTCTCCTCTTACATTCATATTTAACTTTCTTTCATTCGGTGGCCTTTATTAGCCGAGCTCCTGGAGCTTGTAGCACATTTGAAACGGCAACACTGGGAAGATGTAAATGCAGAATAATGTATCAGTCCTCAAATTTGCATGGTCAAATGTCAAAAAAATTAGGCCTTCTCTAGAACCATGTCAAGAGAAATAACGTAAGTGGGCAGGCTCAACAGCCGGCATGCCATTATCAGTTAGTTCAAGCTGTCATCCCTGCCTGTGAGTAGGAGCAGTGGTCATTAGCTGTAGCTCTTCCAGGAGATCTTGCTCCACTCTCTCTCCCTTTTTTTCCCTTTTTTTTTTTAGTTTTTTTATTGCACCATCTGACAGTATTTCAGAGAACACCATGATGCGCCGGTGCCTTCCTGACAGGAAAGGAGGGAGGAGGAAAGCAGATAAGGAGAGGGAAGAAAATTCATAATTGTCCACTGTCAGCGAAAGGAGGCAGAAATTGCATCGCCTATCGGATAAATACTCATTTAGAGTAATCGCTTTATTTCAGCTCGGTAATGACATTAACAAGCTTGGAATCCAGGGAATTACACGAGTCAGAACAAATAATTGAATATTCCACTGCTGGGGAAACGCAGCCCGAGTCTGACTTAATGTCATGCCATTTCTGAAGCTAGCACAAGCATGCAATTAGATAATAAGCTTAAACAGCATTAAATTGGGGCAACTACCGCCCCTGAAAGAAAGGAAACACCGTATTAATCGTTCAGTTCTTACCTGCTTGTAATTTGTGGGCAATAAAAATACTAGCAGGCATGCTTTACTTTTATTCAAAGAAAATTAGCTTCAGTGTATCAATTAGCTCTGTGCAAGAGAATCTGGAGTCATCTGGGGACCAGTAAATTTGGTGGAAAAAAGAAAAAAAGCATACCAATGTGGACTTCAATCAGAAATAGTAGAGATATTTGGGTTTTTTTGGTGGAATATAGAAAGGGAAGAGGATGAGAATTTAGGTTACTTTCTTTTTCTTTCTGGCGCTATCGTATTTAAATAATGGACTCTATTCAGAATTTTTCCCTCAACCCGGCATGCTCACTGAGGTCCATTTTATTTTTTCCCCTAATGCCAGAAGAATATCTCTTGAGCTGTCCACCCTGGGAAATAGACAACATCTACACCTATGGTGTAATCTATTTGGGTGTATTTTCCCACAACTCATTAATGTTGGGTTGTGGTTAATAATGCAAAAGGTTATGTGTGCATTCAGGTGACAAACTGTCCAAATCTACTCTGGGCTCTGGCAGTCGAAGAGAGAGAGTTTGAAAGCTGATGAGTAACACAGATCACTTCACCGGCTCCCTGACTTATTAGCAAGCTATGGCCCTGTAAAAGAAAGCTTAATTTTTGACACACAGTCACGGTGTCATAGAAGATAGTGTCATTTGGCATGTTGTATCACTTTAAAGCACGAGTTAACGTGATGTGATGCATCATCAAGTTACACAGGCTGTTATATGATGCAACCCCAAAAAAGGTACTGTGCACCTTAGCCCACAAACGATTTCTACAGATCGGTTTATCACTCAAATGTATGCCAGTCAGGTAGAGAAAATCACGTGGAGAACATACAATCACACGTAGCGTTTGAGGCAGGATGCAGATATTAATGAGTCCGTCCATCTGCATTTTGATACAGGCTAATCAGCCTTTGGTAAGTGATAGGTAGCTCTTCAACAGTTCATAATTTGAGGTTGTTAAAAGGAGTGAAAACCTGGCACAGCCTTTCAATCACAATCTTAATGCAACGTAGGGCAACCGTCGATTACAGAAACACATTTTTTTGGCAACAATCTCTTGTCCATCAGGTCCATGATTTTCCAGTTGACCCCTGATGACTTCATCTACTATTCATGCATACTCTCTCTTCCCCACCCTCATCCACTCCACCTCACCTCTCATAATCTAATTCTAAATACGGTAGATATGAAGGGAAAGGGCCCGGAAGTGAACATGTTATAGCATAAGATTACACACACACATAAATCTGCTAGCTTGTAAACTGCTTGAGAGTAGGGATTCTATCAGGCCCAGATTGGAAACATTTGAAGTTCTTTGACAATCCATCGATCAGTGATATTTACTGAAAACTCTACTGAACATTTGGGAGAGAAACATATGAAAATAGTAGTCCCTGCCCCCAAAACATTTACAGTCTAATGGGGAGACAGATAGATACGAATTGTTTCCCCAACAGCTGGAGTGAGACAAAGGATAATGCTGCGACACAACTGGAGTCTGGTGGGATTAATATTTGGAAACCATAGCAGCACTTATTTCAAAGAGCTGGAATAATTTGGTAGCTGCAAGCTCTATTTCCTCTATACTGTGTGCACGATATGGTTGGAAAAATAGATACCACCTTGGCCTTTTCAGTGACAAATGCGTTGAGGGGAGGTTTATAATCAGAGGTGTCTTCAAATTAGAAGATTGACACTGTATCATTTTATACTCAGTTATTTCCTCTACCTGCAATTTATTTTTATCATCTGTCTCCCTCTCTAGATTGAAAGATCCTTGAGGAATGGGACCACGTTTACAATCCCGACTGTACTGTCCTCAGCATTTAGGGCGGTGCTCTGCCCAGAGTACGTTCTCGGTAAATACTATCGACTGATTGTTATAGCTCTTCTAAACCCAGAATGAATGTGCTCCGCCGGCCCAAAAGACCAAGCTGTTGCTGAGTCACAGTTTTCTTTGGTTTCAGGGATAATCTGAACTTCTTATGGTTTTTGCCGCTATTGTTTGTCCTTTCATATTTTTTGCTTTTCAGTTAGGTTATTTCGTCACTCTACTGGCCGAGGTCAGCTTTTCTTCTCCACCCCTTTTATAGATTCAAGCCTCCTGGAGGCCAGGAAAAGGGTCTCAGTATCAAAGAAAGCATTAAGTAAATGGAAGAAAACTAAAATATATTTCCAAATACTCAAACTTAGACCATTTGGTCTCCTCTGTGATTCTGAGGAGAAAGGGTCATTCCTTGTTTGGCACAAGACTATCACAAATACTCCAGGGGTTAAAAGCAAAGCAAAGGTTTGGGAGAGTGCAATAGAGCAGAGTCGGTAGACATTTTTCCTTCCCCCAGAAGCTTACAGTCTAAAGGGGGAGACAGATGTTAAAATAAATTGAGGAGATGTGTGTCATGCTGTGGGCTGAATGCCTAGTGCTTAAAGGGTACAAATCCAAATGCAAATCTGATGCAGAAAGGAGAGGGAGTAGGGGAAATTATGGCTTAGTAGGGAAGGTCTCTCAGAGGAGATGTGATTTTAATAAAGCTATGAAGGTGGGGACAGCGATGAACTGTCAGATAAGAAGGGGAAGGGAATTTCAGGCCGGTACAGGATGTGGACGAGGGGTCAGCGGCGAGACAGAGAAGATAGAGGTATAGCGAGGAGGGACAAAGCATGTTTGCTGGGTTGTAGTAGGAATGAAGAAATCCACAAAGTAGGTGTTAAGTGAACATTAGTAATAATCATCTTCATCATCATTTGAGTTACTGACTAGTTTTCTCATCTCTAAGAGTCCCAGCAAGTGCGATACCTATTTAAATTGGAGTTATGTTTGTTAAGACGGAAACAGTGCCCAAAAAACGGGAGCCAAAAAGAGTTGAGCTGATTCGGGTTCTTTTTTTCACTATTAAGCGATTTAACTCATGTAGACAATAGCTTACCCCTTTCTTTCCCTCTACCTTTGTTTATCATCTCATGGTCTTATCCTCTTACCCAGTCCTTTATTATTCTCTCTTTTGTAACTTCTGTCTCACCTTTCCTTGTCTTCTCAGTTGATCTGCAAAACTCCCTTATATAGGAGAAAAAAAAGATATAGCAACAACCTGTACATTTTTTACTCAAAGTTCCAGGTTGAGCAATGTTTACCTAAAGTTAGGGGTCAGCTTCGTTAAACAGAAATTCCATAATGAGCAGTTTTCCATTTTGTCCAAGTCTTCCATGCCGGTTTATCAGTTAATCATGCCAGTTAATCTTGAAAAATTTGGCTTCTAATTCCTGGCTCCATCACTTGCCTGCTGTGTGACCTTAGGCAAATCATTTAACTTCTCTGGGCTTCATTTCCTCTCTGTAAAATGGGGATTTAATTTTTACTCTCCCTTCGTTGTAGACTCTGAGTGTGTTCAACCTGTTTATCTTGTAAGCGCCTGGTACATGGTGTGGTCTTTTGCATAGAAAGCACTCCACAAATCTGACAGTTATCATTTAATTCTCCTGGTTAAAATCCCAAGGACAGCCTTAAAGTTAGCCAAATCAGTATGAATGCATAATACTTTCCCATTTCTTAGAAAATACTTAACCAATAGTGAGGACAGAATCTAAGTTGTCATCTAAAACTGCAAATAAGAGCTCAAGAAGGTGACAGATGATAGTGACATTTGCAAAGTAGAGATGTGCTTGAAAAGGATTGAAGACAATCTAGGGGATGGATGAGAGGAATTCTGAATAAGTTTGTTTGTGAAACGGAGGTAACTGGATTCCATGAAGGAATATAAATCAGTCTTGCAAATTACCATTCTGCAAATCTTTTCATCCGCAACCCATAAATGGTTGTGTGCAACTCACAAATGTTACCAAATCATAGCAACCCTCAAAAATCCTTCAGACGTTTTTGGGGTTTATTTTCTTAGCTACCTAAGATGAGTGGGTAACTGCATCTTTGCACATCTCCTCTAAAGGAAGGGCTTTCGCCTTCAATAATGTTGGTATTTGTTAAGCGCTTACTATGTGCAGAGCACTGTTCTAAGCGCTGCGGTAGACACAGGGGAATCAGGTTGTCCCACGTGGGGCTCACAGTCTTAATCCCCATTTTACAGATGAGGTAACTGAGGCGCAGAGAAGTTAAGTGACTTGCCCACAGCCACACAGCTGACAAGTGGCCGAGCCGGGATTCGAACCCATGACCTCTGACTCCAAAGCCCATGCTCTTTCCACTGAGCCACGCTGCTTCTCCGTGTGGCTTCTCTCTTCTTCTTCAGTTTAGTTTGGTGGAGATTCAGGAATAGTAATCAAATATTTAAATTCAAAGACATTTCTGAGAGACATAATAGGATTTCTCAAGTTTCATTAAGTTGTTTTCTTTTTTAAGCAGGCTCTCATTCTTTGACAGGTGGCCATAACTGTGGCTTCTGGGTCTTTTCTGATTACTTCCTTAAACTAGAAATCCGTGAAGTACCCTAGAATAAAATTAGTGATATTGCCAAACTTATGTGATAGAAAAGAGAGTCTCTCGAGCGAAAGGTGAGGGAACTTCATTGTGTGCTCAATTATTCTAACGAGGATTTTGGCTAAAATATCGGTGTTGTTTTCAAAGGGGTTGGCATGGTGAAGTAGAACTGGGCCTAATCAAGGTATTTTTTTAAGCACTTACTGTACGCCAACAACTGGGATAGATAGATATAAAAATACCATATCAGACCCACTCCCTGTCCCACTTGGGGACTCACGGCCTAAGCAGAGAACAGATGACTAATATCCATTGATCCACTTTACAGCTAGGAACTGAGGTAAAGGACTGTTAAGGGCCACGATTCCATGGCAGTGACAGAGCCCAGAATCCTGATTCCCAATCCTATCCACTTGTTACTAGACCCCATTGCCCAGAAGCTCCGATCCACAGTTGATCAGGGGACTAGCATACGATTAACTGGGCCTTCCATTAATCTCAGTATGATTTCAGCCTACAGTACAGAAGCTAGGAGAAGGCCGAAGGAGGGAAGCCCTAGAATAGACGGAGCACGGGCCTGGGATTCCAAAGGACCTGGGTTCTAATCCCGGCCCCGCCGCTCGCTTGTTGTGTGGCCTTGGGCAAGTCACTGAACTGGTCTGTGCCTCGATTACCTCATCTGCAAGATGGGAAAAAAAACCATGAGCCCCATGTGGGACAGCGACTATATCCAAACTCATCATCTTATAACTACCCCAGCGCTTAGCAAGGTGCCGGTACAGAGTAAGCATTTAATAAGGATCATAAAAGAGACACTATTTTAACATAACAGATTGTAAAAAAGCTGCATTTCATTGTCGGTTGTTTGAGGTGAAAATGATAAGTTCAAGTCGGTGTATCCGGCATAATTAGCAACGGATTTCATCCCCAGGTCTGTCAGCCATCACTTGGATTCAGAAGGGCAGTCCAAGGTTCACAGCGAATGCTATGGAATACAATTAGGGGATAGATGATTATTCTCATGGATAGATGGCACCTCACCAGCGGCATGAACTGACGTGGAGTTCAAGAAAGAATTAGGTCTTGCTGCTGCCTGTTTTCAATGTGATTCAAATGAGCCACTGCAGAAATAGCCAGTGGTCGCAGCTATACCACCTCACTGATGCCTCCTGTTTCGAGTCTGATGTGGCGATCCCAGCTCCCTCATTGTTTGAGCAAATCTGAAATTTTTTCACTGCAACTGCTGCTCTTTTTGGCCTTGTCGCTAGAATCGTGTCCATAAGACTGATGGGCAGTTCATTTTCTCACCAACCCTGTCATGTCCAGAAAACACTTTCCATAAAAATAATAAATAAATAAATCACGGGCTTTTTGAAAAACAAAGCAAGGAAGACAGTTTTCTGGTTACCAATTTCATATCACCATCCTTGCAAGATTCAAAGGGATCCAGCTGGGTGGGCATGTGGAAACTAAGTTGAATTGTAAACTGAATCAAATGTGGTATTTCTGGTGACTCTTAACCAGCCCCAGTTATGAACATTTTTGGGTTGCTGCTAATGTAACAAAATCTGATGAGCCTGTCGACAATCTACAGAGAAGCTAGAGATGTGGAGGGGCAGATTTTCTTATATGTTTGCGTCCCGCTGCTTGGGATGCGTGCAAACCTCACTCTCTTCCACTGTGTTCTGAGAGAGTTGGTATAAATTTGGGAGAGTATCCTGCTTGTCCAGATTGCCAGTGGACTAGCAAATTGCTAGGATGGGTGGTTTCAGGGAGTAGTGAGCTTGAAAGTGTCTATTATTATGGAGACTTCGTATTTAGATTCTTTGGAACTAGTCTGTGGATCCGAGACCGTTCCGGCTACCTATTACTGAGTCCCAGTCAGCAGCAGAATTTTAATAAATGTTACGGAGGTTACCGTAAGGACAGATGCCAACAATGTCCTGAAGATCATCACATCAAATGCCCCCTGAATTTTTTCCTTCTCTCTTTTCTTTACCCACCTTTGGTGGAGAACCTTATGAGGGTAAGATTATCTTAGAACAGGCAATGGTAAGAGGGAGGAGAATCAAGAAGCCATTAACCAGATATACAGGACATATGACAATTTTACAGAACCAAAAAAGAGGGAAACTATCAGTCACAAGTTCTAAAGTTAGGAGAATCCACTTTGTTTTCAATCAATAGTATTTGGGTATAAACACTTGGAAAATTTGGTAGAATTAGTAGACATGATCCCTGCAGGGGAGAAAACACTAAAATTAATTTATTCAATTGTATTTATTGAGCACCTACTGTGTGCAGAGCACTGTACTTTACAACTAGGAGGAAGAAGGAAAAGAATATGTACATAAATTCATGCTTAAGTAGGAGGGAATATAAAGGTGATAGGATTTAAGCGCTTGGGTAGCGTAAGAGTGCTGAAGTGGCATTTGAGAGGTATAAACTTGGGAGACGAGAAATTAAACGGGGAAGACTTGTTGAGGGAGGTGTGATTGCAGAAGGGCACTGAAGACAGGGAGAGTTGTGGTCTGACAGATTTTATCAGGGAGGGAGTTCCAGATAGAGGGAAAGGTGTGAGCAAGAAGCAGGTGATCGAAGAGAAAAGATTGAGGCCTAGTTAGGAAAGTCAAAGGTGAGTAAGTCAAAAACTCATTACCTCTTTTATAGTTATCAGGCACTTCTTAAAGTCTTCCATTGCCTTTAAGTTTTATAGTTGTTTCCACTTCTATGCTTTCAATTTCAAAAGTTGAAATTTTCATTCTGCCAAATACATTTGATCCACATTAGACTCACATTAATATGCTCCACTGATGATGACCCCCCAGAAGTAAAAAGTCTATCTTCCGAATTGGAAGATCAATCTAATGCCACTCTGGTCTTTCACTCATGTGATTCTCCTTCAACAAATGTGGTCTATTTAGTGATCTTAACCATTTATGCCTAGAAACAGTTACCCAAAGGACAAGGGGTGAGAAAAGGTGCACATCTATTTTCAGGAAACCAGTGTCCTTGAGATTCTCTCTTAAAAATCAATCAATGCAGAGCACCGTGCTGAGTCTTTAAAAGACTCACTGATGCAGTCTTAATCTCAACAGCCACATCCCCGAACCAGATTACTCCACTGATCCAAATCGTAAAACTGTTAAGAATATTCTAAATAATAAAGTCAGAAATCAAATCAGTATTTTTCCTCTGGGGCTATCTGTTCTGGACTGGGTAATTTAGTGGTGGTCTTGTCCCAGTTAAGTGAGTGCAGAGTATATGTGAAAGGATAAGATCTTTGTGTTCAGTTTTGTACATTCTTTCTCTCCTGCCTCCAAATTTATTAAACCGGGCTGGCATAAAAAGAGTTGCGATAGTTTCAAAGGATTCAGATCATGTGCATAAGTCTCTGTAAGCTCAACGGGACTTCACGTTAGGTCCTGAATAGGCTGGCATTTTCATGTAAATGGCACGTTTTATATCAATGTCACATTAGCTAAGGGGTGTTGGAACAGTGAAACCTCCAGGCTGGATTACAAGACAGGATTTTGCAGAGATGACAATGTTTTAAAGACATCTGTAGCTCTGCCTATTTTGATATATTAGTTAATCTTTCCCCTGCTGACCACAATAGAAGACACTGTCATTAATAGATGAATTCATTTAAAAAGGCCCATTTTTCCTTCCATTCACTTTCGCTAAAAAAAAATTGTTATGATGGCAGAATTACTCTCAAAAATATTACAAGTCAGGATAGAAGTTTAATACGTTGAAGTCTTTATGGCAAATGAGTAACTAATTCCCTATTAGATAAGGACACATCACACCTTTCTCCATTTTTCCCACTAACCCAAGCTGGGAAATTGGTGGAAAACCTGAAAGAGTCGACATTCTTGGGAGTTATAGTTCTGAATGGAGGAAACACCTCAAAAATGGATATTTCCATCTTAAAATGTGTACAATTCCTAGGGTATTTTGGTTGAGGGGTTTTCTGGCTTAGCCACTGGTCCTTCTTCTTTAATTTTCCTATGGCTATTATGGGAGAAGCAGTCCTATTTAGTCAATAGACTAAGTCTCCTGTGTCTAGTTTCATTTCTGAATTTTCTACTGAATTCATTTGGTACACTTAACCCTCCCTGTTCTCACTTGTAAAATGCAGAGCAAAACATGTTACCGCCTTCGCTGGAAACTCCAGCATACAATATGTGCTCGATAAATACCAGTGATTGATTAGCAGTCTAGGAGTTCTTCCAATTCTTCAAATAAAAAAAGTCTTTGAAAATAGAAAATATTGTTAACTGGAAGAATCCGCTTTTTGTGGGACTGTAAAGCACAGAGAGATGAGGCATTCACAAAGATGTGATTCATCAGGATATTCTCACCTAGAATTTAATATTGTTCGGACTGAAAGGTTCAGAAGAGACCAAAGAGGACAGTTTATTTTCAGACTTCTTCAGTGGAATCAGTAGGTTTAAAATGCAACTGAGTACCAGTGGTGCTGAAGCACAGCTGAACAGGAAAAATATTGGATGTGGTTGAAAGACTTTGACAGATAATTGTTCATTTGACAGTGAGCGTTAGGCGGTTGAGAGGTATTTTTAACCTTAAATGCTAAGCATTTAAATAAGATACAGACTTATAGAAATAGGTTCCTTTAATGACAGGCAAAAAGATTTTTCTATCTACATGAAAATATAAATCTGGTTTTACCAAATTTGGTATTTGGTAATCAGGATGATGGAGCAACATTTTTAGCCGCTCCATTTTTTCTCCAAATACTGATTCCAGGAAAGAATCTGAGTAGGTCTTTGAAAACCACCCAAAATAAATTCCATTCAGATAATATTTCCTTGAAATACAAAAATTGCCATCACAAATCAACATATACTGAAAGCTCTATACTCACACAAAGGCAAAAGAAAGAGACCCATTAAGGTGAAACGTCATTCTTTACCCAGCCTGTTGTTTCCTTACTGCCACTGATTTTACCGCGTAGAAGTCGTGAAAGGCAGCAATGGAGGGATTGACAGAACCTCACAGTGTTCAAATTTAAACTGCTTATTAAAAGCATTTCCATTTATAAATCTGTGTTGCAGAAAACCCGGCACATCCTTTAGGAGGCTAGTTAGCAAACTAGACTCAAAAACTAGCGAGACATCGATTTCCAGATCCAGGGAAAGGGCAAGAGCAATAATAATAATAGTGATATTAAGTGCATGCTATTTGCCAGGAACTAGATTAAGCACTGGGGCAAGCTAAGCAGGTTGGACCTAGTTGCTGTCCCATGAGGGGCTCACATTTTACAGATGAGGTAACTGAGGCACAGAGAAGTGACTTGTCCAAGGTCTCACAGCAGACAAGCGGTGGAGCTGGGATTAGAACCCGTGACCCCAGGTCCTTGCTCTATCCACTATGCCCTGCTGCTTCTCAGAGGTGAAGATAAGAGGGGGTGAAAGAGAAATGGGCAGCAGGGAAAGAGGGGAAATTCAGGCTTAGAGAAATATGGAAGATTATTTCATGCTCCTTTTCTGTTGTTTTTCCTCCCACCGACCCTCACTCCTGCTGCCGCGAAACCCCACGTATTTGTATGAACCGAGCGACATGGAGCCCCAGTGACACTGAAGAGCCATGGGAAGCAGCTTGGCCTAGTGGAAAGAGCACAGGCCTGAGACTCGGAGAATCTGGGTTCTAATCCTGGCTCTGCCAATTTCCTACTGTGTGATCTGGAGCAAGTCGCTTACCTTCTCTGTGCCTCAGTTACTTTATCTGTAAAATTTGAATTAAATCTTCTGCCCACCAGTTAATGCTGTGAGCCCCATGTGGACAGGGACATGGCAAGACATGACAACAAGGTCCAGTGTTAAAACATGGTATGTCACATCTGGGTTGGGTAAATCCCCAAGAGTTAGTGGAGACACCACCGTAACAACAGGCGATTGACTAAAGGGGGTGTCAGAGACTATTTTTATAACTCTATCTGAGAATGAAATTTCTGAGAACCATAAGAGACTACATTTCCTAGCATTGTGTGGCCAGTTGTATTTTTCTGGGATCTATATTCCCTAAGATCCTGAAGAATAATATCTCTCAGAGTCCTCTTGGAGGATAGAACCTTCTGGAAGAAAGTGTGTTTGGGCAATAAGAGCCCAGGAGGTGCTCAGTCAATCAGTGAGCAGGCAGAGCTCTTAAATCCAGGTGGGGTTGTTTTGCCTCTCCTCATTTCTTTTCCTCTGCTGCGTTGGTTGACTTCCTTCATGCGGCTGAACTGTGAGTACAGGCAAAGCCCATCTGCTCAAGCTCAGAAAAGCTTTCTTGGCTGGTGAAGAAAGTTTGTAGAATTATTGAGATTTGCCTATTTAGGTAGTGTTAGAATGGGTGGTTTGCTTGCATAGTCTTTTTTCTAACTTTGTATTGAAAGATAAATTCCCATTCATCTGACTAAATTTTGGTTCATCCATAAATGCACCATTAACCTTGACTGAACAGCTTTCACATAAAAATCACGTGGGTTTGGGTCTCAGAAATGAGATGTTCCACATACCCAAATTGAACATCTATCTGTGATTTCGAAGACTGCAGGCAGGATACCCAGACAGCTAAGTGGTAAACTAAATGGTGAGAGCAGAAGGAACTTCAAAATATTGCAAAATACAACTTCCATTGATGAAGCCTAGCACTGGGCTGCTTGGAATTGGATCAGCATAGCTTGGGGCAATTTCTAATGAAATGGTCACTAATGCCTCAGAGAGCTTGTGACTCTTCCGTCAGAATGGAAAATAGCATTAGGTGCTAGAAATAGTCGTGATTTTCAGATTGAATAATGTCTTTACACCACAATTCCACCGGTAGTTTAGAGAACAGAGTGACCTTCTACGATTAATACACGATGTGATTCAAACAGGACTGCCTTGAATCCCGGACTAATTTAAGTCTGGATTTCATAAATTAGTTGATTATTCTTATAGGAGTACTCTTTGATTAGAAGTTTTTAAAGCTACAGCTGGTCCAAAAAGGCTTTCTCTCATCACTTGCTTGCCTTCTCACTCTTCATTTTGCTCACACTGCTTAATCAGTTATCAAAAAAATATTTAAATGAACAACTTGCCAACTAATGAGGTAGCTCAGGTGCCCTATTATTGGATCCCTCATAGGTATTTAATTAGCCACAGCCAGTAGAGACTCAAATGGTTTAACTGTCACGACTCAACAGAAATCTGTGGAAAGTATCACAGTATGTGATCATCCACTGAGGTTAGCAGTTTAAATTTCATCAGCAATAAAAACAAGCATACAATGCTATTGGTTTAATACTTTAATTATTACCACTTAGGTTAAATTTTAGCAGTCATAATGAAAAGGGTACAGCATGGCTCAGTGGAAAGAGCCTGGGCTTCGGAGTCAGAGGTCATGGGTTCTAATCCCGGCTCTGCCACTTGTCAGCTGTGTGACTGTAGGCGTCACTTAATTTCTCTGTGCCTCAGTTACATCATCTGTAAAATGGGGATTAACTGTGAGCCTCACGTGGGACAACTGATTACCCTGTATCTACCCCAGCGCTTAGAACAGTGCTCTGCACTGCATAGTAAGCACTTAAATACCAACATTATTATTATTATTAAATTATCTTGCTTGTAACTCTTGATATTTCAATTTTAAAGTTCTTAACGCCAGGAGCTGTAGTCTTGAAAGTTGATAGTTTGGGACCTGGAAAACAGTTCCCTTCTGAAATGAAAGCCGCTTCCATTCACTTTAATAACAGTTCATTCTGCTGAAGGAGCTCTTCTATCCGTGTCCCTGCCAGCCTGGGGAAATGGAATGAGAGGTGATCACCCCTTATTCATAAATCTGATAATTTGATCAGTCCCTTTTGATCTCGTTGTGGGGCTTCCTCCTAGGAATTAGAGCACTAAATTATAAAGATCCTTTTTGGTTGTTCCAGTGGACAAGGCAGAGCAGTTTATAAAGTAATACTCAAATAAGGAAGTTATCGTGCAGATGAGGTAGTTCAAGAGCTGTTTGACTAACTAATTCCATAATTTGGGGACAATTGGAAGAGGTCACGGGTTGATTAAAAAAAAAAAACAGATTTAAATACAGATGCACCTGATTAGACCGTAAGCCCGTCAAACGGCAGGGACCGTCTCTATCTGTTGCCGACTTGTTCATTCCAAGCGCTTAGTACAGTGCTCTGCACATAGTAAGCGCTCAATAAATACTATTGAATTGAATGAAAGGTATAAGTAGAGAACCACTTGAACACTTAATTTGAAGGTTCTTTTAACCCAAACCCTTCCAGTGCTTCATACAACCCACCGCTGCCCCCAACCACTTTCCTTTTCACTCACTCCCTTCTACCTGACCCTGAATTGCTCCCTTTTTCTTCCCCCCTCCCAGCCCCACAGCACTTTCGTACATATCTCTAATTTATGTATATCAACGTTTTTCTTCCCCCTCCCCATCCCAGAATGTAAGCTCATTGTGAGCAGGGAATGTTTAGTGTTTACTGTACTCTCCCAAATGCTTAGCATAGTGCTCTGCACATGTTAAGCACTTAATAAATATGATGGAATGATTGAATTAATAGTGAAAAACTTCTAATGGACCCAGAGTTCCTTTTTCTTAGTTCTGACTCACTCTTAATTCCCTGTAAGAGCTATTGGTTTACTTAGTCATTCTTAGGCCTATTAGATTTGTGCCCATTTGATTTTTTTCACTAGGAAAATATGGTCTTGGCATTCAAACCATCTAGCTTCCTGAATAATAAGTGCCTTGAGAATGAAAAGATTTGCAAGATACCTTACAATAATGTCAAAGGAGCCTTATCTAAGGGGGAGGCCCAATCTGCCTCTAACAAGAAGCAGCAAGGCTTAGTGGAAGCACATGGGCTTGGGAGTTACAGGTCATGAGTTCTAATCCCTGCTCCGCCATGTATCAGCTGTGTGACATTGGGCGAGTCACTTAACTTCCCTGTGCCTCAGTTACCTCATCTGCAAAATGGGGATTATGATTGTGAGCCTGACGGCGGACACCTTAATTACCTTGCATCTACCCCAGTGCTTAGAACAGTGCTTGGCACATAGCGCTTAACAAATACCACCATCATGATTAATAGGACCAACAAATAGATGCATCCAAAGCTGACTACTGAGTGAGCTCTTTTAAGAAGGCAGGGATTACCTGCTGTGATGCCTGTATAAGTTTCTTCTTCAAAATATTTGAATACCAGATCGAAGGCATTTTCCCATTTTTTAATTCAGGAGATTTGTAGTAAATGATGATGATGATTCTTACTTTGAGCTAAGCGCTGGGGTACCTACATAATGATCAGATAGGACACATGCTTGTGCCACAAGGGACTCAAATCCTAACAGGGAAGTCAGACATTTTATACCCATTTTACAGGTGAGGAAACAGGTGTGGAAAAGCTAGCTAAGTGACTTGCCCAAGGCCATGCAGCAGGGAAGTGACAATAATAATAGTTTTGGTATTTGTTGAGCATTTACTGTGTGCCAGGCACCGTACTAAGTGCTGGAGTAGATACAAGAAAATCAGGTCGGATACAGTCCCTGCTCCAATGTGGGGCTAGCAGTTTTAATTCTCATTTTACAGATCAGGTCAATGAGGCCCAGAAAAGTGAAGTGACTTGCCCAAGGTCACACAGCAGACAAGAGGCAGAATCAGGATTAGAGCCCATGACCTTCTGCCTTCCAGGCCAGTGATCTACCCACTACGCCATTCTCTTCTCATAGAGCGGCGTGGCTTAGGGGCAAGAACCCGGGCTTGGGAGTCAGAGGACGTGGGTTCTAATCCCAGATCCGCCACTTGTCAGCTGTATGACTTTGGGCAAGTCGCTTCACTTCTCTGGGCCTCAGTTACCTCATCTGAAAAATAGGGGATTAAGACTGTGAGCCCCATGTGGGACAACATGTTTACTTTGTATCTGCCCCAGTGCTTAGAACAGTGCTTGGCACATAGTAAGTGCTTAACAAATACCACTATTTTTATAAAAACTGGGACTATAATAAAAATAAGCGGGAGGAAAGCAGATATTTAATCTCCATTTTAAGGATGAGGAAACTGAGGCACAGAGAAATTGAATGACTTGACCAAGTGGAAGGCAAGTGGCAGAGTTAGGATTTGAACCCAGGTCCTCCGACTCCTGACCATTGCTCTCTACACTATGTCTCGCTGTTCCTTTGCACAAGCATTATCTGTACATAATCTCATGTACAGATTCCATTTTCCTTTATCCTATCTCTGATTTATTGTCTGCTTCCCCTTGCTAGAGTATAATCTCCTCAAGGGTAAGAATGATGTCTGATAATTCTATGTACTCTCACAAGCACTTAATACAGTGCTCTATTCAGAGTTGCTCAGTAAATACTGTCGAATGATCTGAATGTTTCCAGGGATCACGCAAATGGTATACGATCTGCTCTTCAGTAAATCCTGACATCCATGATCAATATCTGGATAATAAAAAAAAATAATGAATCATGATGGCATTTGTTAAGCACTTACTCTGTGCCAAGCACTATTCTAAGCACTGGGGGGGAGGGGTGGATACAAGGAAATCAGGTTGTCCCACATGGGGCTCACAGTCTTCATCCCCATTTTACAGCTGAGCTCGCTGAGGCACAGAGAAGTGAAGGGACTTACCCAAAGTCACACAGCTGACAAGTGGCAGAGCCGGGATTAGAACCCACAACCTCTGACTCCCAAGCCCAGGTTCTTTCCACTGAGCCACGCTGCTTCTCCTGTCATGACGGCTAGGTGTCTTGGAACATTGTAAAAAAAGGTCAAGATAATAGCCCAGAAGCAAATTTGAAAGACTAGTGCAGGATTTCAGAATAGTCTTAATCCAGGGCCAAATATCACTAGCTGGAAAGAGATTGTGTTCAGTTTTCTCGTGTCTGAATATTTGTCCTAGAAAAACTCCTCTTCTGGTGTTTTGCCATTTGAAATGGTCATCAGTGTCCTAACAAGTTTTTACTTTCTCACATACGTGGTTACTTTTTCTGATAGGCTTTTTCCCTTCTCTATGGATGCTCCCATTCTTTCAAGCCCTACTTCAGTATTCTCAGACTCCATTCCAGAGTATCAGGAAAAGGGTTGAAGACATTATGCTGTCAGTTCGTGAAGTATAACCGAGTTGAGAGAGAGAGCAAGTCCCGGGAATCCTGGGGCTTTATTGCAGTACCCGACTGAAGCAACATGTATCGGGCCAGGTTGTCATTCTTTCTAATAATAATAATAATGTTGGTATTTGTTAAGGGCTTACTATGTGCAAAGCACTGTTCTAAGCGCTGGGGTAGACACAGGGAAATCAGGTTGTCCCACGTGGGGCTCACAGTCTTCATCCCCATTTTACAGATGAGGGAACTGAGGCACAGAGAAGTTAAGTGACTTGCCCACAGTCACACAGCTGACAAGTGGCAGAGTTGGGATTTGAACTCATGACCTCTGACTCCAAAGCCCGTGCTCTTTCCACTGAGCCACGCTGCTTCTTTCTATTATGCGTATTTGCCTATGCATGTCGATTCAATAACGGTCGTCATTTAATCGACAGAACTTGTTAGATAACCTTCATCAGACATCAAAACCTCTGTACCGTTGTGATCGTTTGTAACTTTCCTGCCTATCTATAGCTCGGCCTGTTTTTCTCTCAGCACGTTATATCTGCATTCCATATGCAAATTGTCCACCGAGCGATTTCCCTAGTTTGTAAACTAGGCTGCATCTGCAACATGTGGGATTGAGTTAAAAATGACATGCAGAGGGCACATTATCTTGACAAACCTAGCCTCCTAAAATTACCTTGGGCCCGCATTATTGAAATAACAAGGAATATTTCACTCAGCTGGGCAGAAATGCTCCTAATTGTCCACTTTAGCCCACTCCTTTCAGTCTTCACGATTGGTCAATTTACAGAGGCGGTTTGCAAATTCCTCAACTCCCATTAGAGACGAGCACAACAGCAATCCAATGTACCCTCATTTATTTTAATAACCTGCCAAGCGGACATGAAAATGTTAAAGTTGGAAGGCTATAACATGACAGGAACCTGACTTGTCAGAGTCTCAGTATAATCTAGTTAAACTACTTTCTTTCTGCCTTTCATGTCTTTCTAGGTAAGTGGGGAACTAATTGTCAAATTACTAATTTTGTTGGCATTAATATCAATACCAAGACAAAAGGAGCAGAGCCTGTTAAGCTTAAAGGTTTTCTTTCCCCACCACTTTCTCCTTTGCTTCTGGGGAAAAAGAAAAATCCTGGAATCAAAGAAAGAACTAAACCTGCAACCCAATCCTTTCTTAAGGGCTGATCAATTTTTTGAAGTTTTACAACAAATTCTGGTTCTCTCCATGTGTAGAAAGTACACTTAGAATATCACTGGGTCTTACCCAGTGTTCTTGGTACCAGAGGTCAGTGGCTATTTCTTGGCACTTGGGCCTAAGAGCCACTCAACTTTTGTCTGACTGAGAAAAAAATACCAGAATGTGGGCAACAGGTTGGCGGTGAGATAGATGAGATGGAGGTACAGAGACTAGCTTGGTGTTCGAGTGAAATGAGCGGGCTGGGTTCTAGTAGGAAATCAGCGAGGTGGGATATGAGGGGGCGAGCGGATGGTAAGGGATTTCTGTTTGATGCAAACGTGGATGGGCAACCACTGGAGGTTTTTAAGGGGTGGGAAAACTCGGACTGAACATTTTCGTGAAAAAATGATCCAGGCACGAGAGTGAAGAATGGACTGGAGTGGGAAGAGGTCAGGGAGGAGGCTGATGTAGCAGGCAAAGGGGGACACAAGTGATTGGATTAGTGTGATAGCATAATAGCAGTTCGGATAGGTGGAGAGGTAAGGACAGATTTTCGCCATGTGGTGAAAGTAGAACCGCCAAGATTTGGTGACATTTACTATAAGGGCTGAATGAGAGAGATGGCAAGTGTTCATCCCTCAGATGGAAAAGAAAATGAAACACACTTTTTACGTCCTCTTCATGCATTATGCCGCGGTCATCAAGATGGCTATACTCATTTATATTTTCTTAAATGAAAATTAATGCCTCTCCAAATAGCTGAACCATTTCTGTCCCAGATCAACTCAGGAAGCATCAAATTTCATAATAGATTAGAAAGTTCCTAGGTGTAGTAAAATAACCAGAATTTAAACACTGAGTAAATGAATGCAGCTTTAATTCTGGTTTGCCCCTAGGTAACCTGGATCTGTTAGCACCTATCCGAGCAATAATACCATGCAAACCAGTCGCTCCAAATGTTCCCCCTGCAGCCTCTATAATCCTCTTCCATTCTTCTAATCAAGCTACACACAGAGGCCAATATCTATTTTCATCGGGCAAGATAGGATCTCTCCAGGAATTAAAGAAGGCTCCACTTAGTTCCACAGTAGGCCAGAGCTGGCTGTGATCTCGGGCTTTAGGGACTTCTCATTACGCACCAGTGTTTGCTGGATCGAAGAATTGAGTTCTGGCTACTGGATTTTTAATCCTCCCGTGGCCAGCGTTAGGAGCTTCAGTTATTTAAGATCTTTGATTACTCAGCGCTTGGGCCCTTTGATTGAGTCAACTTCTGAAGACAGTACAAGACTGCGATTTTAAGTTAGCAGTTTTAAGTAAGTACTGGAAAAAATAGATAGGAAAAGATTTTGATTAAGCTGCAGTGTCTCTTCTTTTTAATTGACTTTCTGAAGCCATTTGATGCTTAACTCTAGAAATAAGGGGGTAAAAAAACTTATGGATTGGAATTATCTTTTTTTCTTTAAGGAAGAACTCAAATGGCTCTAAATTCACCTGGTCTTTTTTCAATAGTACCTGTTAACATCGTACCTTCACTCTGCTATACTTGAAAGAACAATATTCTTATCACTTTAGATCTGCAAGTTGACACATGGTAAGCAGATATTTTAAGATGGGGCACAGTTTCAAGAAGCTCACATTAGCCAGGGGGAAAGAAGGTAGAAATTTCGAAAGAATAAATGAGAGTGTAAAACACAATTTAGACAATGATTCTCATATGTAGCCGTTCAAAGACAGATCTCTCACCTTTCTGTGGATGTTCATAAATTGAACTATTCTGAAGAATCTTTGGTCTTCTATCTTTATTACCTAAAAGAAATAAAATAAAACTGCCATACTGTCAATCACTTGTCACTCCAAGGATAGATATGGTAAAAATGCTTAGACAAGTCCAAAAATCCCTCATCCACCTATCTTGGTTCCCTAAAAGTCATTCGCAAAAGGGAAATGATAGTTTGAGTAGGCAGGAAGGGGATACCTGGGTGTGAGATTGCTCATTAATGACAGGAAGCAGTTCATGAAACTTCTCTGTTGCTTCTTAGGGAAATCAGAGAAGTGGCCGACTACAACATTTTCAAAAATTAGAGTTTGGAGAGGAAGGAAATGGTGGGCTTCATCAGATTGTTTTCATTTTTAGCATAATTACAATCAGTGACTCTGGAAAAAACTTTTAAAGAGTTTTTTTTTCTTTAATTTGCTTTTCAGAATTTTTTGTATAGATAAAACAAGCACTAAGGACGGGTGTCCCTAATTATTCTACAAATAGCTTCAGCAATCTACAAAACGTGAATTTTTTGTTCTATCATCATTTCAATCTGTTAGATTTTGCTCAATTGGACCTATAGGGTTAAGTCATAGTAGTAACAGTAGTTATTAAGAGTTTACTAGGTGCAGAACATTCTTTTAAGTACTGGTAGAAAATACATTTGTGGAAATTAGACTTTGTCCTTTGTCCTGCTGGTTTTCCAGCTAAAGGTTCTTGAGAATAGAATTTAAGGTAATTCCTTCTGCCAGGTCAGTGGGTATTGATCACAAGGTTTATTGGGGACTATAAAGTATACATTCACCCATGTCATGGGAAGAGTCCACTGGGGAAGCTGTTCAAAAGCCAATGAAAAAAATTTTAAATCAGCATTCTACCTGACAAGAGTTCAATGCAGAAGTTTGAGAACAATAGTGATGCACTGTAATCATTTGGAACAGCTACCTATGCTTGTTACAGAATTTTAAATGAGTTTAAGCCAGACTCAATTTATCAGATAATATAACTTGTGGCAAATAGGCGATCATGTAGTCATGAGGAGATTCAAAATAGACCAACTCTTCAGCATCACGCTGGGACAGAGAGAATTTTTCTCTGGGGTTGGTTTCCTAGAGTCAGAAACGTAATAGCGGTCACAAACACACACACACACAGCTACAGGAAATTTGTCCTGAAGTACACGGTAATTTAATGAGTTGAAGGAATGTCCAGTATTAACTTTTGGCAGTGTGTTCTTCATTAAAAATCATTGCAATGACCAAGAACAAAGATAATGGCCAATAGTTACTGATTCGTCCACGATTTCCTCTGACTTTGTTGCTTCTTCAAATATTCATTCATTCAATAGTATTTATTGAGAGCTTACTATGTGCAGAGCACTGTACTAAGCGCTTGGAATGTACAATTCGGCAACAGATAGACAATCCCTGCCCACTGACAGACTTACAGTCTAATATCCCATATCTCTTCCATGGCCAGGCTATGTTCTCAGCTTAGGGGCCTTGGACTCTCAGGATAGCTAGCGCTATCATCCCCTATCTTCTTCCCCTCTCCCTTTCGGATCCTTCCGTACGTGAATCCTCCCAATGGCTGCGACGCACACACATTTCAACCAGAATTTTATCCATTTATATTTTATCCAAAAAAAAAAAAAGGGACATGAAGCAGGCACTGAAATTTTCAGATTATTTCACCTAAATTGGGTTATTTTAATTATAATAATGGCATTTGTTCAGCACTTACTCTGTGCCCAACATTGTTCCGAAGCATTGGGGTAGATGCAAGGCCATCAGGTTGTCCCACGTGAGGCTCATGGTCTTAATCCCCATTTGACAGAGGAGCTAAGTGAGGCCCAGAGAAGTGAACATTCCAAGCGTGTAGTACAGTGCTCTGCACGTAGTAAGCGCTCAATAAATACTATTGAATGAGTGAATGAAGTGACTGGCCCAAAGTTACACAGCCGATAAGTGGCAGAGCTGGGATTAGAACCCACGACCTCTGACTCCCAAGCCTGGGCTCTTTTCTTTAAGCCATGCTGCTGGACACTTTGCCCTCTCTTAAAGGCAGGACAGTGGATGTTCAGCACTGCAAATGCTTGTAACATTTAAAGCCTCTACTGTTAAACAGTTGCATAATCAGAGATTTGCCATTGATTGGCTTTTCTCTGTTTGGAGAAGATTTGCCTTAGGGTGATTATGAGCCAATACCGGAATTCTCATTTAGAGGAGGAAGCTGGTTCTATAGCCAAAGGATGGTAACTTCACCAATTATATTGCTCACTTTGACTTAATTGACACCTCACTGGGTGGGTTTAATCTTAAGACTTCTGTGGTCGTAACTTCAGTCACTTTGGAAACCAGGTCCTCAATGCTGCTTAAGATGTCAAAGAAAAGGTAGACTGCATGGACCACGGAGTCTGACTTTATCGTTTTGTATATTTGCTATGCTACCTTCATTTTTTTTTTTTTTTTAAGATTGGGATAGTAAAAGTTCTTGCTGCCCCATCTTTCATGTAATGAAATAACTAAAAAATGTAAATATTCTGTGCTTTGTTTGGTCCTCAAATCGTGACTCGAATTTTGAAGCTCCGAATGAAGTCATCAGTGGAATTATTGAGTTCCTAGACATTGCTTAAGGAAAATTTTAACACAAACATGATTTAAATTCCCCTCATTATTGTTTTGTCCTACTGGATGTGCCACGTTAATGACATCAGTCCTGGCAGACAATCAGCCTATGAAGCAATTACATTTCCATTTAACTAGCTAATCGTTTCTTAAATTTATTTTTAATTCTCTTTTGTTCTACTCGAGTGTTCTTACAAAGGATGGCTGTCAAAATCTCAACATCTCTTTCCCTCATTTTTCTCTTCAACCTATCCATCTCTCTGACATTTCTGTGCTTAGCCTCGGCCCGGACTTGGCTCTTAATCATTGTTTTGGTTTCTTTCTCCCTCTTTGACTCTGGGCCTTTTCTCAGGTGGCAAGAGAATCGTGGAATGATATTCTTTTACTTCGCACCATGCTCCCACCCTTGCTCATTTCAAAAAGTTCCTAAAATACAGTTTCTTCGGTACAACCTTCTAATGAAGGTTACCTGTCCCTTCTCCACTTGCAAAATTTGCCAAAGGATATGAGCTTCTGATTTGAAACTAGTTCTTAGTTTCTGTTCTTATTAGAATTCTTAATACCTCTGAAGGCTGCCTTCTTCATTTTATAAAGCACTGGGACAAATAAAAAAAAAATATTTGTCAACCTACGTATTTATGTGAATACATCTGCATGTATCACCAAATAATTATATTGAATTGTCTGTATTCTGGAAGCAGTTCATATATAGAGATGACATTTTCTTCAGTGTTTTGAACCAGAAATGAATTTCACACAGAGTGGATGCCTTGTGCCTGTAGATGAGGAAAAGTTGCAGCTTTTCATTCAATAGTATTTATTGAGCGCTTACTATGTGCAGAGTACTGTACTAAGCGCTTGGGATGAACAAGTCGGCAACAGATAGAGACAGTCCCTGCCGTTTGACGGGCTTACGGTCTAATCGGGGGAGACGGACAGACGAGAACGATGGCGATAAATAGAGTCGAGGGGAAGAACATCTCGTAAAAACAATGGCGACTAAATAGAATCAAGGCGATGTACAATTCATTAACAAAATAAATAGGGTAATGAAAATATATACAGTTGAGCGGACGAGTACAGTGCTGTGGGGATGGGAAGGGAGAGGTGGAGGAGCAGAGGGAAAAGGGGAAAAGCTTTTGGGGTGCCATTCACAGCCAATTATAAACTGAATGGCTGACCATGATATTAAAGTATCTTGTGAAGCCTCCTCTGTCCTTGCAAGAGGGAAGTCCTGCTATGGTGCACTTAGCTGGCACTGGCCTTGTTAAAGTCCTCAAATAATAATATTAACAATAATCGTGGTGTTTGTTAAGCGCTAGGGTGGAGACAAGCAAATCAGGGTAGACCCAGTCCCTCCCCCACCTGGAGCTCACAATCTTAATCCTCATTTTACAAATGAGGTAACTGAAGCACAGAGAGGTGAAGGGACTTGCCCAAGATCACACAGTAGACAAGTGGCGGGGCAGAATCAGAACTCAGGTCCTTCTGACTCCAAGGCCCCTGCTCTCTCCACTAGACTACACTGCTTCTCTAAAGCTGCTTCTAAGCAGCGTGGCTCAGTGGAAGGAGCCCGGGCTTTGGAGTCAGAGGTCATGGGTTCGAATCCCGGCTCGGCCACTTGTCAGCTGTGTGACTTTGGGCAAGTCACTTCACTTCTCGGTGCCTCAGTTACCTCGTCTGGAAAATGGGGATTAAGACTGTGAGCCCCACGTGGGACAACCTGATTCCCCTGTGTCTACCCCAGCGCTTAGAACAGTGCTCTGCATATAGTAAGTTCTTAACAAATACCAACATTATTATTAAATCTTAGAGTGCTCATTTGAATGAAGAGGAACACAGTGGAAGTATTCTCCTTGCATTTAGCACATACCAAGTCCTTAAATGGTATTCATTCAATCATATTTTTTGAGCACTTACTACGTGCATATCTCTGTACTAAATGCTTTGGAAAGTACGGTAAAACAATCAACAGACACATTCTCTGCCCCAAATGAGCTTACATTATTATTATTATTGCTTTCAGTAATATTAAAAAGGAACATCTTTAACTTGTTCAGAAGAGGATTTTTTTTACCCTGGAACTCAGAACTGAATTGAAATCGGCTTCAATATCTCTATTCAGGGTTCTAAGTGCTTTGCATGATTGCTAACCACCTGAAAGGACTAAGTGGTTTTGTTATATCATTTTCAGTTATCCTAGCCATTCCACAGTTAATAATGTTGGTATTTAATGTTGGTATTTGTTAAGCGCTCACTATGTGCAGAGCACTGTTCTAAGCGCTGGGGTAGATACAGGATCATCAGGTTGTGCCACATGAGGGTCACAGTCTTCATCCCCATTTTACAGATGAGGGAACTGAGGCACCGAGAAGTGAAGTGACTTGCCCACAGTCACACGGCTGACAAATGGCAGAGCCGGGATTCAAACCCATGACCTCTGACTCCAAAGCCCGGGCTCTTTCCACTGAGCCACACCGCTTCCCCAGTGGACTCTGGATCCACCCATGTTTACTGATGCCTTCTCCTCCTCTCTTTCCTAGCTCTGTAATTCCCTTTGCACGTCCCCTTATCCCAAGAGTAGGAAGCCAGCCATCCGCAGTAGCAAATACACACAGAATTCCTGACCAGCAAAGATTCCAGTGAAAATCAAGGGACTGGGCAGAAAAAGCCAAAGACATTACATTTCTTCAAACTCTCCTACTTGATTCCCATAATAATCAAAATTCTACTTAGTCCTTGTGATCTTCGACTCATACTTATGTTCACAGCCGATTTAAAGTGACAAAAACTGCAATTAAGTAATGATTAGGGAATCCTTCACAAGGATGGATTCACAAGGGGTTTCTTTCACAAGGGATTTCTTGGGAACACATCCACACAAGATTTGCCCTTAGTCAAAATCTTGTTTTACCGAGATCTGTTACTTTTCATTTTGACATCAGGAGTAAATTCATTTATTTGACATAGATCTCCACATATGAGTGTACAAGCAAACATGCTGAATAGAAGTAGGATTAAAATCTTGCTTTATCAGCATCAGCGGTATTTGGGAGGCAACATAACCTAGTGGAAAGAGCATAGGCCGGGAGTCAGAAAGTCTGGGTTCTAATTCCAGCTCCACCTCTTGAAAGCTACATGACCTTGGGCAGTTCACATAATTTCTCCGTGCCTCAGTCTCCTCAACTGCAAAATCGGGATAAAATATCTTTTATCCTTCCCTCTCGGACCTTGAGCCCAGGGTGGAATAGGAACTGTGCCTGATGTGATTGCATTACATTCATACATTCATTCATTCATTCATTCAATCGATCATATTTATTGAGCATTTACTGTGTGCAGAACACTGTACTAAGCACTTGGAAAGTACAATTCAGCAATAAAGAGAGACAGTCTCTGCCCACAACGGGTTTATAGTCTAGAAGGACGGAGACGGACATCAAAATAAGGAAACAGGCATCAGTAGCATCAATATAAATAATTATATCTACCCCAGCATTTTGCGCAGTGCGTGGCACCTAGTAAGCTCTAAAACAACATTATAATTATTATTTTTATTATTTCATTTATCAGCTACTGTGCGTAGAGCACTGTACCAAACACTTGGGAAAACTGAGTAGAATTAATAGATATAATCTCTGCCCTCAGTGAGTTTACCATCTAGCAGTGAGCCATAAAAGAATATTAAATTGGCAATTAGGATTGAAGACAGAGAAGTATGTTAGGTTTTGAAGAAAGAACCTGAAAGATAAAATAAGAAAACAGAAATGAATATTCCATGCAGTGGAAAGGCGCAGCATAAATCCTCAGAGATAGATGGCTATTTTAGCTGGCCGAGAAAGGTGAGGGCTCGGCAGACTTCACACAGCTCCCTTCAGGTTCATGGTGCTTCAGTGTCTTTAGCCATAAAGGGATCCTGATTGCAAAATATCTTCACATACACTTTTTGAAATGTCACACACTCCTGGCCGCCTCCCCACTTCTCACGTTCTGGTCCTCCGCGGGATCGCCACGGGCAGGAGAGAGTGTGAGAGTATAAAGAAAGGACAGAGGGATGGTGGATGGAGAGAGGGAGCGAGGGAGATACTATGCGAACTCTAACACTAAAAGCAATTCCTTTTTTTTTTTCTCATAATGGTATTTAAGTGCTTTACTGTCTGCAAGACACTGTATTAAGTGGTGGGGTAGAGCCAAGCTAATCAGGGTGGACACAGTCCCTGTCCCACATGGGGCTCACAGTCTTAATCCCATTTTCTGATGAGGTAACTGAGGCACAGACAAGTGAAGTGACCTGTGCAAGCTCACAAAGCCGAGAATTGGTGGAGTTGGGATTATAACTCAGGTCCTTGTGACTCCGAGGTCTGTGTTCTCTCTACTGGGCCGCGCTTCTTCTCCCTGGGCCGCGCTTCTTCTCCCTGGGCCAAGCCATTTCTCACTAGGCCATGCTGCTTCTCAGGTTCGTAGTTCAGGGTCTCAACTCTGAGGACTCCGCCTCATCAGTAGTTCCTGACAGGACACTCCATAAGTAGGTGTAGTCTTAATACTTTAGAAAGTTAACATTTAGTTGGTAGTTTTTTTCAACAAAACACTTTAAATTTTCTATCAGTAGGTATAGTCTTACTACTTTAGAAAGTTAACATTTAGTCGGTAGTTTTTTTCAACAAAACACTTTAAATTTTCTATCAGTTGTCCAAATGAAAATACCAAATGGCATGTTCTAGAGTAGTAGCTGAATTGTCTTGTATCTTTTTAAAAACATTAAATAAGCATTAAGATTAGACTATGAGCCCATCATTGGGCAGGGTTGTCTCTATCTGTTGCCAAACTGTACATTCCAAGAGCTTAGTACAGTGCTCTGCACATAGTAAGCACTCAAGAACTACTACTTAATGAAGATCATGGTTCTCCATTTTATTTTTGTGTTTGGGTGGAAGGACAGAAATGACTTCAGGATTCATAAGAATGGCAGAAATCTGACACACCGGAAAAGTGGACAAATACTACTTATTGTAACGTTTTAAAGCTTTAGCGTTCTTGTAATTTGAAATCTCTTTGTAGAACTCGTCCCATTTCAATTAATTACTTTCAAAAAGGGTGTTATCAGAATGAGAGCCTCATAAATGATAAGTTTAATTAGAATGTAAGTGGCACCCTTAAGCCGATAGATCATAGAAAAAATAGCTAAGCTCGCCATTTAGAGTTCTTAAAACAGAAAGACTTATTCTGATTGTAACAAAAACACCCATAAATCTATGCACATATATATTGATCTTGGCTTCTTCTTAAAAATGAGTCTGTCCCAGTAAGTTGGCATATTTCATAAACAAACCAACAAATTATTGATCCATCATCTACTCTGAAAGTCTAGGGAAGAATCTAGGTTGCTTTGAAGTTCATGTTGCACCTAAGGGAATGAGAAATTCCAAAGTGAAAAATAGATATTTAAAAGGAAGCACAAATACCACAAGATGTATAGCTGCCTCTTACCTTTCTGTTTAACCTCCCGTTGTAATTCAATCTCTGCACATCACCTCTTTGTGTTGAGTCTTCTGGTACAACACTGAGTACATTAGTCTGATTCCTTCCAACAAGCAGCGGTAATTAAGTTAGTGTTATCCCTGTAGATAATTATTTCTTTGTAGAAAATGCTGCTTTTGTACTTGCTTTTCATAAACAAACAGTGTTTAAATTAACACCTTTGTCTAGTCTCCCCTATTCAGGTTTTGCTGCAAGAATAAATCAAAGGTGGTAATATTCTCTATTTGTTTAGTCTGGAAGGGATATTACTTTGAAATTTGTCATTTAATCAGCCTGATACTCCCACTGCATAAGCATTACTCCCTGTGAATACGCTAAATTCCTGAGGTAATTAACTGTTCCAGACCACTCAGATTCCGATTAATACACCTCATCAGTGTAATTTACTCAATCATGCCCTAGTGTCCTGGAAGATTTTTTGCATATCCCAAAGCAGCTAATTTACTCTAGGGACTCATTTGAGCTCTTGGAAAATCTGGCTCAGTGAGTATGGGGAATCATCTGGTGTTGGAGATGAGTAGGTTTCATTTATCCCTTGGTATGGGTATTAACAGAACTAATGTTTGGCGAGAAGCAGGAATAGGGAAATGTTTCAGGGGAGCTCAGAGATGGATGAAGAGTTATAAAAAGGGCAAAGGGGGAATTGCTGAGCGGTATGTCCGCATTTAGATATTTAAATTTTGTCTTTTTGTACCTTTTTGTACCTGCAGCACTTAGGTAAATACCTTTTAAATGTTCTTCCCCTACTTGTAATTTATTTTCGTGTCTGTCTCCATTAGACTGTAATCTTATTGAAGGCAAAATTATGTCTTGAAGTGCACTCTCTCAAGCTCTCAGTGCAGTGATGATTATGGTTTTATTAAGTGCTCACTATGTGCCAAGCACTGTTCTAAGCGATGGGGTAGATACAAGGTAATCAGGTTGTCCCTTGTGGGGCTCACGGTCTTCATCCCCATTTTACACATGAGGTAACTTGAGGCACCGAGAAGTTAAGTGACTTGCCCAAAGTCACACAGCTGACGGGTGACTGAGCCGGGATTAGAACCCACGACCTCTGACTCCCAAGCCCGGCCTCTTTCCACTGAGCCACGCTGCTTCTCTGCAGTGAGCCATATGTGGGGCAAGGACTATATCCAACCTGATTAGCTTGTATCTACCCCAGAGTTTAGAACAGTGCTTGATGATAATAATAATAATGATATTTGTTAAGTGCTTACTATGTTCAAAGCACTGTTCTAAGCGCTGGGGTGGATACAAGGTGATGAGGTTGTCCCATGTGGGGCTCACAGTCTTAATCCCCATTTTACAGTTGAGGTAACTGAGTCACAGAGAAGTTAAGTGACTTGCCCAAAGTCACACAGCTGACAAGGGGGAAAGCTGGGATTTGAACCCATGCCTCTGACTCCCAGCCCGGGCTCTTTACACTGAGCCACGCTGCTTGATGTGTGGTAAGCACTTAATCAATACCATCATCATGTTTTATTTTATTTATGGATGCAGTAACCTCCCACTCCCCTGGAGTTAGCACCCGTGACCATTGCCATTCCACTTCTGTTCACTTTTAAAGGAATACCTAGAGCATTTCTGGTCAGTGGCAAAACCAAATTGTATTCTAAACTTTTCCACATGCGCTTTACTTTATGTTGTGCGGGGCCACAAGATGTTTCGACACAAACCACCCCCACTTGGAAATGACACCAGTGTAAATCCAGTGGTCTGACCCCCCCCACCCCCCCATCAGAAACATCTGGACCACAGGCTGTTGGTATGTTCCCACTTAACTCCATCCTTGACCAACTGTTCGTAAAATGAAGGAGCAGCCTTCGGTGGCCATCTTTAAGGCGAGATGGAAGCCAGCTGGGAAAGCAGAGGTTCTCATGCTGAGGAAGGAGGAAACTTCAAACTGACTCACTAGGAAAGGTCACCTTCTTTCTGCCTCCTCTTACCAGGGGGTCGACTCTTCCAAGACTGTGAGCTCCTTGTGGGCAGTGAATTGTGAGTTTATTGCTGTATTATACTCCCCCGAGCACTTAGTACAGTCCTCTGCACACAGTCAGCGCTCGATAAATACAGTTGACTGAATAGACGAATGACCCTAAGGTTAAGTCTCAATCCTGGACCAAGAACCAGCATAGAGGAAATGATTATAGTGGTAGTGACTTGCCCTGCTCTTACTATTATCCCCTTTCTACTCCACTAAACTGTGAGTAAATTGAAGTGCAATGGGAGGAGTACTTTTAGGCTCAAATTCATTCACCCACTGGAGTTATGTGGAACAGTGGGTGTCTTGCCTTTTGCAAGGGCTCAAACCTCAGTGGTCTGTGACCACTTTATCCTAAAAGATAAGCGGTGTGAAAATACAATGTTGAATTAGGCTACTGTCACAGAGGTCTGATTGCTTGATTCTGATATGTCAGCTATAGCCCTAGATAATTTAATCATTTATTAAAGTTATGGGAATACACAAAATCGGGAAATTTGTTAATTTCTGCTTAGAGCAGATGGACATGTAATGTGAGAGGCCTGGTGGACCAGGTTTAAGGATTCTGGAGGGAGAAAAAATGGGCTTAAATTGTTTATAATCCACCACCCCCCCGCATCCTACCTCACGCTAATGCTTACAGTCCATTAGTGTTGCCACTTTCATGTTCATCCAACCATAAGTGCTTCTGAAAGACAAATAATTTTAATTCTTGCTAAGAAAGATGGGAAAAAATTCACCGCATAGGAACGATCATGCTTTGATTATGTGTGTGTGTGGGTGGGTAATTATTCAAACCAATTATTCATTCAATTAGTTTAATGAATCACACATCTCTGCTTGGAAATGGCGCGTCTCATTTTCTTCTCTGAGCTCTCTAGTGGCTTAAACAAATTTATTTAAAATGTCTTCTTCTTGAAACTTAGTAGCAACCGCTCTTTCATTTGCATTGCCGCCTTATAACCCATATTGAAAAACACCCACAAATCATTAGTACAATCAAATTAATGACATTTTCTTTATTACTCCTATCAATCTGTTGGGAAACCACTTTTCATAGTAGATTTTGGTCTCGTGACATTACTGCTCTTGCATTTAATCTCCCAGAACTTGATGCTACCATCTGTCTTAGAGGCTATATAAAATGACGTATTTAGGAAAGGATCTGACCTTGCTGGTTCTTCCAGTTCAGTCGTTTCCCAATTTTCCCGCAAAAGCACTTGAAGGTAGGTTGGTGACCATCTTTCGATCGATGCTATAATTTTCCCCTTCCCCCTCACACACCCAACTGGCGTTTATGTACCTTTACAATATCTCTAGGGTCTTGCTCTTTCAATTTCCTCCAACCCAGTAACTAACAGCTAGCTTGCTTTCCATTCCTTCGACCCTTCCACCCCTTCTCCTTGGGTATTTTATTGCCCTGAGGGTAAATAAGTCCACAGTAATAATTGTGATATTTGTTAAGCGCTTACTATGTGTCAGGTGCTGTACTAAGCACTGGGATGGATACAAGCAAATCATTCATTCAATGGTATTTATTGAGCACTTACTAAGCACTTGGAAAGTACAATTCAGCAATAAAGAGAGACAATCCCTCCCCACAATGGTCTTAGAGTCTAGAAGGGGGGAGAGAGACATCAAAACAAGTAAACAGGCATCAATAGCATCAATCTAAATAAATAGAATTATAGATATCAATCAGATTGGAAACAGTCCCCTGTCCCACATGGGGTTCACAGTATCAATCCCCATTTTACAGATGAGGTAACTGAGGCCCAGTGAAGTGAAGTGACTTGCCTAAAATCACACAGCAAGAGTGGCGGAGCCGGGATTAGAACCCATGACGTTCTCCCTACCCGGCCCGTGCTCTATCCACTATGCCATGAAGGGATGATTCGGCTCAGGATGGGGGAAATTAATCAGGGAAAATCTGTCTGAGGAGGGATTTAGGGGAGATTTGAATGTGGGGAGGGCCGTGGCATGTTTGATATGGGGAAAGAGGGAATTCCACACTGAGAGAAGAGTGTGAGTAAGAGGGTGGAAGAGGGAGAGTCGAGGGTGAAGTTCCACTTAAAGGTTAGCTTGGAAGAAATGAAAACAGTGGAAAGAGGAAAACTTGCTGCTCAGTTCCCTTTCCTTCTTTCTACCTCTCCTATCTTGGTGGTGTCCTGGAGTTATCAGTTCTTGTGTGGGCCAGACAGATTATCTGGAGCATTGTACAGATTTAATGAAGCTATCTCTGTGACTGGGGTGTTTGCATAGTTGCAGCACTAGTATATCTTTTATCATGAGGGTGCCCTGAAAGGAGGTGTTTCCACTTGTAATTATTTCCGACTATTATACAAGATTCTGAAACATTGTATGAGACTCGAAAGCACCTAGCATTTGTAATGTACATAGGATGTTCTGAAGAGAACAAAGAGCAAGAAAATGAAGTTGCAGATGACAAGAAATTGAGCCATTTGCTGATGTTGGGGGTTAGGAATACGATTTAAAGGAGACCTTGATAAATTGGAAAAATTAGCCTGCGAAAGCAGAGTGTAAAGATAAGAGAGTCCACTTAGAAACAATAGCTCCTATTTGCCTGGGGCCTAAAGAGAGGACAAAGCAGTTTTCATTGAATATACATTTCAAATTTTTGTCCTTTCAGTTCTTGTATTTGAATCCTCTCCCAAGATGAATCAGAATGGAAATAACACCCATCTTTGAGGACCCAAAATAGGCCAAAAGCCTTCCTTTTGTTTTGGAGCAGTTCAATTTCTGCAATGAAATTCATGTTTAGAGACACTCCCTTACACAGGGACTGGAAGCAACATCAGATCAGGCAAAACTTTTAATTGGGCTATTACTCTGTTTCTGCTACTTGAACCTTTTATATCTATGTTTTTGATTGGTTCTTCCTCGGTCTTTTGAAAGTTGTTTAAAAGCAGGGGCCACGTATTCTCCTCCCTTTGTAATTCGTCATAACACTCAGTGCGATTCTGTGAGCGTAAGTATTTTTCACTGCTAGACTTAGTTTCTGCACATCCGACAGGTCAGTTAATAGTAATCACGTTTTGCTTTGCCTCAAGACCAATCCCATTAAAGCCATGCAATAAATAGAGCAGTGAATGCATTCTACAGAATAAATATATTGCAGCCATGCCTAGTTATCAGTGCTGATGAGATAGGGAGAACAAGAAAAAATTGAATCCGAGACGATCCCAGACCTTATTTTAGCAAATTGTTTCACTGTTGCTATTCCTTTACCTTTCTACCGCCTTCCTCTTCTCTTTTTTATGCCAGAACCTTAGTCAACAGTGAGAAGCTAAATGGATTGTCCTCTCGTTCTTGTGCCTATCTGTTCATCTGAAATCACTAAATCATGGCCATTTAGAGAGAGAGAGAGAGAGGAGGAGGAAAATAATAATGGTGGTATTTAAGTGCTTACTATGCACCAAGTACTGACTGTAGTAAACGTTGGGGTCGACAGAAGATAATCGGGTCAGACACAATTTTTATCCCACATAGGGCTCCCTATCTCAGAGGGAGAACAGGCATTTAATCCTCATTTGACAGGATGGGAAACTGAGATGCAAAGATGTAAAGTGACTTGACCAAGGCCACATTGTAGCCAAGTGACAGAGCCAAGATAAAAATCCAGGTCCTCTGACTCTTGGGCCTGTGCTCTTTCCATTAGGCCACACATCTGCAGTCTGGATAGTGAGCCGCCCAAATAATCAAGGGAAGACTTTGAACTGATAGATTTTAGTGTCTTTCTGCAGAATCTTCTCTTTGCCCAACCATTCCGATGAGGTCAAAGAGAGAGACGTGGATTCCTCTTTGAGAGTGGATTCCCCAGAGAGAGGTGGATGCCGGTAGGTAAAATTCTGGACCAACCAGAAGTCGCTTCAGAGATGCATCCTCCTGGAAAATACCCTACAGATATCAGGTCAAGTGCTGGAGTCCCACCATTCTAAAATGTGATAAGTTCTAATATGCGATTCCTCTTAATGGTCCTAAAAAGCAGAATTGTTCTTCTTACAGGGTTTGTCATCCCAGGATCCACAACTATGCCAAAAGGATTAGTCACTGGCTAAGATGCAGAGCTGACCCTATGAAAGGGTTTGCCAGCGTAGTGTTGGGAACATTACACCCTGTAACATTAAATAAAAAATCACAGATATTAACATTATTCATTCAGTTGGATTTACTGAGCACTTACTGTGTAAAACACTGTAAGAAGCGCTTGGGGGAGTACAATATGACATTAGACACATTTCCTGCCGATAACAAGGTCACCATCTAAAGGGGGAGACAGACATTAATATAAATAGATAAAAAGAAATCACAGATATATATTCATTTAACTCCCAAGGCCTGAAGGCAGGGATGAGATCTTCCTCTGTGTATATCTGTGATTTCTTTTTAGCCCTTCTTATAGTGTTTTACGCAGTAAGTGCTCAGTAAATCCAACTGAATGAATAGTGTTTGAAAGAAAGCCTAGAGAAATGATCTCTTCTGTTAAATTACAGGGAATTTCTGCCAATTATGTTTCTGCTCATTTGCTGTTTGTGTGGATATGCGTGAATGGGTAGTTAACATCCTTATTTCCTTCAAATTTGTACTCCATAGAGAATAAATTAATCTCACACATTGAAGTTCATGCTGCCTCACACTGTTCTCCCTGTCCCCGAATGTTGCCACGAGAAGCTCTATTATGACAGTTTCACCTCAACTTTTGATTGCTTTGGTAAGCTGCTGCTAGGCCTCCATTTGGAATCATTTTTGTAACTGCCATCTATCTCTTTCCCAGTCTCTCTCATCCTCTGCAAGACATCATAGTTCTGTTAGATTGACTTAAATTCCATAGCAAAAAGGATAATTTCTCTAATCCCATAAGTCTCTGGCTCAGCATTCTCTAAAGAGAAAGTTCCCCAAAGAAAGAAAGAACAAAGTCAGTTAAATCTTTCTTCGCTATAGACTAGAACGATTAATTGAATATAATAGGGAGATAGAAATATTGAGGATTGAAAAAAAAAAAAAAAAGGCTTAAAAGTCTCTCCAGTCTGTTCCAACTAGCTATTTTCCCACTGGGTGCCATCCAAAAACCAATTCATTATGTTTTTCATGATGAATGCAATACATGTGTGCCAGCCTCCTGAATCATCCGCAGTCTGTTTGACACCAACAAATTCATCTTTTCATCCTCTCAGTTCATAAAATAATTTAATCACTTGAATTTTAAACTGTAGTCAACACATGTTGCAAAGCTGCTCCCGGACAGTGAAAAAGAGGGAGATTTTCTATTTGTGTTTGTTCAGGTATAGGAATTCTCTCAGAAGCTGCAGGGGTTAGGGAAGGAGTGTGTGTGTGTGCGTGTGTGAGAGAGAAAGAGAGAAAGAGATATGAAGGATTTATTTTGTTAGGGGCTTTTACTTAATGTTCACTTATCACTGTATGTGGGGTTAGCTATTCAGCCATATTTTATTGAGATCTTACTGTGTGCAAAGCACTCTGCTAAGCACTTGGGAGACTATAATATAATTATAATTATATATACATATATATATATATGATAACAAACAGACACAATCCCTGCTCCCAACAAGCTCACTGTCTAGAGCTATGCTGACTTGGAGAATGAAAATCAGTGGTATTTACCGAAAACAAAATGACAGTGCAGATGATTCTACTAAGCATTTGGGAGGGTAGAGTAGATGCAAGACATCTGTTTCTTACCCTCCAGGAGCTTACAATTTAATGGGTAGACAGGCCAATTTTGCGTACAAGTACAGTAACGGGAGCAGGAGAAAGCAGGGACGGTACCAGTATGAGACATTACGTTAAAAGGAATAGAAAACAAATGAGGGAAGAGAAGAGGGAAAGTAAGCAGGATTATTGAAATATGATGAGAGAAATTTGGATGTAGCTGGTAGTAAAGGGCTGCCTGCTCTTTAGTGCCACCTTATGGTCCGCTAATTCCGAAAACTGGATATTTAGCTATTTTGGCAGCTCCGGCAACGATTCTAGGTGGACTTTTAGATTAGTTTTAACATATTGAAACCGAATTAAAAAAATCTAAGCTAAAAAAGAATCCGGGGTGGTTGACAAGAACAGATTCTGATCACCTTTCAACATTCTAGCTCTTTGGAAGGGATTTAGATGAAAACCTGAGCGCACTATAAGATCAATGCATTATGAGAAAAGTCTTTGACAATTATTATTATTAATAATAATAATAATGATGGCATTTGTTAACCACTTACTATGTGCCAAGCACTGTGGGGGATACAAGGTATTTAGCCTGTCCCACGTGGTGCTCACGGTCTTAATCCCCATGTTACAGATGAGGGAATTGAGGCACAGAGAAGTGAAGTGACTTGCCCAAAGTCGCACAGCGGACAGGTGGCCGGGTCGGTATTAGAACCCATGACCTCTGACTCCCAAGCCTGGACTCTTTCTACTGAGCCACACTGCTTCTCTAAATGTGAATATTCTCTCAGACATATTATTCCCAGAAAGAATCTAAAAACATGTACATTTGGGATAATTCTGACTTAAAAAAAAAAGCGTAAGAAATAGCATCTCAAATCAGATTGTTACATTAGTAATTCTCAGTTTTGCACTCAAATACGTCTCCGAATGCCCAGTGAGTGGCCATCTGAAAGGATGTGACAAAGTATCCAAATAATTAATGCCTTTTCAATCTCTTTACCCTGATGTTATTTTTTGTTGCCTTTGCCATCATTATAGGTTAAAAGGACAAACTAACTTCATCTGGATCTCCTAATGGAGGATATCTGGTCTCTCCTGCTCGTTTACACTATGATTTCAGTCAAGTGAATAGCAGAATGCATTTTATGCATGAAAATGTAAGCATTAATATTAATCCAGGTGTGTATATATAGCGAATGAAGGCTAGTTAACTGTTGCATGTATTGAGGCAGTTAATAGGAGAAGCTGCTGGGATATTTTTCAAGCTTTTGTCTATAGAGATAACCTCAGCTTTCTATGTATTACTTTAGCTTTTTCTGTATTACTTTTTCCAGTGAATAAGAATGAAGCAGTTACTGTTACAGTGTTACTGGAAGGTGTTGGTGTGGTTCACTGGGTAATAATTGCAATGTTTTCTGTGGTTTATTTCAGGGTGATTCGGAGTCAGGGGCCGGGGGCTTCATCATTGGTTTCCTAATATTTGGGGGGCTATTTTCTTATTCATGCATCATCTTTCCTCTTCCTTTGAACTGTATGATATTCTAAAACGTTACCGAGGAAAGTGGAACAGAACCATAACATATAAAAAGAGCAAACAGTAACTTACTATTTATTTCAATAATCTTAATGATAGTAAAACCTAATGCTATAGTAGACTTTTGCTCTGCATTTTTCTTTGAAGTACGAATTGTTTCTAGTCATACTTCTTGATGTAGTAAGAAAAAAGCTTCCATTAAACCAACACATCATTTCTGAAAGTTCAATTAAAACATCTTCTCTGAAGTGCATCTGACAATGAGACTCTTTCCTCCTTCTTCCCTCTCTCCCACCTCTCTTTCTCTGTCCTCTCTTGCTCCTTCCACTCCCCTTTCTCCCCTCTCTCCCCTCTCTCCTCAGTCATTCAATCATATTTATTTAGCACGTGCTATATGTAGATCACTGTACTAATCACTTGGGAGAGTACAAAATAACAGAGTTGGTATATATGTCTCCAGCCCAGAGCTTGCTTCAAATTCAGAGGATGAGTCCTTCCTCTCTCCTCTCTTTCTCTCCTCTTTCTCCACTCTCTCTCCTCTCTGGCTCTCCCCTTTCCTCTCTTTCTCCCTTTTCTCCTCTCTTTCTCCCTTTTCTCCTCTCTTTCTCCCTTTCTCCTCTCTTTCTCCCTTTTCTCCTCTCTTTCTCCCTTTTCTCCTCTCTTTCTCCCTTTTCTCCTCTCTTTCTCCCTTTTCTCCTCTCTTTCTCCCTTTTCTCCTCTCTTTCTCCCTTTTCTCCTCTCTTTCTCCCTTTTCTCCTCTCTTTCTCCCTTTTCTCCTCTCTTTCTCCCTTTCTCCTCTCTTTCTCCCTTCTCTCCTCTCTTTCTCCCTTCTCTCCTCTCTTTCTCCCTTCTCTCCTCTCTTTCTCCCTTCTCTCCTCTCTTTCTCCCTTCTCTCTTTCTCCCTTCTCTCCTCTCTTTCTCCCTTCTCTCCTCTCTTTCTCCCTTCTCTCCTCTCTTTCTCCCTTCTCTCCTCTCTTTCTCCCTTCTCTCCTCTCTTTCTCCCTTCTCTCCTCTCTTTCTCCCTTCTCTCCTCTCTTTCTCCCTTCTCTCCTCTCTTTCTCCCTTCTCTCCTCTCTTTCTCCCTTCTCTCCTCTCTTTCTCCCTTCTCTCCTCTCTTTCTCCCTTCTCTCCTCTCTTTCTCCCTTCTCTCCTCTCTTTCTCCCTTCTCTCCTCTCTTTCTCCCTTCTCTCCTCTCTGTTTCTCCTCTCTTTCCTCTCTCCTCTGTTCTCTTTCTCTCCTCTCTTTCCTCCCTTTCTCTCCCCTTTCTCTCTTTCTCCTTTCCTCTCTCCCCTTTCTCCCCTCTTTCCTCTCTCTCCTCTCTCTCCCTTCTCTCCTCTCTGTCTCTCCCCTCTTTCCTCTCTCCTCTGTTCTCTTTCTCTCCTCTCCTCCTTCTCTCTCCCCTTTCTCTCTTTCCCCTTTCCTCTCTTCCCTTTCTCCCCTCTTTCCTCTTTCTCCTTTCTCTCTCCTCTCTCTCCCCTCTTTCCTCTCTCCTCTCTATCTTCTCTTTCTCATCTACCTCTCTCTCCTCCCTCTCTCTCTCCCACCTCTCTCCACTGTTTCCTCCCTCCCCTCTTTTCTCTTCTTCCTCTCTTCTTTCTCTCCTCCCTCCTTCCTCTCTCCTCCCTTTCTCTCTCTCTTTCCCCCATCTCTGTCTCTCACACTCTGCCATATACGTACACTTTGCGCCGCATCCTTTCCGTCTGCCTTCCCGGGATTGTGCAGCATAAGCCTTCCTTGGAAGTTGGCCACAGACTCTAAAAGCCCATTAAGGCTATTAGAGAAATTATTTCCCTTCCTTTGTGAGCTGGGTAAATTTCACAGTTATTGTGGCGGGAGAAAATGAATTGAGAGTGTATCTGTCTGGGGATGGCTGGTCCTTCAGTGGGAATGGAGCCAAGTCCACTTAAACTGCAGTTGGATTTCTCAATAAATGTAGTGGCAGAAACGAAGCAGTGGATGGCAGTACAATATAACAATTGTAGCCCAGAAAACCTGAGGAGGTTGCCAGTGCCAACTGGGGGTGATTGTAACATCACATCTTCCCCGACAATTATGGTTCATTGGAATTCGGCTTTTCCTCCCCATTATATGTAAACCAATATTTCCCCCGTGTATCACTTACCACATGTAAAAATAGGCAACTGGGCCTCACGGTAGATGGCGATTATATTGTGACATCACTCCGGATGCCCGGCGGCGTTATTTTTCCACATAAAAGCATTTGGGGGCAAAAATGGTATTTTTGATCATTCACAAGCCAGGTAACTCTCTTGGGAGATTTCCAAGTAATTTCACTGTTAGATCCAGAAGACGCCTAATGGATCATATATCATCAGGCGAAGCGAGGAGGAGAATGCCAGTTGTCCGGGGAAAAGACTAGCACTCATTGCACAAGAATTGTTCACATGTGGAATTAACATTTACTACTCTGAGAGAAACCGGTCTCACAGAGGAAGGACAACTCACGGAGAGAGAGGCTGGCTTTGTATTCTTCTGGAGAGGGCTCCTCTCTTCAGAAGAGCCTCGGCTGAATAAGCAATCGGGCAGTCACTTGCCTTGAAGGTCCCTAGCGTACCCAAAAGTGCAGTAGATCATCTAATGATCCTCTGCTCGTCCTTAGAAGCAGCACGTGACACGCACACCCACCCCAGAAAATTCCCTGAGGTCGAAGGACCTTACCTTCTTCCCCTAAAACTTCTTTCTTATAGGAGTCTCACACAGGAAATGTTCTTCACTCGTTGAAGGGTAAAAAGAGAAATGTCCTCTACTGTGCTTGGTGGTTTGTGACTCTTATTGCATTTATTAAGCAAGGGCTATGAACCCCAGCCCAATTCTAAACACTGGGGAAGATACACATTAATCGGATCGGACACAGCCCCGGTCCCATAAGGGGCTCCCGGTCTAAGTACGGGGGAGAAGAGGTATTGGATCTTCATTTTACAGTTGAGGAAACTGAGGCAAAGAGAAGTTAAGCTTGCCCAAGATCACACGGTAGGCATCTGGCAGACCGGGGTTAGCACCTAGGTCCTCTGAGTCTCAGGCTCCCGCTCTTTCCACTAGACCATGCTGCTTCCATATTAATTTGGCTAATATCTAGAATTCTGGTAGGGTGTCCTTGGCATCTTTCCATTCAGTATTGAGGGGTCTTGGGCTGGAGGGATTGGAGAGGAATAGGCAATGGCAACATAAATGCTTCTCCACCCATGTGATTGTACTATTAACACTTTATGACTCTTGTGCTATTCTTGCTGGGGTGTGGTAGAAGACAATGGGGACATCTTAAATTTAGGGATGAGACATTAAGAGGAGGTATGAATGGTTTTCCTATTCCGAGCTCAAGCTTTCAGAAATATTTCCCGGCCTCTTCATCTTCAAGTGCTGGGAAGTAGAATATTTTTGCAAAGTGCATGATTTAATTCACAGCTTAACCTTCCTTCCCCCCCACCAAATTGTTCTCTCTTCCCCATATAGTAGCTGGCAGCTGGATATCTTTGAGATCTTTCTCAGAGAGGAAATGGTTTGAAAGTTTGGGAGGTGAATCTTCTAGACTGTAAGCTTGTCGTGGGCAGGAAACATGTTTACCGACTCATTTGTATTATACTCTCCCAAGGGGTTAATACAGTGCACTGTACACAGTAAGCTCTCAATAATTGCGATTGATTAATTGAGTTATTCCCTTGTTAATTTTCACTTTTGGTAATTTCACTTCCATGTCTTCAATTCCCCAACTTTCGCAGACTGTTAGAGTTGGTGGTGGTGGTGTGTACTGATTCTTGATTCCTCCTATTTTCGGGAATGCATTTCAAGATAAAGTCCACTTGGATTTTTAAATCAGTTCAATGGATGGTTTCTTTCCCTGTCTCTCCATCCACAAGTTTTTTCTCCCATTCTAAAAGCAAACTGCCTAGAGCTGGGGGGAAATCTACTCGTTTCCTTTACCGCAAAGCACGCTGCATTCCTCTAGGCAAAATCATCTTGGCGATAGAAAGGCTTCTTCGAGGATATGGGCCAGGTGTTTTGTTTATACTTTTTCTTCTGGCATCTTTTATTCAACAGCTCCAGATTGGCATTACAGGTGCCCTTACTTTTTAAAGGCAAGGCCTCCTCCATGATCCTAACATGGTTCTTGTGATGAATATTAATTCTCTCAGTGACGAAATGTAGCTGGATTGTGTGTTCCATTCCCCAAATCAGCAATAATTTGGATTTTTTTCTTCATCTTTTCTTCTAAATATGGCACCAAGGGCAAAACCTAAGGTTTTGTGCTTGTGTGAAAATTTTCTGCACCATTTTTTTTCCAGATACAAAGTTTGGTAATAAAATGAGTGAATCATGCACTTCGTGTACCTGGCACTAGTGCAGATAAACTGATGTGTTTCTCCTGTCGCAGTAATAATAATAATTTTAAAAAAAACAGCAATAAGCTTAGATGGGTATGGAATGTAAGAAGGTGTCCTCTTAACAGGAACCATAAATAACTCTTATTTTTAGCTTCTGATTGAATGAAGGGCACTCAGAGCAGTAAGTACACTATTTATTTAGTAACCGTGTGTTCAGCAAGTGCCTGTATTTATGAACCGGTGCTGTTGACAGCCTCGCAATCAGTTTTCCTCGTTTCCTGAATGTCAAACACCTCTTTCATGCTCCAGAAAGAGGAATGTCGTCATGCTGATCTTGTTCTTACATCCTTTCAGTTCTATTTAAATGCTACGCACCTCTTTACTGAAGAGCCTAGGCACTCACTCAAGCACAGGTTCTAGGTAGAGAAACTTGCATTGTATTAAAGGAATAAGTCTTGAATCATGGAGAATTAGGTTTCCCAGGATTCCTTTAGTTCAGATATGAGGTGGCCTTTTTTTTCCCATTACCAGTTCTCCTACTCTATGAAGTGAATTGGCAATTCCTCCAATAGCACTTCCAAATTATTCTCTTCCTCTTAGACATTGATCCTTGTTGTCCTTCCTGCCCTTCCCAGGTTTGAGTGTTAACATTAATATGACCTCGCTTGCCTAACATATAAGATAATTAATGCCATTTAGAGACATCTTTCTTCCAAGAGGCTCAAGAAACTTTCCAAAGCATTTTCACAGCTCCGTGAAAATCTGATATTGTTAGCCCTAGTTCCTCAACTGGGAAGTTAAGACAAAGAGAGCTACGTTACGCTTTCCTTACGCCGTCAGCCAGAAGAGATGGAATTTAATGTAATAAAATAAGTGGTTTAGGGTTGGATACTTTGAGCAACTACTTGAGTCCCTTTAAAATTCTCTAAAGAATTGTTCACTGAAAATGAATCCAGTAAAATTAATCTGAAGGCCTAACACGGATAGGTATGCTGTTATTCTGCAATTTTAACTTCAGTTTTCACTTGTACATGGAAGTGGAGTTTCATTTTCTCAGGGATATTTTTGTTTTGTAAATGCAAAATGACTGTGAGTCAGGGTTCATCGATCTAATTCATTGAATGAATCCACCATTGATTAAACCCTAAAGGATTTCAGATATTGGATCGAAGTGTTTTTTGGGTTTTTTGTTTTTGTTTTTTTTTCCCTCTCATAAGTGCCTGGAAGTGTATTTGTTTCTGGCTGGCAAAGGTGATGACTGAATATAGGATCAATTCTTGAGGCCTAGAAAATCTGGAGAAATGGCCTCTTGGTTATTTCTCCATGACCTAATTTCAAGAACATACAGGAAGACAAACTGAGCCTTTCAGAAGTAATGGAAATGTTTTGAATTGGACAGTGATGAGGTTCATTGACTAAAGGACATTGATTTCTCAGTTTATACTCACTCCCCCAGTTGGCCTCAGTTACCACCTTTATGGAGGTAACTCCCAAACATATTTCACTAACCCTCTCTCTGCAATCTCACATTTTCTCCTGCCATGGATGTCCCCACCAGCACCTCAAATTCAGTCTGTCCAAAACTTGACCTCCTCGCTTTCTTTCACCAGTCCCCTCCTCTGCTTCACTTGCCCATCACCACTGACAGGTCCGTTATCTTTCTGGCCTCCGAGGCTTGCGAACGTGGCATTATCCTTGAATCTACCCTCTCTTTCAACCCCCACATTCATTCTGTTACCAAATCCTGCTGGATCTCCCTCCACCATCAGCCCCTTCTTCTCCGTTCAACTAACCACCACGCTGGTCCAGGCTCTTGCCGTATCAACCACTGCATGGGTCTCCTGATGGATCTCCCTACTTCCAGTTTCCCTCTGGATTGGATTCTTTTTCTAAAACATCATTCAGCATCTGTCCCAACTCTTCAAAACCCTCAAATGATTACCATTCCTCTCTGCATCAAGCAGAAACTCCTTAGCATTGGTTTTAAGGCACTCACCAACTCTTCTTCCCTGAGAAGCCATGTGGCTTAGTAGATAGAGCCCAGGTCTGGAAGTCGGAAGGACCTGGGTTCTAATCTCCACCACGTGTCTGCTGGATGACCTTGGGCAAATCACTTAACTTCTCTGGGCCTCAGTTACTTCATCTGTAAAATGGGGTTTAAGAGTGTGAGCCCCATGTGTGCGAGGGACTGTGTCCAACCTGAATAACTTGTATTTACCCCAGTGCTTGGTACATACTGAGCGCTTAACAAGTACCATAATTAACACTTTTCCACTCTCACTTTGCACACTCTTCATTCCCTTGAAGTGAATGAACTCCCTGTGTCTTATTCTCATTTTTCCCCCATATGACTTCTGGCTCAAGCCCTTTCCTCTTCCTGAAACGCCCTGCTTCTTCACCAGTATGCTTATCTCACCATTTTCAAAGCCTTTCTGAAATCCAAATTTCCTCCTAGAGGCCTTCCTTCATTAATTTCTAATACTTTCTATTGTCATTTCCCCTTTTCCTTTTTTTGGTTCTTCCATATCATCCAAGGACTCAAGTACTCACGATCTCCTGCAACACTTGAGTACATAACTAACATACCTTGTGACTTAAACATTAATTCGTGTACGTATACCCTTTTCCTTCCTCCTATTTGAAATGCATTTAGTATCTACCTTCCCCACTAGATTGTAAAGTCCTCCAGGGCAATGATCACATCTACTAATTCCATTGAACTCCTCTAAGCTCTTCTAACAGTGCTGTGAACATAATAAATGCTCAATAAATATCGTTTCACAGTGGGCTAGATATCTTCTCTTTCTGCTTCTCTCTACATGTATTTTAGAGAGAATCAACTCCATATGTGTATGCATAATAATAATTATGGTATTTGTTAAGCACTTACTATGTACCAGGCACTGTTCTAAGCAGTGGGGTAGCTATAAGATAGAATAGACACAGCACTGTCCCACATAGGGCTCACGGTCTTAATCCCCATTTTACAGATGAGGGAACTATGGCCCAGGGAAGTTAAATAGCTTGCCCAATATCACACAGCAGGCAAGTGCCGAGGCCGGAATTAGAAACCAGAATCTGACTCCCAGGCCCATGCTCTAACCAACAGGCCGTACTGCTTCCCATCAATACATAGAGGGAGAGACAAAGGATTCAAAGGTGATTATAGGGAGCTGAGGGGGGAATATATCCCAGTATGGACTGGATGATTCAGGCTAAATAGCTTCACCTGTCCCAATACCCTCCTGAATTCCCCAACCCGGCTGCCTCAGACCAAATCTGGCCCTACTGTATTGACCTGATTCATCCCAGTCTTGATCACATCATGGCAGGTTAATCCAACAAACCTATTTTGAATCACTTCTGATTCAGATTCACTTGGTCCATCAATAATAATATTTACTGTGGCCCGGGTTAAAAGCTTACTATGTTAAGCGCCGGAATAGAAACGATACAATCATGTCAGACAGAGTCCAGGCCCCTTATGGGGCTTGAAGTATAAGAGGGGGAAGAGGAGACTGAAACTTAGAGAAGTTTAGTGACTTGTCCAAGGTCACGCAGGCAAATGGCAGAGCTGGGATTAGAACCCAAGTCCTCTCACTCCAGGCCTGTTTGCACTAGGCCTCACTGCTTCTCTTTCCTAGTTCCATATCCTTTTTCAATTCTTAGAAATACAGGATGGCTAGGTTTGCTGCTTAATGAGCATATGATGAAGCGACCCTAAATACAATCCAAGGTGGAACCAAATTCAAACCCCCACCAAATCGGGTTTTTTTTTACATGGATTGTGTGGAATATGTAGTTACTTTATCATTTGCAAATGAGCAAAAAATAATTAAAATTCCCCAGATCTTTTTATAACCAGCCAGAATCCGTGTGTTTCGAGTTTTGTGTTTTGGAGCTTGGGTTAAGCTTGAGCTTATTCCTTGTGGGGTGCTTCCTATGTTTATAAGTAACTGTCGGGCAGCGAAATAGAACTCATTTCCAGGAAGGTTAATTTAACCCTCTTCTTTTTTTTGTCCATAGTGCATACTGGTATTTCTAGAGGGTCCTAGACAGTGAAAGAAATTGGATAATATTTTATAGCCAGTCCAAGACAAGCTAGATAGATTGTACTTATTTATTAAGCCATTTCACATAGTACACTGATCACCCATTCACTGAGTATGATACATTGCTTAAGACCCCACAAATGACACAGATGGTCATGAATGAAACTCATTCTTACACTACTTCAATCTCTACAACCTTCCTGAATGATAAATACTTTCCGTCTTCAAATAAAAGCCTAAGCAGCAAGACCCAAGGTAGTTCCCAAAAGGTATGTTTTAAGCAAAGGTTGAAGAAGGAGGGTTTTTTTTTCATTATTTATCGAATGCTAACTAAACTTGCCCTGCTGCCTAGAGAAATCCTTTCCATGCTGGCCTTGAGAATACGCTGAATGGCATGAATAGAAACCAGTGGGGACACGGGTAAGATATTAATGCATAAACCTCTTGACATTGGGAGCCTGGTTGAGTCTGGAAAGAGTCTGGAAGAAAAGTTGGAGGTATTCTGCTTTCCTCAAAGTACAATAAATAGATTTTCTCAATTCTGATGGAAGATGAGGTTTGTGGGAAGAACCATAAAGTAAAATATGTGCTTTATGAGAAGGAGCATTACCTAGTGGAAAGAGTATGGAGCTGGGAGTCAGTGGACCTGGGTTCTGATTCTGGCTCTGACACGTGCCTACCGTGCCCTCGGGAAAGTCACTTAACTTTCCTGTACCTCAGTTCCCTCACTGCAAAATGGGAATTCAATTTCTGTTCTCCCTCTTACTTAGACTGTGAGCCCCCAGATGGGGCCTGATTATTTTGTATCTACCCCAGCACTTAGTACTGTACTTGTTAAACGATAAGTGCATAACAAAATGACTTATTATTACTAACACCATTCTATTTAATGACAAAGCTTATATAAGACCTTTTCCAAAGGGCTCTAACCTGCTTCTTATGCTAGAGGACTATATTAACATGAAGAATCTTTCTATCTTTCTTTCTTGCTAATATTTTTATATACAAACCTCTTCCTTATTTTCGAAGGTGACCTAACTGACAGTAAGTCCTCTCGTGGCCTAGTGAGAATCATCAAGGCCTAGTGGCAAGAGTATGGGGTTGGGAATCAGAGGACCTGGTTTCTAGTTCCGGCTTTGCTACTTGTCTGCCATTAGGGCACTATATTGGGTCTGACTTTTTATTTGCGTGATGGGGGAAAAAGTGTATTTAAGTGTTCACTATGTTCCAGACACTATAAGAGCTGGGGGTAGATTGAAGTTCACCAGATAGGATGCATCCTATGCCCCACATGAAGCTCATAGTCTCAATCCCCATTCTACAGATGAGGTAACTGAGGCACAGAGAAATGAAGTGATAGCCCAAGGTCACATAGCTGACAAGTGGTGAACCTGGGATTAGAACTCAGATCCCTCTGACTCCCAGGCCCATGCTCTCTCCACTAGACCACACTGCTTCTCTATTGATAACTCTGTCTCCTTCCATCCAGATCTTCCATGAAGGTTTTGCTCTTAGAGAGCAAACCCTCTCCCATTTTTTGTCCACTGGGCTTGCCTGTCTGCCTCAGTGGTTCTCTAGTAGTTGATTGCCACATTGAATAGTTTGAGCTGCCTTCATCGTTTCCGTTCAGTAGTTTTTCTCTCCTCTCATTTTGCTCGTATCCCCTTCCAGTTCCTCAAGTAACAACTCCTTGGTTGTGCTACTCAAGTCTATTCTCCTTATGTATCCTTCCCAGGAGAATCGTGTTATGGTGAACGTTGCTTTAATGCTCATGAACCGATTGCATTCCAAGATCTCATTGTTGGTAATCGTGTCCTCTTTGATACCCAGCATGGTCCTAAGGTGACTTTGACGGAACTGATCAAACAGTTGGTTGGGGTCTTCTCTAGTAAATTCAGGTCTCCCGGTCAATTAGGAAATTTTGAATTCCACAAAGATTTGTGGATCTTCAGCTTCGAATGGTGTCTGATGCCTTCTTGACTAGCATTCTGCCTTTCAGTGTTCTCTGGCTTTTTTAATTACCTCTCAAAGTGCACATGCTGAAGTGTAGTTTAGTGTTAAGCATCCTAGAGGTGCTTAATAAGCATTTGTTGTGTGAATAGAGCTCTGGAGGTTTTTTTTTTTTTAACTTTCCCTTCAAACTTCTTACATTTTAGAAACCCTTCAGGTTTTTAATTGCATTACATCTCCCCCCCCCCCAATAAAAAATATCTCCTCTGTAATGGCATATTTAACTATAGCAAGGCTATCAAAATAAACAAAAAAAGTTCCATTCATCAACTTTCTTCTAACCATTTTCCAAAACTATGGATCTTGATCTTAGTTTTTACGTCTCAGTATTTATTGTTAGGCAGAACTTTGTTACAAATTAAACTCACTCTCTCAGACTATTCCCAATTTTATTTCTCTGGCATAAATCATAAAGACACTATTATTTCACATTATAATGAAACCTTTTCTAGCATTCTTCTTTGGAACATTATAAGGAGGAAAACACTAGTACCCTAGTTTCACTGTGTTTTCATTACTGCTTTTACAGCGCTTATTAAAGCACATTTTATAGCGCCTACTGAGGAACACGTATGTGTTCAATAACAAAACTAAGCCAAACAGAAAATATGACACACGAGTCATGTAAAAGTCAGTGACGACTACGACCAGAGCTGCAGGATACACCCTCGTAAAAACTGATCAGTAAAAAAAAAATAGATAATAAAAATGCAGACTAATGGAATCGTAAACTAAACCCGCCTCGCTATTCCACCCGAAATTTCATAGATTCAGGTAAACAGAGCTAGCTAGTCCAGAGCTTGATCATCCACCCTCAGCTGTCTTGGCTGGAGGGACTGAAAAATGAGCTCTCAAGTAACTAGTACTCAAAGGCCAAGGTTAACGGATCACCTTTGATTGTACCCATCTACAAATCTGTGGTTGAAGTATAGACTAGTACAGCTTTAGGGACTCGGAAGGACAGTATACACCTGATTGATTAGATTATAGATTATTTGTGAGGGGGAAAAGAAGTCAAATACTATTAGGTAAACATGATTTTTGTCAATTTTCTCAGCTGATTTCCCCAGAGCATAAGCATCAATTGAATCTTCTTAGGACTGACTTTCACCCATTTTGCTTTTTTTAACCAGAAACATATCACCAAAGATGTATGGGTCAGCGTTTAGAGTTTCTAATCCAGTCTTTTAAGGGGAGGGGATGGGAGGGAGGGCAGCTATTTGTTTGCTGAAATGCTGAGAAAGGGAATGAATTGGGCTTCAGTTTACTCTGGGATCTCAATTTTGCGCAGGTTTTCTTTGGTGAGGCTTTTCTTTCCTGAACTTTTTTATGATGAGACTTAGAAGAAGCTTGATGAATTTTCTCTGGATTTCTCCTTGCTGAAAAAAAATAGGAAAACTGTGCCATCTTCAATGAATAGTTTTTGTTTTTTGTCAATGTTACATTAGAGCTTCTAATTTTCTTTCTTAAAATTTTTAGGATAATGAGATAAGGCATTGACTCCTTTTATATTCTCGCTTTATAGATAATGCAAGCTTTCCCTGCAAGGGCGTAGAATAGTGCTCTGCTCACGGTAAGTGCTCAGAAATTGATTGATTTCCATGGGGAATAAGATGAGAGATTTTACTATTGAAGGAAAAATTGTAGGGAATTAGGAAAACAGCATGGTCTAGTGGATAGAGCACAGGCCAGGGAGACACCACTTATCTACTGTGTGACCTTGGGAAATCACTTAACTTCTCTGGGCTTCAGTTACCACATTTGTAAAGTGGGGATTAAGACAGTGAGCCCCGTGTGGGACATGGAATGTGTCAAATCTGATTAGTCGTAGATATCAAGCATTTATTACAGTGCCGGTCACATAGTAATTGCTTAATTAGCACCCGCCCACCCCCCCTCCCCCCCAAAAATATGCTATCGTGGACAGTACTTTAGTGATTAGAAAAAAAAAAATAGTTCCATTCCCTGAATTCTATGCAGTGAATGCACCTGAATTACAGATGATTAGAAAGAGTTTGTTATTTGGTGGGCAGTTAACTAATTTTTCAAACACATTTCTAGATATTGAAAGTAACGATTGGATTTGGAAGAGAAGAAATGTCATTCACTGGGTAGGAACAGTAGTTTATCCAGTCCAGTTTTCTATCTGAGACTGGAAACAAAAAGCTGTTTGGAGGTCCAGGGTGATAGTTACCTTCCTTGACGTCTATTCTCATGCTTTAGAATGTATCGTCAAATTCATTCAGTCGTATTTAGGAGCGCTTACTGTGTGCAGACCACCGTACTGTGCTTGGAAAGTGCAATCCGGCAACAGATAGAGACGATCCTTACCCAACAACAGGCTCACGGTCTAGAATAAGGCAGTGCCGTCTAATGGCAAGAGCATAGGACTGGAAGTCGGGAGACTTGGATTCTAATCTCAGCTCCATCATTTCCTGCCGTGTGACCTTGGACAAGTCACTTCACTTCTCTGTGCCTCAGTTCCCTCATCTATAAAATGGGAATTAAGACTGTGAGTCCCATGTGGGACAGGGACTCTATGCAACCTGATTAGCTTAGGGGTACCCGGTGCCTTAGTATAGTGGCTGGCACATAGTAAGCACTTAACAAATACTCTAGCAAAAAGAAAAATGCATACTGAAATTGAAGTTGAGAAACTGCTTCGATTCAGTAGAAGATGATAGGACAACCAGCTATAGTGCCCATCCCACGATTACACACATTTATATGTGGGTATACATGCATATATGGGTATGTAGGTATATCTGTGTGCATATATACAGGAATATGTGTGTATATGCATCTATATGTAGGTGTGTGAATATGTGTATTTGTATATATAACAGCAGCGTGGCTTAGTGGAAAGAGCACAGGCTTGGGAGTAGAGGTCATGGGTTCTATTCCTGACTCCACCACTTGTCAGCTATGTGACCTTGGGCAAGTCACTTACTTCTTTGTTGCCTCAGTTACCTCTTCTGCAAAATGGGGATGAAGGCTGTGACCCCCTACGAGGGACCACCTGATTACCTTGTATCTACCCCAGCGCTTAGAACAGCGCTTGGCACATAGGAAGCGCTTAACAAGTACTATCATTATTATATATACATATACACACACACATATATATGTGTGTATGTATATATACAGGAGGCCTTTCCAGACTAAATCCCCCTTTTCCTCTGCTCCTCCTCCCCTCCCCGTCACCCCGACTCCTTCCCTCTGCTCTACCCCCCTCCCTGCCCCACAGCACTTGTGTATATTTGAACATAGTTATTTTATTTATTTTATTATGGATGTGTATGTAGCTATAATTCTATTTATATTGCTGCTATTGATGCCTGTTTACTTGCTTTGTTTTGTTGTCTGTCTCCCCCCCTTCTAGACTGTGAGCCCGTTGTGGGCAGGGATTGTCTCTATTTTTTGCTGAATTATATTTTTCAACTGCTTAGTACAGTGCTCTGCACATAGCGCTTAATAAATACTATTGAATATATACATATATGTGTGTGTGCATATAATATGAATATATATAATATATATACGTATACATATATGCATTGTGTGTGTGTGTGCATATATATATGAATATATGTATGCATTCACACCTTTAATTCTTTCTGAGGAAAGAAATAAAGACAGAAGAAGAAGTGAACTACGCACTGGAATCACATAGTAGTATCAGGTTATTCCTAAAGTTAGAAGAGATTGGGCATGTACAGGTGAACAGTAAATTCAATAGCCAAAATAAACATCCATTACAAAGGAGGGATGATTCTCTATATTTCTGGCACCTGGCTCTGTTTGCCAAAGGCATCGATTGAAGTAGTGGCTACTGGCAGTTACAGATGGATGATGACAGGCAACCCAAAAAGCACCTTGGTTTGCCATAGTGGGGTGGAGAAGTTCATTTTAATGTAATGTCTTTTGGAATTACTAAAGCCCCAGCTATACTTCAACGATTAATGAACAGCCTCCTGTCAGGTTTAATACATCACACATCTGTACTTTCCTTTGATAATGTACTGTAATGATACCTACCCACGGTTAAGAACATCTTAAAGATTTACTGAAAGTTTCAGATTAAACTAGAGAATGCAACAACTTTAAAACTCAACGTTATCCAGGCTTTGAAGAAAATCTCCATTTTTAAGGTCGTCGGACAACTCCGACCCCAAAGAGAGGGATCGTTATCAATCTATACCCCAGGAAAATGAGCAAGGATTATATTAAGGCCAAAGATGATTTGGTACAATAAGGCAAAAGCAATAACTGGGGGAAAGTCCTCCTTTTATTGAAGTAACATACCTAGGAATGTTCAAGAAAATGGCTAAGATGATAGGAGGCAGTGGCCGAATGGGAAGGGAAGAGTCACGGTGGCAGAGGTCAGGAGTCATGGGAGGTGAAGAAGGCTAAGGGAATGGGGAGAGTCTGCCCCAGGAGAGTTTGGGAGGAAAGACAGGAAGGGTGGTAAAGAGCCTGTCTCTACCAGCTTGCCCCTGATCCCTTGTGTAAACTGGGAGGCACATAGTTAGATTTCTTCTTAGCCTTCTAGCCACTCTTCCCTCAAGTCCCCCTGAGCTGACATTCCTCTCAACCTTCCTGCTAGTCATCACTGAGAGTGGTAGGATGGATAGTGTTCAAGCCGAAAATTCTTGCAGCTTAATCGTAGAGATTTCTGGTTTAAAATTCAAACCGACCCCAAGATACAGATTCCTGGATTTTAGTGGAATAATCCATGACTTCTCTTCTACTGATCCTTTATTGAATCTTCGTAGTATCTGCCCTAGAGTTTAACTTACTCTTCATCCTCTGTGAATGAAGAGGCCTCTGGACACTAAATTATCATTTTGGAGCTTACTCTCCTGTAAACTCCGGTAACTTCTTTGTGTTTCAGTTTTGTTACTAGTTAGGAGGAAAAACGTGATTTTTTTTATGTCCACCCAGAAGATATTTGAAGACCACTGAGGTAGACCACATATATATGCATGGACTTTTCTTGTTTCTTTTTTGCATAAACATATCCCAAACCACCAAGAGACCAGAGAGGAAACCTCTTGTGGATGTGAATGTTTGCTACATCAGGGCATTCATTTAATTTGTCACTTTCATTTTTTTCAACTGCTCCCAGGAAATAGCACAGGTAGAATTTTGGTCCCTATGGACATTTTTGGCTTTATGCATTAGCTAAATTGCCCAGATAATGGCAAGGTCTTGTAGTGAGAATAGTGATATTTATCAAGTGCTGAAGTGGGTTCAGAGAAAATTTCTCGGAGAAAATACACAGGTGGAAATTCAACAAATAAAAAATTCTGCATTTCCTTTTCAGAGATGAATTGATCTATTACTCAGTCTAAAACAAGGAAATCACTACACTAGAGCAGATTCAACTGCCTTCTTAAAATCCAAACTTTTAGAAGACACATTCAGACACATTTATGAACTCGGAGAAAAGCATCGGGAACTGATTGTTTGCCTCGTGTTTGAGTCTGGCTAATCTGAGGACCATGCAGAATGGGATCGTGAGTTCTAAAAGTAATGAATGCCTAGTGCTTTTTCAGTACGAGTCGAACAGCAGCCGGCTTCCATCCTGCTACGGAAGTCTAGATTCCTTTTGAGTTTTGAGATGGCCCGTACCAAAGGCTACTTTGTAAAATATAGGTGAATATTGAGTAGAAAGTGGATTCGATGCCAAATGTCCAACCTAAACAGATAATCTGCACCCCCCGTCGCCTTCCACTTGTGATTAAGTTTCCTTCCAAGGGGGAAAAAAATGCAGTGATGGTGAGAGAGCTGAATTGATGAAACAATAACGCCTCTCTCTAAAACCCATTCACATGCAGGTTGTTCAGCAACCTTGTGGTATTCTGGCATGACACAAGAGCTGAATGCTCATTTGTCATCCCGACAGGAAAACCCACCCCAACCTCCTCATTACATGCCAGTCCCCATAACCAATGTGTAATGAAGGAGAAACACTGAATTTATGCAGTGTAAAGAGTCCCAGAAAGGATGCAGGGTGAGTCCTCTCTCGGCGTGGTGGGCCTCTCAAAAACAACACCTTCTGGCCATCTCCAAGCCAGTGAAGGTTCCTTCTTCCCTAAACTCTAGATCTAAGATATAATGGATATACTCTTTTTGTTGCAAATCCCATTTAGGTGAGCTGACAAAAGGCTTGAAAAGGAGTGAGACTAAGCAGCTGGGCTTGGAGTACCCAGAGGCCTTTGAGCCAGTCCGCCTCCCTAACCAAATCGTGAGCACTATTTGCTGAATCAAGTTCTACTGCACTTGGGCTACACTCTACAAATTAATGTGATTTCAGTTTTAATTTGGGATGTTTTATGTATCGGTTGCTTTCGGTATTTTTGTTTGGAAAATCAGTCACTAAAGTGCCCCTTTGGTTGCCTTTGTAAAACCCCTTCTTTTGTTCTCCATAGGTAGCCCCATTCAAGTTGAAAAGGCACTCTCCTTCCAGCAAAAAAAGAGGAACAACATTGAAAAACAAAAACTTAGCAAACGATTTTTCCCCCAAAAGATAATGGCGCATAATTGAGTTTCTGTAGATGTTGTTTGGCGACAGAAACAAAGAAATGTAAAACAGGATCCCTGAACCTGGTACAGCTTGTAAAAGCTTGTTAAGCCATGTTAAAAAATACACTAATGCCCTCATTAGAAAAATGCAGTTTATTTATTGCTTCCTTTTCTTTACCCCTACTAGGCGCAGGCTTCTGTTTTTATCTTTCTTTTTTCCCCTTTCAAAGTGCACTCATTGAACTCTTGGCAATTAGTGTAATTGAAATTTATTGACAATGTGGCTGTCTGCTGAAGCTTCATTGTTCAGAGTGCTTAGTACACATCACTATTGAGTAGTGCCATGGTAGTGTCAGACAGCTCATACCTTGCTCAATTATATCAATGGGCCAGTGCCTGCCAAAGGTTCCTTTGGGGGTACGAATGTTACTTAGCGATAAGAGCCTTTCGAAACGGGATCTCTGGGCCCCATCTCTAGTGGGAGATGGAAATGAAATATGTATTTTTCTGCTGTGGAAAATTAATGTAATTGGCTCCCTTTAAAACGCTTTGACAAGTTGACCTGTTGGAAATCTGAAGAGGGCTTAAAGCTCATAACCCTTCCCTCCTCCCATTGGGTAAAATGAAACGGAATGGGGATAGCGATATTAAGCATCAATTCTATTGAACGCATTCGTATGATTCGCATCTCTAAGACGAGGTGCTGAAGACGACGGTATCGTTTCTATTGATAGCTATTCATCTTTGTTGTCCTTTTTTATTTGGGAGTCGAGGTTGAGATATTTGGAAATATAGCCTTGGTTAATTTAGTATAGTCTGCTCTCATTTCACTCCCATGTTCAATATGTTTCTGAAATGTAGACTTGTAACTTGATTACATTTAATTGGGCTAATATTAAAGGTCATAGTAAGCTGCAGACTTGAGGTTTTCTTTCCTGACATGATATATTCTTGCTTTAATACACAGGGATTTGGGCATGTAGTGCTAATAGAAAAGATATACTTAGGTCTCAGCACACAAAAAAATAAAAATGGGGATATAGTGTTTTCCCTTAAGTTGTTTTCATGGGAACAGATTATCATGGGGGATTAATTTTAGTTGCTCATCCTGTCTTTTGCCTAATTTCAGATAATATTGTTTTGATTCATTTACTATGACATTAAAATGCAACACTCCAGAGTTCGAAATAATTCGGAAAGAAGTACAAAAGGAAAGGGGTGTGTGTGTATGTGTGTTTCCTGGAGGGGAAATTTTTAAAGCAGCATTTTCCAGGATTCATTTCCCACAAAATTTCTTCAATACCAGTTTTAAAGGCAACTTAAAAACAATACTATGTGTGTACGGGCTAGGGGGAGGCCTTCTTTGAGGTTTAATTGGAGAGTGGAATGTAGAAATGCATTTTTCTTTATTTCATTTCATTTCCCATAATTACTCTGACCCAGGGGAAAGAGCACAGGGCTGGATATCAAGTTGAGTAGTTTCTACTCCTGGCTCGACCACTTGCCTACTGTCTGACCTTGGACAAGTCACTTAATTTGTCTGCGCCTGTTTCTTCCTCTGTTAAATGGGAATTAAATAATTGTGAGCAATATGGAGGACAGGACCTGTGTCTGAACTGATTATATTGTATCTACCCTAGTGCTTAGCATAGTACTTGGCACATAGTAAGCGCTTATCAAATTCCGTGATTATTGTTAAGGAAAACAATTCTTGAGGGTATTGGCAAGAATAACTTTAATTGCTTTACAAATACCTGAAGAGAGTCAGGTCCCTCCCTAATCCCACCTTGGCTTCATTACCTACCTGGGACAACCAACTTCAAATAAATACACCCAGGTTGAATAATTGTTGCAGTCTTAGACTGTATACTTATTTACCACTTGTTATATATCCACTTGTGACTTCTCAAGATCCTCAAAAAGCTTTTTATTTTATATAATAGCAGTAGTTCTTCAAATGTTCCCTGTTGTAAATGCACTTTAAGCTAAAACAAACAAAAAAACCAACAAATTATGTTCTTGTGGTTCGAGAAGTGGGAAGCCTTGAGTGATAGAGAAATAATTTCTTTTGAGTCCTGGAAAGCTCACCTGGTCATATCATGGAAGAAAGAAATCTATACCATTCAACTAACCCGGGTTGTTTATTAAGCTTTCTGAAATTCTGCTTTATAGCTTGTAGGGCATTATCTTAAAGGAACATCGAAAACAAGTTTATCTTGTTAAATAAATTATCTTGTCAGTTTGAACTCAGCAAAGCATTTTCCATACTTGAAATTTTAGCCTCGAGATCAGAGCTTGAAAAATCATTTGTTAAAAAAGAAAACTCAGTGAAGATGTGGAGAGACAGAAGGATCTTTGGGTATTATTCCTTAAGGGAGTCAGGGAATTAACCTTGCTGAGTAGGTAAAAAAAAAAAACCCTGCTAAATCTCAGCCTGCCTGTAACTAAATACTATAGATTTGTTTTAATGTCATTTGCCTTCATGTACATTACATAAAGTTCAGGTTAGATTGTGCAATGGAATCGTTTAAAGATGGTCACTGTTAAAATGAATGATGATAAATGATTTAAAGATGTTTTTCCTGAAAGTGTAATGTCATGTTGTTCTTGAAGAGTCACACCCGATCTCGAGCAGTGAAACGAGCCCTCAAAAGGTGTGTGATGGAAAGGGCCTTGATCAATAACTCCACCCTGTTCTATCACCCTCCAAAAGATGTCCCTTAACTTGTGAGTTCTTGAAGAGACAATATAGGGGTGATTTTCCAAGGCCCCTAATGTTGGCCAAATTAAACTCCATCTCCACGGCACTGTAAGTGAGCAGAGTGGGAGTCCTCTGAGCTTTTTGGGATATAGGTTAGACAGCCCCACAAAGTAAGGATAAGTGAATAATACTAATTATAATATTGGTAAAGTACTTGCTCTGTGCTAAGCACTGGCAGAGAGAGAAGATAATGAGAGCGGATACGGGAACTAAAGTATATTATCCTTATTTAACGGATGAAGAAACTGAGGCACAGAGAAGTTAAGTGACTTGCCCAAGGTCACATAATGGGCAAGTGGCAGAGCTGGGATTAGAACCAAGATTCTCTGAGTTCAAGGTCCATGATCTTTCTACTAGGCCACACTGCTTCTTAATGGCCTCCGAGGGGTACCTAATTTGGACTCTGTTGCTGCTCAATGAAGTCTGTCATGATAAATATCTGGGTTTTACCACAAACAAAAATATTATCCCTATTGGAAATTAAAGTCAATTTTTATCAGCAGCAAGTGCAGGGAAATCAGATACGTCCTTGGCCATCTTTTAAATTTAGAAATCTGGGATTTATTGGATCAGATTTCTTTAGAAAATGTATTAGTTTCCTAAACATCACTAAAATCCACTCTTTGCTCTTCATCTGCAATGTTACTACGTTGAGCCAAGTACAAATCTTATCCCTCCTTGACTACTGCTTCAGGATCCTTGCTGACCTCCCTGCCTCCTCTCTCTCCCCATTCCAGCCAGCACTTCATTCGGCTGCCCAGATCATTTTTCTAAAATAAAAAAAACAACAAAAAAATTCAGTCCATATCTCCCCATTCCTCAAGGACCTCCATTGGTTGCCCATCCACCTCCACAACCAACAGAAACTCCCTTCCATTGACTTTAAAGCACTCAATCGACTTTTCTCACTTACTTTACCTTGCTGGCTTCTTTCTTCACCCGGCCCACACGCTTCACTCCTCTAATGCCAACTTAATGTACTTTGATCTCATTTATCTCACTGCCGATCACTTGCCCACATACTCTCTCTCCCTCCATATACAACAGACATCCACTCTTCCCACCTCAAAATCACGTCCTTTCCAAGAGGCCTTCCCCGATTAAGCCCACTTTTCCCTGATTTCCTATCCTTTTCTGCATCATCTGTGTGCTAGAATCTGTACCTTTTAAGCACTCGATATTCACCCCACCCTCAGCCTGGTGACACATGTACATATCTGTAATTTATGTATATTGATATCTCTTTCCCTCTCTGGACTGCAAGTTCCTCATGAGTAGGGAATGTGTCTACTAACTCTTTTGTATTGAACTCTCCCAAGCCCGTAGTACAGTGCTCTGCACACAGTAACTGCTCAATAAATACCACTGATTAATTGATTTCCTGAGAAGATATGTGTTTGGCCAGGTGTTAATCCGTATAGGTATTTCTGGCTGTATGGACTAGCTGATAGGATAAAGGTGAAATTGGCTAAATTCTATTAATAATTACACCAGCCCCCTCCCACCCACCTTGGCTATTCAATCTGGGACTGCTCAAAACCTTTCATTCATTCATTCAATCGTACTTACTGAGAGCTTACCGTGTGCATAGCACGGTACTAAGAGCTTGGAAAGTACAATTCGTCACCCGACAGAGACAACGCCTACCCAACTGTCTAGAAAACCTGTGTTCTAGCTTCGCTCTTGGGGTTTTGGAAAATAGGGAGGACTCTTTACTTTCGGCTGATTTAATAATATGATTATTACGGCATTTGTTAAGCACTTACTTTGCGCCAGGCACTATACTAAGCGCTGGGGTGGATACAAGAAAATCGGGTGAGACCCAGCCCCTGTCCTACGTGGAGCTCACAGTCTCAATGCCCATTTTACAGATGAGGTTACTAAGGCCCAGCGAAGTGAACAGACCCGCCCGAGGTCACACAGCAGACAAGTGGTGGATCCGTGACTAGAACGCATAACGTTTTGACTCCCATGCTACCATGCTACCCCAAACTAAGCCCAGATGTACTACAATCATGCTTGAAGGCAGGGGAATGTCCAGAGAAAACAGCTCAATATCCTTGCCCATCTTGGAATTCAGTAATAGGGAAAGTAATTTTCATCTTCAGAATTTGAGGAATAATGGGATTATGCACAATAGATGCTCCATGAGCTCATTAGATGAAAAATTAATGTAAATATTAAGTACCGTTGTCAACTGATAGGGTGCAAATTTATCTGCTGGAACAATAATCTCTCTCACTTGCCTATCTTCTACCTTTCACTAACCCTCTCTTAGCTTTTGAAGGAAGTTTGCTCATACTAGTAGTGCTTCTAAGCCAGAGGGGATGGCTTAGTGGTTTAAACATCAGCTTTGACACATCTAGTTTTCCTGTAACCACAGGTTCAAATCCCCTAGGCACTGACTCAGCTTTTGCTCCTTACAAGGGAGATAAATCTGAATTCTAGTCAGTTGATTACACGGGAGTGCTTGGGACGAGTCCTTTTAAATTAAGCCTGTCTCCTCGTCATACACGTTAAAGATCTGGTGGAACTTTATTGAAGTACAGCCATTTAGTCCAGCTAAATGGCCAATCCAGAGAACATTCTGGTAGATAAAGTTTTGTTTCCAGATCACAATATGACAGATACCGTAATGTCATCACAGAGAGATCCCTATTTTTTGAACCTCAGTTAATCGATCTCTGAGAACTCCGTTTTTCAGTTTGAGGAAAGCAGGCAGACACCGAGTAAGGAGGCGGGGGGGAAATCAGTAGAATTTTCCTTCTCTGCAAGATTCCCATGACCTGTTAATGGGAGTAATGAATCTTACCCTTCAACGGGAGATTTTTTTTTTAAATGGAAATGGGAAGATGTGGCTTGGAAAATCTTTTTAAGCTCTCTTGAATCTGTCTTAATCATGGGTGAGGGAACATCAAAACATGACATTTTCTTCTCACAGGCCTTGCCTGAAGAGTCTGTAAGGGCATGTCTATATTGCCCTGTTCCCTAGTTGCTCAACTGGAGCATTTTCATTGTGCTGTGAAAATCGGGTGACTCTGCTTCACTGAAACAATAGCAATTGCACTTAACCTGTTGGGTTGTTTATTTTTAGAGAATTGTATTACTAAGATAATGGCCCTGTAGATCCTTGATGATGAAAGTGTTCTCGTTATAAATAAATTTTGCTGTTTGGCTACCCTGGACACACCAGAAGAAAAAACGTAAATGCAAATGAATTATGCAAAAAGGAAAAAAAATCTGAAAAATCCTACTCACTATAAATTCCTTGCTCTAGGTGTTTGTTTCTCACACCTATTTAAACACAACTGAAACTCAAACCCTTATCTCATGGAATTCTGACAGCAGAATACAATTAACTTTTCGGCTGTATTTATGATTATCCTTGCCATTTTTAGTTTATCTCATCATCAGAAGTTATAATTATCATTACTGATCATGACAGTTTCAGCAAGATTTTTATTTACCTAATTCGCTCACTCCCATGATTGTTTTATTAGTCCTTGTGCAGTCCATTTGAGAAAAGTTCATCTTTCTTTGTTAATTCCTGCCCCCTCAGTTTGAACCGAAGTTCAGAAACACACCAAAAGTTCTGTGTAACTACCAAAGTTTAACAAAATGGAATCGATTAAAATATGAGAACTCAAACTTTTATTCATTACCCCGTAACACTGTTACTGTACCCATAATCTGAAATTAGTTATTTTGAAATTCATGATTTCAAAATGCTCTGGTTTATCATTAAAAAGGGGGATTTTTTTCCTTAAGAACCAATCCCTAATGAAATAATTCAGGTAGGTAAGACTGCAACCTCCTGTTCCTTTTCTTGGATTAAAACCAACAGCATTCGTTTGAGGTGCAGATTCTGAAAGGATTACTGGGTCTATGTCAAGCATGCTCGTTCATGTACAGAAACAGCAAATATCAGGAGGACTACTTTTCCACTAAATAGTTCAAATTGGGTTATATATAATGCAGCTGAAGCAGACTGGTGATTTTCATTGTATTCTTTATAGCAAACAAAGGATCCATATTTACAACAACTAATAGTTTGTATCAAAATGTTTGTTATAATATTCCCTGTGAAAGGAATTCACAGTTCTCAAAAAACTGTAACTTCTTTTCTTACCTAATATTCTTAAGCAGTGTGTTAAACCCCAGGGTAGATAGATGTAATAGTTTCCTTGTTTTAGATATACGGTTGCAAAATGCCATTTGCTAAGTGCTTACTATGTGCCAGGCACCGTATTAAACGCTGGGGCGGATACCAGCACCCTGAGTTGGATAAAATCCCTATTCCAGATGGAGCTCACGGCCTTAATCACCATTTTACAGATGAGATAGCTGAGGCACAGAGACGTGAACTGACTTGCCTAACACAACAGAGCAGGGATTAGAACCCATGACCGTCTGATTCCCAGGACTGCGTCTTCACTACATTAGAGGAGTAGATTTAATGAAAAATTCAGCCTTAAGGAAAATGGAGACTGCTGCTAGCCCCTGAACTAATGTCTTGTTTAGGAGTAACAACAACTCTGTTGCATGTTCCCACATTAAATTAATGAATAACAAACAAATTATTATCATTTAGACCCAAGTTCTAATCCTGACTCTACCACTTGCCTGCTGTGTCCTAGGGCAAGCCACCTGACTTTTGTGTCTCAGTTTCCTCATCTATAAGTGGGAATTCAGCACAGTATTCATACTGTGAGCCCCATGTCTGGACAGGATTTGCGTCCATCTTGATGTCTTGTATATACCCCAGTGTTTAACATAGTGCTTGAAGGCACGTAGCAAGCACTTAACAAATATTGCAATATTATTGATATTAATCATTAATGATATCAATAATAATGTTGGTATTAAGTGCTCATTTTGGGCCAAGCACTGTTCTAAGCGCTGGGGTAGTTACAGGGTAATCAGGTTGTCCCACGTGAAGCTCACAGCCATTTTACAGATGAGGTAACTGAGGCACCGTGAAGTCAAGTGAATTTGCCCAAAGTCACACAGATGACAAGTGGCGGAGTAGGGATTAGAACCCATGGTGTCTGACTCTTAAGCCCATGCATTGAGCCACCCTGCTTTTCTACTGAGTTCTTCCTGTGTGCGGAGCACTGTACTAAGCATTTGGAAAAGGACAACACAACAGAGATTGTAGAAAATTTCTCTGCCCACCAGGAGCTCAAAGTCTGTTATAATTGTTAATATTATTATTATTATGCATGAAACTGCTCCTTTATGGTAAGTGCTCTACAGATCATCTAACATTTATTGTGGACCTCAAGCAGTGTGGCTTACTGGGAAGAGCCCGGCCTGGGGATTCAGAGGTCATGGCTTCTGAACCCGACTCCGCCACCTGTCAGCTGGGTGACTTTGGTTAAGTCACTTCACTTCTCTGGGCCTCAGTTACCTCATCTGTAAAATGGGGATTAAGACTGTGAGCCCCATGTGGGACAACCTGATAATGTATCTACCCCAGCGCTTATAACAGTTCTTGGCACATAGTAAGCACTTAACAAATACCATCATCTTCATCATCATGTCTTCCTTCTGTTTTTCTATTTCTATCTTTCCTAATGTGCCCATTATCAACACCCCCCAACCTTTCTCATTATTAGATTGTGAGCCCTTCAGAAGCCAGAGACCATGTATAATTCCAGCACATAGCATAGTGGTTTGTCCACAGCACCTGCTTAATAAACATTATAGAGTGAGGTAATAAATTAATAGCTATATAAAAACAAGATTAGAAAAGTTTTACTAGAAAGGAGCAGTAAAAAAGTGGGACAAAATAACAGAGTAGTTTATTATTTCATAGGTAAAAGAAAAGCCACCCTTCCTATTTATGGAAAGAGAAAGCCGATAACAGATGGCTGAAAATTCATTTATTTTTTCCACTTCTGGAAGACTGAATGAGAACGATTGACCGGGGCAAAACCCATTTGAGAAGCTGAACTAGACAATGGAAAGTACTTGTTAAAGAACTGGTTACCCTGATCATGAGTATTATTGACCTGCACGCTCAAAGGAACTAGGCTCTGACCTAGGCACTTGGTAGCATAGTTCTCCTTGTGCGCTTGTTCTCCCTCCCAGATAGACTGTATGAACTCCAAGAGGCCAGAGACTGTGTGATCTGATTAACTTGTATCTATCCCGGTACTTAATAAAGCAGTGCTGGGGACGTAGTAAGCACTTAGCGCGTGTCTTTGTTTTTATTATTAGAATGAAAATAGAATATGCGGTTCTTGCCCTTGAGGAACTTAAAATTGAATGGTCTTTTGGGAGGTGGCAGAAATACTTTAGATAGATCAATATTTTTGAAAACTTATAAGGCAGGAGCAGAATTGAAGGAGTGTAAAAAGCAAATATTACCCAATTTCCACAAAAGGATAAATGACTAATTTTTGGCCAGTCACCCGAGAAGATGTTAAAACAGATGATCAAGCGATCAATATGCAACCACCCAGAAGAGCATGAGATATTAGGAAAGAAACAATGTGGCTTCAAAGTACAAATTATGTTGGGCCAATTTAATTTCCTCCGATGATAGATTGACAGTCCATAAAGGCAAGAAAGAAGTAATAAACATAATCTATCTAGATCTCATTAAGGTTTTTTTGAATCTGTCCCTCATAAACAATCTCATCAACAAGCTTGGAAATTATGGTCTTGACCCTCCTGTTGGGTGGGTGAACAGCTGGATAGAGATCAATGGCTCAGCATCAATTTGGGGGATGGATTGAATGTGTCTCGTAAGGATCCACGATCCATATATCTATTGATGATCTGGATGGAGAAATCAAAATTTGCTTATTGGATTTGCAGATGTTACTACTTTGGGTAGCTAACACTTTCTAAGACAGGAATAAAAAGAGAGCTAGTTAAATTGGAAAAATAACCCTGAAAAATGAGATGGCAACCCAATAGGGATAAATGGAAGTTTTAATATTTGGGGTGAAACACAACTTTATTAAGTGCGGGATTGAAAAAGGCTGACAAGGCACAAATAGTGGAGTTAGAATTTGAGAGCCATAGCCAAACGTGACCTGAATACATCAGCAACGATGTAGTTATTTAAGAAAGCCAAATTGGTATAGTACTTATGTGTATTAACAGGAATATGACAAACAATATCCAGGAAGCAATCCTTTCACTATGCTAGGCAAATGGTCATTCTCTTATTAAAATATTGAGTCCAATTTCAACGATCATACTTAGAAAAGGCTGTGGAAGAGAAAGGGGAGAGGATCTAAAGAAGAACAATAAAAATGATCAAAGAGATCAGAAAAACACTTCCCATGAGGGGAGATTTAAGTAATTGTTTAGCTGGTAAAGAGGAAGTTAAATTTTGTTCTCCCCCTCCTGCGTCCATAGACTGGGAACCCCACAGTGGATAGGAATTGCGCCCGATCCATTTATATTGCATCTAACCAAGTACTTAGTAGAGTGCTTGGCACATAGTAAACCCTTACCAAGCATCACGATTATTATTATTAAGGGGCAGTGACAGATATTAGTCCCAATATCTGTTAATGAGGAATTTTGTTTTAAGTGTAAAACTATTGTTAACATAATGACAGGTAAAACAAGATGTCCTCGTCCACTCAGTATGATAAAACGGCAGAGAAAACACAATCTAATAGTTATCGGGATGGTAAGTAAATCACCAAGGCCCGGATAGGATAGATGTGCTCTATCAGTGGAGGCATTTGCATGTAAATAGAGCAGGGATTGTTGAAATCCACCATGGAAACTGGATAGGGAGATCTGGACTTGGAGACGTCCCCTCGCCTCAAGAACACGAAAGTTGAAAATGCATGTAGCTCAGATCTTACTTAGGTGAATATACTAAATATTATCGCTTGAGTGATTATCAGAGCCACTACTCGCATGGTGAGCAGAATCAAAGATTTAGAGACAGGGTAAAGCTCACTTTCAAGGGTGTGATATAGCAATGGACTGCGGGGGTATGGCCGCAGCAGACAGCAATCAGGAGACCAGATATTTTCTTTCGGTGGAGGGTTGGTGATGACTGGGTTAACTTGAAAACAGAGTTAAGCCTGCCTGACAAAAATGAACAAGCCCATCAAGAAACTACCATTGGATATAGACAGTGTGGAATAAACTATCATTTGTATATTGGTCTTTTCAGCCACAGGCACACATGTAAATTGAATTTAACTGTCAAAAGTACTACTTTTGAAAATCAGTGGCCAGTGTTTTTAATCAAGCAAGCAATAGTAGTTATTGAGCTCCTTCTGGGTGTAGAACCCTGTACTAAGCTCTTGGGTGAGTCCCGTAGAATTCAAAGATGCAATTTCCACCACACGTATGAGTTGTATATTAGGAATCAGATCCTCTTTAAGACGTCTATACTTGCAGTGTTCTCTTAATCTTTTCTCGCTACCTGAAATTTCTCCTCGGATTGTTCTCAGCAGATTCGGTAACTTGGCTTTGATCATCAATTTAGGGGTCTGGAAGAATTTAGCACAGACTCCTTAAAAATCCCTTTTAATTACGGTCCACATCCATGCCCAACTGAACTGAATGGGTCATTCTATTCAAAGTTAGTTACTCTACATTTATCTCAGTACTCAGGTATGGGAGCAAACCCAAGTGGCAGTCCCCAGAGCGTTCGGTTTGGCTGGAATTTGAATTGATATAGAATCATCAGTTTTAGAATCGGTTAAAAAAAAAAAAGAGCTAAGTAACAGCTGGCCTAAGGGACTGCTGTTATGGTATATCAGCTCTGAATTTCTTTGTTTAGAGGATTTAAGGTTCCACTGTGAGGTATTCCTGAGACGAATCATTACTGACAGTTTTCATGCCATCACGGTGTTTTCCCAAGGGGTCTTGCTAATTTTTGTATGCTGATAGAATAATCACGGCAAAGGGGCTACTTTGTCAGTTCCCTTGGGTGCCTCGGAACCTGCATTTTTCCCGGCTTTCTTGAGGAAAGCGTCGGGAGGAAAAATGGAATGGAAAGTTGCCCTTCGAATAGGGTTTTGTCTGGGGCACGTCTGACTGTGGTTTAGGAAGCCAGAGTATCTGCTTGTGCCATTACATCTCAAGCCAATTAATCAACAGTTGAATGAATCCCAAGATATAGCCTTCATTTTGTCTACTTATTAACTTTCATTATGTGCAATAGCCAAAGTGTAATTGTTAACAGGATGGATTATGCCGTAAACTTTTTTCTTATTACACCATTCCTTCACAGAACCCCTTATTAAAGTGTGCTCAGGGTGATATATTATGTTAAGAAGGTTTAAAACATAAGGTGAAAATGACCTTCCCTTTAATTAACTATGATGGAAACAAAGGTGAGAACAATGATGATGAAGCTCTGCTGGAAACCATAAATCATCTACTGTATTGGTAGACAGGACACAGCTACAAAAATAACCTTGCAATTCATAGGTTAAATGAGCGTTCCAATGTGCTGCACTCTCCATTATTTATTTACGCCTAACTTTCATTGTGTCACAGTACCCAGGATTATATTTGAAAGGCCCAAATATGAAATCTCTGCTCCTTCCCCCTAACCTGAAATAACAGAACCGATTCTTATGATTTTTCTTTACTGTCTACCCCACCTAGGCAATGTTCAAGAGGAAAACACGGAGGAGAGAATGTTGTGAATTTTGCTTTTGTTTAATTATAATGAATTATAGCTGCCTGAAAGGATTACACTTGGTAATGGTAACATTTTATTGTTATTTACTCACAGGGATGTCTGGAATGAGGTCTTTGGTTCTTTGGCCCTGTGATTATTGGGATTGTTTTCCTTTTCTAGAGCCTACAAAGGATTATAACTTTTGACCTCACATCATTTCCTGACGTTTTAAAAAGCATCAGTACGTATTTTTTAAACAATTCAATTTGAATGCTATTTCTAGTGTTTATGCCAACCAAGCAGACATCGCTTAAAAATGCAAACCAAATGTGTGCTTTAAAAAGACTTTGAAAAAGTAGAAGATGTCTCATCTTTCATATCTCTTGTTGTCAGCTCTTTATAAATGAAATGTCTTAAATGTGATTGATTTTGATGAGCAATTCATGACCGGCCTCTCAATCTTGATTTTTATCATGTACTCTATATTGCCAATTCTTAAAAAATAGTAGATTTGCTGATTTAAAAAATCTGTGTTTTAACAACTGACGATAAAATATGAGCAGTTGTCACATCTCTAGGAACATCTCTGAATCACCAAACTCAGGGAACTCTGCCAGCTGTCTCCAAGTTACAGGAAGAAATCAGCATAAACTATTTTTATTTAAGTCAGTTCACTCATTATTTCAGAGTTCTGTTAGTCCTAAGTGTTCTCCAGAAGTTATGCAATGTCAATGGTTTTTCCTTCTAGACCCATCATTTAACCAGACATTTCCAGAACATGGAAGATGGTGCTATCATATGTTTTCAGCACTTTAGATTTTGCACATTGCAAATCCTTAACATTGTCAATTGCTCACCATTGTTCTATAATTTAGTGGTGTCAACACACCTGTGATATAATCAACAATATCGGCAGAGGGCTGACTGCGTAGAACACTGTACTAAACCACGCGGTAGTGGATAGAGCATGGATCTGGCAGTCAGAAGGACCTCGGTTCTAATCCGGCTGCGCCACGTGTCTGCTGTGTGACCTTGGGAAAGTCATTTCACTTCTCTGTGCCTCAGTTCCCTCATCTGTAAAATGGGGGTTGACTGTGAGACCCATGTGGAACAGGAACCATGTCCAACCTGATTAACTTCTATCTCTCCCAGCTCTTAGAACCGTGCTTGGCACATAACTATGATTACTCTGATTGCTTGGGAAGGGACAAGAGAGGTCAGTGATACAATTCCTATCCTTATCCAAAAGTACAGAGTTAATACAGGGATTCAAGATACAGAATTAGAACTCAATCCCATAAGGAACTCCAACCTTTAAATCTCTCCCTTAACCTTTAAGTAAGACTGTCCTTCAGATACTTATTTTTCTGCGTAGCAGAAACCAGAATCATTGGAAAAGGAAAAAGGATTCAGGTTTTTTCAGACATTGTTCCCAGTCGTCATATCATGGGGAAACTGATGGAGGAGGATATCAGTCTAGCATCAAAACTCCCGGACAATCCATCAGTGACATTTATTAAACATCTGCTGTGTGCAGAGCGCTGTACTAAGTGTTTGGGAGAGTTGGTAGACACATTCCCTGTTCCCTAGGAGTTTACAGACTAGAGGAGGAGGTTACAATATAACAGAGTTGCTAGAAACATTCCCTGTCCATAAAGAACATCCGGTCCAGAGAGAGAGAACAAAAAAGACGGCTGTCTCTCACTCGTTCCCCTTCGGGGATGAGGAAAAAAACATAGGAAATGAGTTTGTTTTCAAGGAAAAACTACGCACAAGAATTCAGTCTCAGCATTACGTGATGAGATTTCAAAGACTGAAAATTGCCTTCGGACAAACCGGATGCCCTTCCCAACCCAGGACACTAGAAGTATGAAACATATTATGAGCATTTAGAAAATTGTATATGGGAAATGTAAATCAACACTAGCAAGAAAATGTCTTGCTATCGTTGGGAATGACACACCTTCAGAGTGGAATTTTCAGAATGTCATTGTTTTTAAACTGGAAGAAACCAGAAACTATAATGGACCATGGGAAAGTCAAATCGATATGGTAGAATTTTTCATAAGAGGTTGAGTTTACCAATTTAGTAATTTTTTTTCCTTGCCTGGTGCTAATCAGGCATGACAAATAGCTCACCTTTGAACACTCTCTGCACTAATAACGCCATAAAGTTACTCCTTTTAATTGCTACCTCAGGCTACAGTCATCAAGTGAGCTAATAAAAAAGAACTAGAGACAGGTTTCAGTCCTGATGGATTTATGAAAGACTTCTCACCTATGCCTGTCCAGTATAAATTTACATTACCATTTTAGGACTGACCTTTTGAACAAAGAAACTATATATTATTCTTTTCTCAACCCAAACAAATACCTCCGTGGTTCTGCTGTTGTAAACATTTCCCACACAGTGAGAGTATTAAGAGCTATTGACCTTCAACCCGAGGTGAAGAACATAACTTTGGAAATTTCTTAATTTTGATGCATGGTCAAAACCACCGTTTTTGTTTTTCCTCTGATGCTTTTCTTATTGAGAATGGATTTTTAAAGTGCTAAGAAATAACACTCGAGGCCTTCTAATGCAGGCCAACTAATGGCAAGGACTGGGGACTGGAGTCAGAAGACACAGAGATTTTAATCCAGGCTCTGCTCTTTGACTGCTGAGTGACGTTGAGCAAGTCACTTAACTTCTCTGTGCCTGTTTTGTCATCTGTAAAATGGAGATTCAAAACCTATTCTACTTAAATTGTGAGTCTCTGGTGGACTATGTCCAATCTTAGGTCCAGTCTGGTTATCTTGTATCTACCCCACCACTTGACACACAGCCATTAACAAATACCACAATTAATAATAATAACAATAATGCTAATAACATCTTCCACATCATTATTGATGAAGACAGTCGATCAAAGTAGACAAATCTGACATGAATTAGTCAGGAAATAAAAAAAACCCAACAAACCCATGACAGTTGGCAACCTTAATTTTACAGGTGGTCACACTGAATGGATTTTACATAGAGCAACATCCACAAGGGTGGATATAGGACTATATATACCTATACATGCATTATTAGGGAATTATAGCACGTATTTAGAAGCTTGTACTTATAGAAGGCACATATTTAGAAACTTGTACTAATTTCGTCACCACTCATGCAGTTATGACATTTTGTCTCTCTTGTATTTTCTATTCTTTAAATGGTTTCAGTAATTCAATAGAAAATCATATTTGGTTAAGATGGACAGATCATACTAGAGAAGAGAGTGTTTAATGGACTAGAAAATGGCAACTAATATGAGATTTAATAGCAAAAAATCAAAGGCTGCTTTTTATGTGTTTCCTCCAGAATCATATGCATTTTAGGAACCAATTTGCATCTTCCAGGATGTAAATTGCTTTTTAGCATGTACTTGGGTCTTTTGGGGTGAATTAATTCTTTTAGGCTTTAGAGTTCTGAGGAATTCCTTTATTAATGAATTCCCTGTCATATACCATAGTACAGTTCCAAAAGTGTTGATTTTATCACCTGAGAGTATCTGAGGTTATTAAAATCCCCTAAAAACTATCTTTCCAGTATTTATGGATGATGAACGGATTGCTTTTCAAAGTGCTACAACGTTCGTGCTTCAGATACTTGAAAATTCAGAACTAAACAAGAACAGTGTTATGACCTATAGAGCCCTCAGATATTTTAGCTCCACTTACCCCATTCCTAACTTGAACCTCCTTTTCTGGTGGAAACAAGCATTTGCAAAATTTAACAGAATTAAGCGGATATGTTGTGCTGTTCCAGGTACAGAAACTGTAATTTCAGTACGTGTCATGTTCGGGATCATCTCGCCTCATGCAAATTTGGGTTTCTTTTGATTACCTTTTTGAGTGGGTTCAAACTGAACTGTCAGATTGAGAAGAAAAGCAGTAGAACTGAGAGGAGGGAGGATCTACACCAAGCCTTAAATGGAATTTTTTCAGTGTGGAAAAGGTGGGGATAGAAGAATGAGTACTTGCATGGAAAATCAAGGATCACTTCTGCATATTTTTTTTCCTTGGGAATTATTTTCTCCTTTTTGTCTTTTGTGACTTTTTTCAACTGACAGAAATAGCCCTGTTTATCAAGTAAATACCCTGATTTTATGGTAGAAACAATTCAGAATACAAATTGTTACTGAGGACGATATACCCAGAGCACACTTTAACAGCATTGCATGCTTACTCTAAAAATCCCAATTAGCTAGAAGATAAGTTTTTGTCCATTTCACCCGTATAACATTTAACTGGGGACTATCTTGGAGTAGTTAAAACCAAGTGTTTTTCAAATATAGTACCTATATCAGGTAAGCCATTTCAAATCAGAAGCAATTACGGAACCAGTTTTATATGCTTTGAAACTATGCTGACTGTATGTGTTAGTGACTGAAATAGGAATCAGTTCTACAGGCACTTTAGTAAACATGCTGAATCATATTAACACTTTATCAGATCTTCCATTTTTTTAAATTAAGTTGAAACGACAGATGGTTTAAGGTGTTTTGTGTGAGATCGTTTTCCCAGACATGACAACCTGCAGCCGGTTTAAGAGTTGGTGATTTCTGAAAGACAGTGGGAGGTGCTTCTAAATAGTGGCCTATCAGTCAAATGGGTTATGGAAAATACGTTTTTAGGGAACCACAGCAATATTACTCTATGAGCGTTACTCAAGATAAAACAACAAACTTCACAATTTAGAGAAAATAATTGATGATGTAATTAAGAGAATGGAAAAGGCTGCATGACACATTATCGCCATTATGGGTAAATTGATAAACTAGCACTTTTGTAGGTTATGTGAGTTGACAGAAATCCTATTTCGGGTACTAACTACAACCTGAACATCACCAAGACCCAGCATTAGCAAATTTTTCTATTTTATTCATAGCTATAGGACGCCCTCATGGAAACCTGTGATATTGCTATTAAAATGGAAAAACGAGAACTGGCACAATCCTAGAGATAGAACTCAGGTTCGTCTCAGAAATATCCAGGACCCAGATAGGGTGGGATTTCAGTTCCGATTTCTTTCACTGTGTTCATGGAAAAAAGGAGCTGGAAACATTACCTTTGCCTGGAATTATGGGCAGAGACTCAGGTTTGTGCTTTTTTTTTTTTAACAAAAATCACAAAATTATGTCTACATTTTAACAAAATGACTAATGAGGAAAGCCTCTGTGACACGGCATCAGGTAGCTCTAATTTATTCAGTTGAAAATGGAAAGATGATGAAGGGACTCATCAGGAATGCATTGCTTTGTAAACAATGAGATAATGAAGTGTCATTAAGGATTTATAATTGAGAGATGGTAAACCGGTTCTCTCTTCCTGTCCTATTTTGCAAACATGACTCTCTCCGTGGCATCGCACAGATTTTCTTTTTTCTTACCTTAGTTTTAAAAATATTTCTTGGAACCGTACAATTACGGGAGGGGTCACCACCGTAAAGTGTCTGGACCAAGATAAGTCTCCTGTACGGGAGAGACTTTGTAACCAGGCACTAATGAGGGCCTTGAGACTGAAGAAAAGACTGTCACTTGGAAAATGTGATCACCAAGAACGTGCTAATGAGGTATTGCCATAAGTACACAACCCAGATGGCCCTGATCAGTGTCTGTGGTGTCCGCCGCCTTACCGTCATGACACACTCCCGCAGGGCTAGTGGAAGGGCAGAAGCAAAGACATGTTATTTAATTACTCTGTGCTCTCTAGTGGAGGCTCAACCCCCTCTGCCCTAGAGCAGCGTAGCATGAGTGGAAAGGGCCAGTAGTGAAATAGGGACCAGATGGAAAAAGACCCAACTTCGGAGCAAACAAGCCTTCAATTTTGTCAAAGTGTAAGTGGCAAGTTGTGACTTCATGGAGAGCGCTAACACGTGGACCCAAATTTCAAAATAATCTGCATTATGCATATCTTAAAAGCTGTCTTTCAACCTAACTACAGTGCCAAAACTGGTATCGCACTATCCTATACGCTGATGCCTATAAAATGTATCCCCTTAAGCAGCCTAAAGTAGTTTACTTATCATTTTTGCTTTAGGTTTCCTACTTTTGGTTAAAACATCTTAAATCAAATGAATAATTTTTGCATTTTTCCGAAGTGCAATCTTGCAGACTCTAAAGTCTTTATTGGGAAATGTATTTCTAGAGTGCTTGAGTAACCTCTTCCTCTGACAATAGTTGTCTTAATAGCTTTGCATGTTTTTGCCGACATATAGAGGGATAAATGACTATATATCCTCCTGCGTTTAGATTGGCACAGAGCCTTAACATTTCAAAACTCAACTCATAGTATGAGAGCCTCAGTTTCCATTGGCTTTGGAAAATATTTATTTTCACTTCTTACCTTCAAGTGTCACGAACATTGGTTTGTGTCAATGAACATATGCTTTTGTAGTTAAAACAAGATTGTGTTTTGTATTATGGGTGAGCCTTGTTAGTGCTAACACTTGAATTGTCCAGAGAGGTTGCCCCTTTCCACTAGACACAAAAAAAAGGGCAGCCAGAATTTCACCAAGCATTGAATGAATCCCTCTGATAGTCATTCCCAGTTGAGAATGGGTAGGTCCCTGGCCATTATTCTCTTGACAAATAGTGAATGTCCTCCATTTGCAGTGCCTGACCTTGACTAATTGTTCAGAATTGAAGCAGCTGTCTCTGGCTCATTCAGAGCTGGAAGACAAGGCCATGTAAGGAACTTTTAGCTGCCATCATGAAACTCCAATTTGAAGACTTCATCACTATAGACAATGCTTACTATTTTGTTGACTCTTAGGTCAGTTAACTCCTTTTTGCTACCATATGTGCTCAGTGCACTTCCAGATTTCTTAAAAATAAATGCTTGACAAATCTCTAGAACCATTGAAGAGAAGATTCCAAACTAAGCTAGGTAATTGCTCCAAAAGGTGATTGTTCTTAATAAAATATCCTCAACTAAAATTGAAGGGAGAAATTACCAAGTAGCAAAATTGTAGAAAGAATCTGTAAATGACTGTTTGGCCCCTTGTTTTTCCATGCCTGTGTGATTCAGTGCTAGAGAGAACCTGTGATGAAGTGCTTAAATGAATTAAGTTTGTTATCAATAGTGACTATTATCAAACCCAGCGGTAGAGTATGAATTTTTAATTCAGAGATATAAGCTCTAAGACTGCTACAGAAGAACAGGTATATATTTTGTGTTAGAGGAAAGCAGGTTTTTACAGCAAAAAGAGAGAAATACCTTAAGCAAGCATATTAACTTGAAAGTGAAGGGTAGAGTTTTTATTGTTTAATTTTAGGAGATACTTTGTGAATACTAAAAGCGTATTTTCACAGTAAATCTTGACAATGGGCTTTTGTAGTCCTATAAAGACAATTTTAAACTAACCATTTTAAAGATCCCTACTCAAAGCATTTTGTCTTTTGTTCTGAGACATTATTCCTTAACAATATCTAAAGTGAAGAAGAACTGGGGCAAAGAGACATTATCAGAAAGGGAATTGTACTTTGTGTGTGTGTGTGTATGTGTGTGTGTGTGCCAAACTGAATAGAACTCATTTGCACTAATTCTGATTAATGATAAAGGTCCATCTTGAAAAATCCCACAAAAAAGATGATGAAACATAAAGAGATGGAAATATTAACTTTGGTGAAACAATTCTAGACCACCCTTTGTCTCTTCATTTTATACCAAATTAAAGGGAATATTATCTATTTACAGGAAACCTATTGTTTATCATTTTTAACAGTTTTTGCAAACTGTGTGTTTGCATATTCATATAGTGATGGGGATGAGGGCTCTATATCTAAACTGTTCTTTTGCTCTCACTGATTTAAAACCAAACAAATGAAATCCTAAGGTTCTGAAGCTTTTGACAATACTTTTCCAGCTATTGAAATATACCCACAGTGTATTTGTAAATATTTAGAATTAGGTTTAGCAGGACCACTCCCCCCAGCATTTGCTCACAATAAATATCATTTATTAGATGTGGGGAAACACAGATGAATAGTCAGGGTTTTTTCCTATAGCAAGGATATAATTCGACTTGGATCTTCAGCATGAAATGAAATTTTCCCAAACACACCTTATTAATTAAAAGGTACATATATAAAACAAGATAAATACATATATAAGATCCATATTTAAAAGTCACATAACAGCTTTACTAAGATATATGTAGCTGCAGTGAACTATGTGGTAAAAAAGAATAAATAGTACATATAGTTTGTACTTTATCTTCAGGGTTTTAGATGTCAGTTGTTGAGAACCTTTGTTAAATGCCTAACTTTTTCTAAATGTTAAGCATCAAAGGTTACCACCACTGATGTGAAATAAATTAGAAGTCACTTTAAAGGTCAATTAAGTTTAAACGTATTTAATTTAGGTTAACCTAAATATTGGTGTTCTATTGTACCAGTCAAATCATTTAAACTGCTTGAAATCAGTAATGGTGTCTTTATTGGGTTAATTAAAAAAAAAAAAGAACAAATATTGGTAAATTTTATTGGCTGGATATTCCTCTGCAGGCTTCATGGTTCTTCACTGTTCATGTCTACCCTTCTTACCAAAGTTTAACTCTGTGTATCATTTCATAAAATGGCCGAGTTCCCGGTTCCATCTCTAAGGAAGTTGCTGCTGAAATAGGTTACTTCCGTTTTTTTTTTTTAATGGTATTTGTTAAGCACTTACTATGTGCTAGGCACTCTTCTGAGCACTGGGGTAAATTCATTCTAATCATATTGGACACAGTTCATGACCCTCATAGGACTCACAGTCTTAATACCCACTGTACAGTTGAGGTAACTAAAACACAAAGAAGCTAAGTGCCTGAGGTCACTCAGCAGACAAATGGCAGTTTTAGAACCCAGGTCTTTCTGAATCCCAGGACCACACACTATCCACTGACCCATGCTGCTTCTCTATGCCATATGGATGCCTTTTCAATTGGGTTTACTGGACTTTACTCTTCCTCATATATGACTTAGCAAAATACATGAGGAAACTTTAAGAGAAATTTCTGAGAACTGTGACAAAATGAACATGACACAAGTCTAGTGTAGTTCCTCCATGATCCATGTCCATCCTGTCTGAAGCAAATTCCCAGAGTAGATCAATATTTTGTTGGACCCATAATAGCATTTCTTTTGTTCCTACTCTAAAACTCCTTTTTCTGAAGTGTGAAGGTTGGTAGAAAACAGAGCAGTGGACATCCACAGTAGAGTGCTTTATATCCCTTAATTTGGTTAACCTGCTGCTACCTTCCTTCTGCACCCATTTCATGAAGATATTAAAGACAAAAGTGATTTTCTCTCAAAGAGATATATAGGGAATATGGATTATCAAGAATTCAGTCAGAGGAATGAGGTGAGAAAACTCAATTAGGGGTTGCAATCTGGAAGAAGTAGGCAGTACCTTGGAAGGGTAGAGTATTTGAGTATAACTAGGTGCTTTGAATTTCTTGACTCGGTGCAATTTGTACTTGTTGTTTTCAATTATTTGGTTGTCTTTACTTAAAAGGGGGATAGAAACAATGGTGAATGTCATTGTATCTGTGAAGAAAAACTGGTTTTGGTCTGTAATGGTCGGCGATGAGATCACACTACTAAGGAATCGAACCCCCAGGTAAAGGAAATGGGGTTTAGAGGGTACAATTTTAGATAGAATGTTGAGATTGAAGTCAAAGGCCATGCAGGCTAAGGGACCTATAGCCTGTCCAAATGAAAGAAATAAAAGATAGCTAATCACTAACCAAAGGGAAACGTATCCTCGTTACTCCTGCCTATTTCAGCCATCCACTAGAGATGCACCGGAAGTACCAAAGGTATATTGCGATGCTGATCAGGAAAAAGAAAAGCATTTGCATTCTACTATTCCTTCCTTAGATTCTTTGAAGATGTGAATTAATTCCACATAGATACAGGAATAATAAGAAAACTACCATAGTGATGCCTTTATAAAAAAAAAAAAAGAAAAATATCAAAAATATTTTTGGCCTTGGCTCCTATTTAACTAAATTCTCTGTCCAATTTATCAGAGAGAAGGCTTTAGAATTTTACCTACCTTGGTTTATAATACATACAGTGCTTATAAATCAAAATGCATATCATATATGATCCTTAAATAAAAAATCAAATGTTAAGTGTTGTTTCATCTGAAGATAAATTTCCATCTAGCATAAATGTCCCGGTTCAGAGTGCATTATTTCATTTTTGCAACAAGTGGCCTGAGAGAACTGATGGATGTTTACCATCTATCAGCATTCTGCAGTAGCCTGTTATAGATAGTATCTATCTCTGAGGAGCAGAAAGCACTTCAGAGAGACTGTCTCATTGATCTTCATAACACTCTTAAGGAGTGGGTCTTATGATCTTCGATTTGCAGATAATGAAATGGAGACACAGAGAAGTTATTCAATTTGCTGAGGATCACACAGCAGATGGGACTAGAAATAAAACCCGTCGTCTATCTCCCAGTCCAAGAATGTATTCGTGCAACTTAAAAATGCTTAACAGCACTAACCCGCGACTTGCTTGGCCAAAAGCTATTCATTAATCACCGGTATTCCCAGTAGGGCATTAATTCATCCTGCCACTGCATTTCTCCTCCCGCGAACATCTCTGAAATGTATTTGGGATATTATCGCCACTCCATAAGCCCTTCCGCATTTCCACTCTGTGCCATTATCACTGGAAATAGTCATTTAATAATAACATTTAATGCACCGGCCTGTCCCAAAAGATTACATGAACCAAGGTGACTATTCACTAAGTCTTCTGCTGGAGTACACAGTCTTTACCCTCTGATAATAGGAACATGACCCTTATGCTCTCGCCTAGTGTGAGCAAGCTTAAATCATTTCCTCTGAAAATATCTTGGCTGAAAGGCAACCCTAACCCAGACTCATTTTTGCCCCGCAAATAAACCTGATGAAGTTTCAAGGTCCTGACCAATTCTATGAATTATGCTCAGAAAAGTTCTCACCTGAAAAAGAAACAGAGCTGTTGAGAAGGAATGATGGCAGATATATTAAACTTGAATGCTAGGACTCAGAGGATATGTGTGCACGTTTGTGCGCCTCTCTATGATTACGTACGTATGTGTATTTATATACGTTCAGTTGTTTGGAGAATGAGATCAGTCTGGCGGTAACGTTCAATGACAAAATACCAAAACTGCGTAGTTGGATGATTTGAGGAGAGATCAGGCCATTTATTATTCACTAATGACACTATTCCTGAATTAAAGATTTTCTCTTGGGCATAGATGGAAGTTGTAAAGGGTTTTCTCAGCCAAAAAAAGAGAGAGATGGTTTCAGTGAACACAGTCCCAGCATAGAGTACTCAGCATATTCACACCCTTATTTTTGAACTGGACCTAAAAGACAGCTAACAGACAGTGCAATTTTCTTCAAAGCAGATTTTCTTCTATGTGCAAAAAAGAGTGTTTTGGGGCCCCAGAGGAACAGAGAAGGATGGAACCCTCAGAGAAGGTAGATACGGTAAAGGATTGAAGCCCTCTGCTTTAAGCTCTTTGATTTGCATGTGTACAGGCACCATCTCCTGGGGGTGCTTATTGTACCATAAACCTTTCAATAATTTTAATACGATACATCTTGACTATAGATTGCTTTGCAAATAGTCTCATGCCTATGCTTTGGAGAGCTTTAGAAGCTGCTCTATTTACCGCTGCCAAGTCTTTCCCTGGGCACTAACTGTATTAACTGGCATTTAGCGTCCCACTTTCTAGGATACGTTTATAAATTAGACCTGAACAAAGACCGGGAAGATGATCCTTTATGTATCTGTTTTTACTAATCTGGGTTCACGGGAAGCTTACGAGCCCACTGCGAGGAGAGACATCCAAGGGTTAATACGATTTCCATTCCAGTGAGTGGTGCTTGCCATTATTTTCTTTTTTCTTTTCTCCCTTTTAACTGATTCGTAGCATAAAATCTTCCTGGACACCTAATTATCAAGCCAGCTCACAGTCACAGCTGTCTGCTTGGAGAACCCATTAGATGCAGCAGTTGAAGCCTCCATAATTCCCCAAACTTCCCGGGTGTGAATATTAAGAAAAGATTTTTACATGTCATATGCAATTCGGAGGTGGTGTGAATGGCGTTGGAAATGACGAGCCCTGAATGCTTGTCCATCACTCCATTCACTGGTTACAGGTGGTCTCATTTTCCACTTTCAGATATCGGCCAGCTATGACAGCAGGCACTTAATTTGCATGTTCGACAGACAACAAACGCCCCTGTGCATGTCAAAATAGGTGGTGATGCGTGACAGTTACTACACAATACTGTCTCCTCTTTGTTTGACCTTCGACCTCTCTGCATGTCTCTTTCCACAATCAGAAAAAAAATGCACTTCTTTCCTTTGGAATAAATTTGATACCAAATTGATTATTTTCCTTTCTTCGCCCTCTTCTCTTCCTCCTCCTCCTCCTTCTCCTTTTTTTTTTTCTTTTAAAGTATGTCACACATCCGGACTTTCATCTTAACTGGTACAAAAGTCTGCCAGAAGAGCCTCATAAAATTTAAAAATAGGTAAGCGCTGCAGACAGGAAGCTGCCTTGTTGAAATTCATTGTAGTTAAATTGCTTGGAAATTCTTTGTAAATGTAAATGTAACCTTTAAAAGTGAACTAGAGTCAGGTTAATATTTGTTTAAAAAGAACATAAAATAAGAAATCACTAATACTTTCTTTACTTCGTGTTAATTATACATCTTGCCACACCATCCTTTTAATATTAATACTTATCTATACTTACTTTACTATCCTTACTTCTACATATCTATGCTATCCTTACCATATCTTAGTTTTAAAATTCCATTTCAGATTATAATTTTGGCCATAGTGTGTAAGCCTAACACCCAGTAACACTGGTTTTTAAATAATAAACATGGTACAAATCAGGCCGCTTTTTTTTAGTACGCTTGGAATCGGTTCCTAGAATTGATCAGTCGGTAGACTAGCAACGATCAAATGTTCTCAACTAAAAAATGTCCAACATGTCATAAGAAGCGGACAGACCCTCTGAGAGGGTTAAAACCACTGGCTTTTTGTGTTTTAGGCAATTTGCTTAGTATCCAAGCAAGATAGTGCCTCATTACGTGATCTAGTTGTATAGTACGAGCCCTCTACTGTAGAGTGGAAGTTCCTTCAAGGCCCTGAATTTAAAGTCTCAAGAAGCCCACACACCCCTTGTCTCACCAAGAATGAGCATAATCCCCTCACCAATCCTATTTGAGTGCCGGTTCTTGTTTTAATTAAGAATTAAAGCATGACAGCAGATAATCACGCCTCTCGGGTGTTACAAGATTTGAGATGCAGCTGTGAATCGAATACCCAGGGGTGTGATTACCCCGTGATAACCACACCCCCTAGAGTTGCCCTATCAAGGGCCTTTATAATAGGCAAGATGTGGAGCTGTGGAGCAGACGATTTTAACTGCTTTGTAGTGCACCGAGTAGAGAATATACAGTGTGATGTTAGGGAAAGTTTCTTCTTTCATTTTCTTCCACTTACACACACACACACACACGATCTTCCAGTAGATTTGGGGGGAGGGAAAGTTAGAAATTCTTAAGTTCCCCAAACTGTAATTGTGATATCTAAGCAAAATTTTACCCCAATCTCTCTCTTAGAATGAATGGACAATAGAATTGATCAGCACCCTTTTTGGCGATGATGAATGCACTTGAACGTAGTTGATTTTATTTAATTTCCAAAGTTGTTTTTAAGATCTTACCCTGTGTGCCCCAAATAACATTTAGGCTCATTATTCATTGAGTTTCACTTTTTGAAGGAATATTCCCTATAATGCGATTCTATTTGGCCATTTTTCCTGAAAGGTGTTGTATCAGCCCAGAAGGGGATCTTTTTTTGATCTGGTGCTATTTTCCGGCATAAAAGTTGTTGTCATTTTGCATCCATCTTATCAGAATTATAGAGCCTTAGTGAGAACCTCACTCCAGGTCTAAGAGCTTGGGAGATTTATGATCAGTGTCTGGTTTCAAATTTGACTCAGAAACCCACTTTTAATGTCACATTTGTTAATTTCTTTTATATATATCTATATATATAGATATATATATAAATTGGGCCATATTCTTTCAAGTCTGTCCATTTTATTTCATTGTAACTAGAAACAATTCAACATATAAAGCCATATACAGCAAAGAAAGAAGATATCAAAAAGTAGCCATGTAGGTCCGCATTTTTAACTGCACAATAAGATGGGTTTACAAACCATTGCATCTTTTTTACTCTATAATAACTGTCGGATTTGTTAGTGCTTAATGTGTGCTAAGTATTGTACAGAACACTGGAGTAGATGAAATACCACATTAAATTTTTAACAAAACAGATAATCTAAAAAGTAATTCATAGAATATTTAAATTGAACAAAGGGGACATATAGAGCGGGGGCCGGATATAAAACTGTTTATTGGAAATATATGTGGGGTGGTTGTGATTTTTTTTTTTTTTGCCTATTTACTCACGATCTTTACCAAAGATGCGGGTAGTCACGGTTTTCTTATCGGAGTGATTTTTCTCTACCTGCCAGAGACTAGGTACATTTTTTAAAAGAGAAAAATGATTTCCCATTCAACTGCAGTCAACGAGTGATCCTGTAAAGCAATGTCTTTTTACAGGAAGCAGTGTGGCCCAATGAAACAGGCAACAGGCCTGGGAGTCAGAGGACCTGGGTTCTAATCTCTACTCTGCACTTGGAATGTGAGCACTGGGTGGGACCTGATTCTCTTCTATCTACCCCAATGCTTAATACAGTGCTTGGCACAGAGTATGTTCTGAACAAATATCACAATTATCACTATTATAATCATTAGTATTATTAGTTGCAATTTATGATCTCAGAAATCCCTGCATTTTAATGATACAAATAGTTAAAGTCTTGTTTTAAATTCCCCAAATAGAGGACTAATCGTGCTTCCTCACTCAGAAGCAGTTATAAAGTAATCGATTAGACTGTGAGTCCCATCAATGGGCAGGGATTATCTCTATCTGTTGCCGAATTGTACATTCCAAGCGCTTAGTACAGTGCTCTGCACATAATAAGCGCTCAGTAAATACTATTGAATCTAGATCAACTTGTTGAAACAAAAAAGACAGTTTGTGTGTATATTTGTGTGGCTTTTGCTTTTTGCTGGGTGTTAGGATAATTTGGCGCCTTCTCTAGTTAAATCCTGCTTAATAGGCTCTATCAGAGGGAGAAAGGCAAGATGGGTGAAGACTAGAAAGTACAATCGAGCAACTGTTACCGTTCCCTCATCTGGAGGGAATTGTACATTCCAAGTGCTCAGAATTGTACATTCCAAGTGCTTAGTACAGTGCTTTGCACATGGTAAGGTCTCAATAAATATGACTGAATGAATGGAGGGGCCCTAGGCAGTTGCTTGAGGCTATCAGTATTGACTGCACCGTAACAGGTGACTTCCTCACTCAGAAGCAGTTATAAAGTAATCGTAGTCATAATAGTAGTATTCAATTTTATTTATTGAGCATTTACTGTGTGCACTCCACTAAGTGCTTGAGCACTAACAGCAGCAGCAGCTTTGAGTGAGAGCTCCCTGGGTAGGATGGAATGTACTCAGCACTTGGGAAATATGCAACCAAATGACACAGTCCCTGCCCACAGGAAGCTTAACCTTTAATGAGGATGAAAATCAAGTTAATATAAAATATATCTATCTGAGTGCAAAAGAAAGTGTGAATAAGTGCATAAGTGCCTAAATGTACCCACAAAGCCTTCCCTGATTTCTCACTTTCCATCCTACTCCCCCATTCTGTTAACTATGTATTTCACTCTGTAACTAACTTTGATGTTTGACAGCGCTTGCTTGCTTAGCACACATATTTGTGCTAATATATACGATTATTATTATTATTATTATGAATCAGATCAAAGATGATGGATTTAACCCACAGAAGGCTGATTCCTGTGTGTTGCCCAAAGCATGCAAGAAAATTGGCGGCAGGTGGGGAGTAGGAAGTAGGCCATGCGGTAAACTTCCATTCCACGGACAGATTACTGCAATCTGCAAACGTATAAATAACTTCAGCCTGATGGGGAAAAAAAAAAATCTAGGACATTCCATGACAAAATGTACTCTGTTCATCTAAGGGACCATAATTTCATTTTAATTATTTTCGATGCTATCTTAGGCAACTGGTAATTATACTCCAGTCTCATTTCTTAAAAAGGAGCAAATATTCCTATCCTGAGAACTCATTTCTGCTCTTGCGCATTAAATATTTGCTGTGCAGTGATGGGAAACTATTGGAGTTTGGTTCTGTGAGATTGGAAGAGTCTACTGATTAAGAAAAAATGAAAAATTTCCAGGTTCATACAAAATAAATACCTTTCTATTACTAATGCTACTATTTACCATTAAACATATTGGCTAGTTTATTGACAAACCAAGTCTCATGAATCTTTATAAAAAAAGCATCACTGGAAAAATAGATTAAATTCAGCAAAGATTCCTTTCTCCTGTAGATTTAAATGTGCAGACCCATTCATGGTCTCCCTATGGATTATTTTTTAATCACCTAGTCCAATCGCTAGAAAGCAGTAAACTGAAACTAATTACAAAACGGGACAATTTCTTAAAGTCTCTTTGGAAAGAGGTAAGAAATAAGGACCTCTTCAAGGAAGGCAACAGACACTGACAGTTGATTCAATTTGATGTGGTCTTAATTGGTGCCGATATACAATCGGCACTGCGTCCCTATCCCTGTTTTCATTTTTCCCCTTTATACTTGCATTTAGTATGCACTTATGATGTGTGAAGCACTATAATAGCCCCGGGAGGAGCGAAAAGAGATGTAAATATCATTGTCCTGGGCTAAATAGCAAGTGGAGTTTGAACATGGGGAGGGGGCAGGAGCCAGGGATCATGGAATGCTCCACACTCCTTCTTCCCTACTCCGCCCCCTTGCTGTTAGTCTAAAACCCGTAGACAGTGGATGTTGTGCTAAGATGCAGTGACTACTTATTGGCTCGCCTTCTAGACTGTGATCCTGTTGTTGAGTAGGGACTCTATCTGTTGCCTAATTGTCCTTTCTAAGCACCTAGTACAGAGTTCTGCAAACAGTAAGCGCTCACTGAATGGAATGAAAGAAGGACTTTGCCTCTTATATGGGTCATTGGTCACGGTTATGCTAATCCTTCGTGGAACCTCTTACTCTTCCGAGAGACCTTCATTCCTGTCGTGCTCTAGATTACTTGACACCCTTAATATGGCCCTGACCCCCTCTTCCTCCATCTTTGGCACTCCATCCCACCTGGAGCCTCCCCCCACCATCAGGGGCTTGCATCCTTAAGAATCTCTTATTTTTTATCCAGTGCAACAGAAGCTTTTAGAGGGACTTAATGACACATGAATGACTAAGATTTCCTGAATGCAACAAGTTTCAGAGTAGCGTAGAATGCCAGAGCATTATCAAAGTCCTGGAGTTCTAGGGTACAGAGGCTTAGGAATAGGAGAAGGAGAAAGAAGAAAAGAAGGAGGTTTTTCATTTTTGCTCTTTTAACAGATCCTAAACTTTTACTTACTCAGGTATAAAAACTCTCAGGATAAAGCATGAATCTGGGCACAATACTAATAATAATGTTGGTATTTCTTAAGTGCTTACTATGTGCCAAGAACAGAACAGCGTTTAGAACAAAGCGCTGGGGTAGATACAAGGTAATCAGGTTGTCCCACGTGGGGCTCACAGTCTTAATCCCCATTTTACAGATGAGGTCACTGAGGCACAGGGAAATGAAGTGACTTGCCCAAGGTCACACAGCTGACAAGCGGCAGAGCTGGGATTAGAACCCAAAGGCTTGTTATAATGAGAGTTTTACAGAACTGCAATAGCACAACAAAAGCAGCAACAACTATGACTTTTAAAGGCACACAAGTGGATTTGCGTAAAATATTTCCCTTTTAAAGAAGTTTTCTTTTGCTTTTGACAAGAGTACAGCTGACAGTCTGCCCACGACAAACAATTGAGTGTGTGTGTGTGTGTGTGGTTGGGGGTGGGAGGGAATTAACATGAGAAAGGATAGACAAGCAGCCTCTTCCAGAATTTTTATCTCAAGAATGATATGTGGTGACAAGTAGATCGTGTTAAAGTCAATCTGTGGTTAGTCATCTAAAAAATTTAAAAATTCAAAACTTTATTGAGCCTTATGGAAAATAATTGTAATTCTTCCCAAGAAGCTTTTAAATTCACATTTTGTGAATCCTGTCATGTTTGGTGGTAAGAGCATGGCATTACCCATTTTTTGGGGGGAAGGGGAGGTCATGTGGATCCAAAAAGAACCAGTCCCAATCCTCTTTTATGAGTGGAATACCATAAACTACAGAATGAGAGTGTTGACATAGCAGAGATAAGCCTTTGGTTGCTCTATTATTCTCTCAACCAGAATTGTTTAAGCATCCCAAAAGGTTTGAATTAGTTGTACAGTAAAAGGAATATAATGAATATGAGAAATGGGCAGGGAATGTGTCTACTATGTTATATTGTACCTCTCCCAAGCACTTAGTACAGTGCTATGAACATAATTAACGCTTAATAAATACAGTTGAGTGATTGTTAAATATTTAAAGATTTTTCTTCAAGGGAGATTAAGTGCTCCCAGAACTTGCTTGAATGACTGCACTTGGTTGCCCAGAGGAAAAATTGGGCATTTTTGAAGGAGTCTATCAAAAAATTCTGAAAAATCATGTGTTCTATACTTGATTCTGATTTGGCTATTGAATCCCTTTATCATCTAAGTCTACCCACTGGTTTTAGTTAATCTCTTTTGACCCTGGCCCACTTACTGGCTATATAAGATAATAGGCGATGGCAGAAATCCAGCCCAATGAGTAGAGAACCTTTCTATCCACTAGAAATTTCCACAGATGCCCAGTGGGGTCTTCAAGGGTGGTTTGAGAGCTTTCAAGTCTCACTGTCTGATTGCTATGAAATGGAAGGGAAGATTGTGACTTAATTGATTTCCATAATGAGGAAGCTTTGGTAGAAGCTCTCAGAGGGTATGGGTAAAGGGGGAATGGAAACTTTATCATGCTCTTTGCTGTTTTCAAGTAGAATTTGAAAAGTAGATGTTTCAGTTAAAATGCATTTGGCTGCAATATGCAATGTTTATTATGATATGCGGGGAAAAAGAGAAGACTTACTTGCGGGTTTTCCTTTACTGTTGTCTTACAGTATCATCTTAACTTAAAAGATGACAAAAATCCACCCAAAAGATAAACCGACTGGTACAAAATCCAGGTAGTGTTTAGCCTAGTTGGACAGTGAAGTTGGGATTTGTTGGCTTCTGGCATCTTCTCTAATTCCCATATAAAACTTCACCTCCAGGAATAAAATGAAACCCAAACCAAAACTTTTCCAAACATGGGCTTCTTTAAAATATTTCGTTAATTTTATTGACACTACTTCAATGGCAGTCTGAAGAGGTGGAACAACTATAGATGAAGTTAAAAAAAAATCAAATCATGTTCTGCCATCCTTAATGCAAGGCAAACTACATTTTATTGGGTATACATAATATTTTAAATGAATGCTCGCTTTATCCACTGATCCTCAACGGATACATGTTGCCGGAAGACTTTGGTTTCTTCTCCCTAGAAAGAGAGTCTCACTTTAGCCCACACAACGTATGTTAGATATCTATATCTGATTTAGAGCAACTGAGTAAAAAAATCTATCATCTAGCTCTTCAGCTGCTGAGGTTAGACTGACTGCCATAGAATGACCTTGGTAGTGGTCAAATTCGTCAGGGTTAAACTCAGAGAAACAAACAACCATATTCCACTAATTCTCAAAGTATCAAAATATCACAGAAGACAGCATGTTTCCAAGTGTATTCAGTGAAACAGTGGGCTCCCCTGTCCCAAATAAATAGATAAGTGACTAAAGGTGATACATGCCTTATAGACAAAGTAGAGTTTTATGCCTTTCGCTGACACTTGAAAACTTTCAAGCTCTTTCAAGCAGCCTCTTCCTCCCACTGTACCTCACCAAGAGAAATGCTCTGACGAAATTCCTAGCCAGTACCGGGGGCCAGGACGAGTCAAGTAGGAAACGAGTTTCTTTTTTTTTAAAGTGTAATTTAGTGAATTGCCTCTTTTCAACCCCAGGCCACTTTAACCTTCATTTAGCTAGCAACAAAGAGAAGGATGTTTATGCAAACTGTACATGTCACCTCATATACTAGTATATGTCCTCTCTGGTACCCATTGGAGTCCTTGGCTTTACTTCTAAATTGTTACTGACACAGATGGACAAAAATGAGATTCTTAAATCTCTCTGAGTTAGCCATATGGCTCCCCCCAAATCCTTTCATATTTAATGATAATCCTCGTGTATCCACTAATTATAGAAAACCTGTTAGAGAAGAGACCGTCTTTACTTTGAAAGAGTGAAAGCATATAAAAACTACCACCATTTCCTTACCTCATCCAGAAAGCTAGAATTGCTTTGGTGATTTATTCAAGTTTTACTCTCCCCTTTTAAAAAGGGTACAGTAAGCATCTGATTGATTCATCACCTCTGGACTTTCCACCCCACTCTTGGAATTATCTGATTAATAGACTTTCTACACAGGTGTGGCAGGGCAGCAAATTTTTCAAAATGCAGCCAAAGGTTCTACCTTTTAACAACTCCGAGAAGGTTTGGCCAGTCACTGCTCAGTTGATACTTACGCGGCACAATTTTTGCCATGTCGGTTTATCAACTTATCACTCAATGACACCAGCCCCTCTTCCAAATAAATGTATAAAAATACAACTCTGGTGGTGCCAACTCCTGGAATTAATTCTCTCAGTGAATTTATTTCCACGGACAGTCTCAGGAGCAACAAGGGGGCTTTCAATGGACGACTGTCACTCCCGTCGATCCCATCTCCTCCAAGCGGCTTTCCCTAAGCTCTGGTTTCCCCTATCCTCTCAACCCCCTGCATTGACTATGTGCTGGATGATGTATGCTTTTCACCTTTTAAGCACTATGATAGTCACTCAGCCCCAGAGCACTCATGTACAGCAGCATGACGTAGTGAATAGATTAGCCTGTAAGCCCGTCAAATCTGTTGCCGATTTGTACATTCCAAGTGCCTAGTATAGTGCTCTGCACATAGTAAGCGCTCAATGCTATTGAATGAATGAATAGAGCCTGGGAGTCAGGAGGTCATGGGTTCTAATCCTACCTCCACCACCTGTCTCATGTGTGACCTTGGGCAAATCACTTAAGTTATCTGGGCCTCGGTCTGTAAAAAATCAGGATCAAGAGTGTGAGCCCGATGTGGGACAGGGACTGTGTCCAACCTGATTGGCTTGTATCTACCCCATTGCTTAAAGCAGTGCTCGGCACATAGCCTTTAACAAGTACCATAATTATTATTATTACATATACAGGCACAGTATAGTTTTTAGCATATAATAAATACCACTGATTGATTAAATGATTGATGTGGGCCTCAAAGAGAAAGCATAGTTGAAGAGAAGTTCTGAAGGTCAAAACCCCGCTGCATCATTTCCTGTGACATATCAGATTTCAGCATGGAAAGTTAGCAGCAACTTAAAAGCAGGTAACAAGAAGGCCTAGGCTCTCACAGGTGATCCTGAAGCCATTCTTCACGTCAGACAGATTAACTGCCAGAGAATTAATTAGTTAGACTTCTTACCTGGGAAACAGCCCTCCAAGAAGCACTCCTCCTTGCAGCCTAGTCAAAGCCTAAAAAAACAAACACACTGAGCGTACATCTAAACTCAAGAACAAGATAATGTCTTTCCCCAAACCAGGTTTTTCCAAAGGGCCCTGCCCGATTTGACCCTCAACAAATAATACTGAAAGATAATGCTAAGTAATCTGAAACTTAGTGAGATTGAAAGAAGAGTTCGACTTGGATGATAACTGGTTTACTATTGCATTTTATGATATGAACTACACACTTATTTAAGCATTTATAAATCAGCAAACATATCGTAATTCATTCTGCTCATTACTTCTTTTTAAAAAATTCTTTCCCACTTCCTGTTTCAACAATTAGCTTCCAAGCTGTCAAGATGGATGAGTAAATGAAGAAAGAGATGAATAGAGAAAATTTTGTGAAAGGGTGATATGCTACTGAAGAATTCCAAATAGGGGTACTGTAAACTTCTTGAAGGTAGGAGTCACAATGTTAGTGACTCTACTGTACTCCCCTAAATGCTTAGTTCAGTGCTTGGCACTGTATATGTGCTTGATAAATACTATTGTTTGAATGACAGACAATCCAGAAGTTTCTCTCCTTAAGGAGACTGGTTTTAAGATTTTTCTGATGAGGCTAAGGCAGATGTCTTATGGTCTATGTTCAAGAATGAAGGAAATAAACATAAAACAAGAGGCAGCGTGGCCTAGGTGAAATAGCATGAGTTTGGGAATCAAAGCATGTGAGTTCTAATCCCAACTCTGCCACATACCTGCTTTGTGACCTTAGGCATTTCTCGGGGCTTCAGTTCCCTCATCTGAAAAAGGGGGATTCAATGCCTTTTTTCCCACCTACTTAAATCACTGTTATTATTATAAACCAAACTTATATCTACACATATGGAAACATAGATACAGACTAAATGAAATTGAAAGGGAAAAATTCCTATCGAATAGAAGTGAGAAAGGAAAGACATTTTCTTCATGAGCAAGATTAAATAAGACGATGAAATCAGGTGGAAGCAGGGTGTCAACTCTCATAGTGACCCAAACACAAATGAAATCACGAGGAGCCTGGGGGAATGGAAATCAGAGATGCCCAGCAGGGTCCATAAATAGGGTTCAAAACCGCTGCAAAAGATTTCTTTGTTGGAACCACTTCCTGCTGGAATTTTTCATAACTTTTATTCCAGACTTTGCCTGATGGATTTCTCCCAAATCTATCTGATCTCAAGAGAAAGGCATGTGCCACAGGCACCAGACAGAACAGCAAATACGGCAGACATACAGCTGTGCCTATCTGGCTCACAGATGTTTTGATCCAGATTTGCAGACTTGGAAGTCGTCAGCTCATAGACCCAATGAAACAGGATGTGGATACTTTCACTCTACGAAAATTCCCAAGATTAGCGTGGAATAACTTCCAATCTAAAAGGTGTTTGCTCCTCACCCTTACTCTCCAGATCGGAATTATCCTTTCTTTTTGAAAATGTAATTGAGCATGTTTCGAAATTAGTTACACTCCAAACTCTAATGATCTCGCTCGAAGAGAGAGGATTATCTCTAGAAAGATGCAGCTGTTTGATCGGCTACTTCTCATTTTCCACAAGGCCTATAACCCATTCTTGATTTTTTACTGGACCTGGAATTCCCTGACATCCACATTGCATTTACCACCTTTAATTGAAGACTTACAGTTGCAGTTAGTTTGAAATAGACAAATAATCGTAAATCACTTACGGAGAGGTAAGTGCTAAAATGGTTCTGTAAATATCAATAATGAGTCAGAGGAACATGCTCATAGGAGTGGCCTAAGTAATGATATCAGGGATATTTAGAGTAACATTTTGAGGGTGAATTATCCTTTGTAAGTTTGATCAGTTTTAACTCTAGCCTTGGTTTCAAAGTAGATGGGGAAGAATATATATATATATATATATAACCTCAAAAGCTTCTATTAACATTTATGGCTTCACATATAATGTTCGTGTGTATGAAGATCTATAAAGGCATTCCGATGCAACCGATCCACATCTTAGTGTTTCTGCAGAAGGGATATAGATGAGGAGAACTCTTCTGTGGTACATGGAGGCTGTTGAAACCAGTTGGAACTTTAGCAGATCAATAAGATATTTTGGATCATCCAGTATCTCCATCTTCTCAACCCTCCAAATTTGGCAAGGGAGTGTCAACTAGAGTTGATCCAGACTCCACTGTCTCTCCACACACTCATGTAATGACTTTCAGGATATCACTAACCCCCACCTCGGTTTCCTTCGATTAACTACCAGGCTCACAAGAGCAGTGAGAAAGTGGTGTGAAATAAAGCGGGTTGGGAGGGGTAGGGAAACAACGTGGCCTAGTGGAAAGGGTATCTGTCTGCTCAGTAACTTTGGGCAAATCGTTAAACCTCCCTGTGCTTCAGTTTCCTCATTTGTAAAATGAGGATTCGGGAGTGGGAATTGATCTTAGGAAAGTCTTGACAATCTGTTTCCTTCTCTGTAAAATGGGGAGAAAATATCTGCTTTCTCTCCACTTTTGACTGTGAAACCATGTGGGACTGAACTGTGTTTAATGTGATTACTTTGTGTCTGAACCAGTATTTGGCACATAGCAAGTACTGAATAAATATTATTATTAGCCTTGTTTTGACATGCAGGAAAGGGATGTCTCTTTTTAATTGGGAGCATGTCTACCAACTCTTATATTGTACTCTCCCAAATGCTTATATATATACTCTAAGTGCTCAATAAATACGATAGGTTGATTGATTGATTAGCTGACAGACTTGGGGAAGATTATAATTTTAAGAGGAAAAATTTCAAAAACACTTTAAGGTGCAAAAATAGCAAGCGTTACAGCCCAGCAAGTGACAGGCTAGACGTGTGGATACTGTGGAAGGGTCATGTATCAATCACAGCAGAGCTTTTTCATCCACAGCCTTGTGCATGAATACAGCCCATTGTCTGTTGTGCTATTATACACAATGAACTAAATGCAGATGTATAATTCAATATTTGATTTTCAAAAGAAAGATTATGCTAAAAAAAACTGTGCTTTGGTGGAAGCAGAGTCCGTTTTGACAGCTTATTATTTTAACTATTTCTTTGAAAAGTATATGCTTCAGTTTTATCTGCTAGAAGGCTCCAATTGTCTGGATTGATGATCCTTACATTTCAAATTTTAACCCCTCTCTCCAGATTCTTCTGTTTTATCTTCCGGTTCTGCCCTCCCAACCCCTCCAAGGCACAAACAAACAAACAAAAATCAAGACAAGTTGCTTTTTTGCTTTGTCTAAAAGGAGAAATCAGGATGCTGGGCTCTCCAATATCTAGCTTTCACTGTGGTCCCTTTTCACTTGACAGCACTTGACGTATCATTTCAGTAGGAAAGTGGAGTCGTGAACGATTATCTTCTAATTTTAGGAAAACTTTTGTTAAAGCAACATGCAGGAGCCTTTGCCTGTATCCTAAAAGGAGAGATAGTTATGTACTCTGATCCTCTGTACTATTCATAATTTGAATTAATAACGATATCCCTCACTTCCCCATCAGTGCTGCCAATACCACAGTCAAAGCTGGGTTATTTTTATGGGAAATTTGCCATTCATGTGTCCATGAGCCAGGTTACTCCGGAAACCCAGTTCTGGCGCAGGTTCTGTTGAATCTTGACCCAGGTGGGTGAAGAGACAACACATCCTCCCCCCCATCCTGGTTAATCTGCAGGTTGATGGCTATGGGAGAAGAATGCAGCATTCACCCATCTTCTCAGGCTTTCTCATATTTAACTAAAAAAGGGATCGTCTGGCATGACCGTTTTTCACTAAATAAACCTAACATAACCAGCACAGGCGGCGATAAGATTCATGTTCAGTTGCCAAGGCCTCCTTCCGTAACTTCCGCTTTGATTTTGTCACCATGTTTCTTTTGTGGCTTTAGTGCCTGGCATGATTGGGTGCTAATATTTGGGATTTGACTGATGTGTGAAATGAGCTGCCAAGGAAAGGATTTATTTTAACAGAGATGGCATTGAGAAGAGGTTAGACCCATGCTTCTCTTCCTAATGTCAAAAAAATTTGCTTTATTTTGCTATTTCCCTTTGTTCCTCTACTTTGGGGAATTACATTCTATGATAAACAGACATTACAACTTGTTTCTAGAACTGAGTTTCTGTTGCTTTGATGGATGCCTCTGGCTCGCTCTAGGCTGCCTTCCAGTAATTGCTGCCACCAGGCAGAGTTTGAACATACTAGCCTTCGGTCCTCCTTGTGGCCAACGCACCCACAATCAGATTTCTCCTGTCTAACCCCTTAGCTGATTTTAATATCTCCCTCGCCATGTCCCCAGGCAAGCAATCTTGGCATTAACTCTTCCATCTTGTAAAACGTAGTTGCTTAGGAAACGCTTTACTCCTACCAATGTGACATACTGGAGTATCAGGGTGAGTCCTTGTTCTAGATGCTTTGAAAGGTAATTGGAAAGTTGATTCCGAGCTAGATTTAAAACGGGCTTTCTCATTCCGCTCCATCCCCGTGACTGTGAAAAAGTAGAAGGGTGCAGTATCAGTTACTGTAAGAGGAGAAGTGGTGCCATCAAAGGTAAGATATCAAGGTTTACATTTTTACCTCTTTTTCTGGCCTGATAATATTCCGAATGGAAAAAAAAAAGACAGCGAGGACTGTGTTAGTGATAACGGTGCATCAGATGGAATCGAAAAAAGGTTTCATGTCAGTGTCCAAGTTTGCGGCAGTGCCATTTCAACCTGACACGATTGTATATCTCCAATTCTGAAATCTTTGTCAAAGTGAAATTTTCAATGTTGTGATCTGACTCGAGAAGAGTTAGGATCTAAGCCCGTGTTTTGCTCAGTCATTTGACGTTTGATTTCATTGTGGAAAATCAGACTGGGCCCATTTCATGGTAAGGCTTAGTATCTGTTTATTTCAATTCTAACCACATGTTCCCGAATGATATACATGCCATTACAATCAGAGCTATTACAGCTCCACAGCGGGCCTGGCCTAGTGGTAAGAACATGTGAGTTTGAGTCTGAGAGGACCTGGATTCTAATCCCACCTCCTTCACCTGCCCGCTGTGTGATCTTGGGTAAGTCGCTTAACTTGTCTTTGCCTTGGTGTCCTCATATGTAAAATGGGGATTCGATACCTGTTCTCCCACCACTTTAGATTTCAAGCTCTTTGTGGCACCTGGTAACTTCACTTCCCCAGAACTTAGAATGTCAGATATATAGTGAGTGCTTAACGAATACCACAACTATTTCTATTATTAGATCAATCTGTCATACTTATTGAGCACTTACTGTGTGTAGAACACTGTACAAAGTACTTGAGAGGGTACAGTAGAACAGAGTTGGAACGCAACGAGCTTACAGTCTAGAGAGGGAGACAGGCATAAATAGAAATAAATAAATTACAGGTATGTACAGAAGTGCTGTGGGGCTGAGGGAGGGTTGAATAAAGGGTGCAAATCCAAATGCAAGGGAAATGCAGAGGACACGGGAGCAGAGAAAATGAGGGCTTACTCCAGGAATACCTCTTAGAAGAGATGAGACTTCAATAAACCTTCAAATATTAGAGGGTTGGACACCTCTACCTCTATCATTATAGAACGGTATCCATTCTAGAAACAACTATATCTTTCCAAAAGCACTGATGACATGAAAATTCTTTCAGTGTCATTAGATTTTTTCTGAAAACCTGTTTTACATATGCTTTGGTGAAAAAGCGATGTAGTTTTAACATGATTTACAGATTTAATCTATGCATTCCTTAATTCAATTCTATTCACTTGTATTTATTGAGTGCTCACTGTGGGCAAAACACGGTACTAAGAGCTTGGGAGAGTACAGTACAAAGTATTACAGTTTAAGGCTAAGGTACGCACATCTTTGAGATGTGTACACACCGTTTTTTCAATTTTTAGAGACTATAAGCTAGACTGTAGCTCTCTGTGGACAGGAGACCTGTCTACCAATTCTACTGCATTCTACTCTCTCAAGTGCGTAGTACAGGTGCTCTGCAGACAGGAAGCACTCAGTAAATAACATTGATTCATCGAGCCCTCCGGCTTCTCTCACTGCAGATATTTATCCCAGGGAGATCCTGTGATTCAAATACTATCCATTAGTTCAAATATTTTAGTTTAGTTCTGTTCAGATCACATACAGTGGCATCTTTGAACACGGACAGATATTACATAAAACGATATATGTACACATATACACACTCTTCAGGAAAGACGGAACAATGTGACTGTTTTTAAAGATGTAAATCTCTTTCAAGGAGAGGTAGGCCAAGCAACATTAACTTATTCACATCTAAATGTAATCTAAATGAATTTCTTCTGGACAAAGGAAAAAGATGTCTAAGTTCTAGAAAGTTTTGTCATATCGTAAGTACCGGGGATAAACTCTCTACATCAGTCTATTCATCCTTCCAGCAAAGCTACACTTGTTGATGCTTGTTTATTTTCTCTGCCTTGCTCTCTCTCTGACTCTCATGTATGTTAGGTCATAACTTTTATAAAAAATATTTTAGTAAGTCTGTAAGACAATTCTATCTACCTACCCACCTAAGCTTTCCACGCTTCTCCTAGAATGCACTCAGAGCAGAGTTTCCAAATGGGGAATTGCCCTTCCGTCTCCAGAGTGGCATTTTCTAAAGTGTTTTGTTCTGGATAAAAAATGTCTTTAAAAGTAATTTGCGAAAATCTCCTAGCATCCAACTTCAGCCCAAGATCCGTGGACTTCCACGAGGATTATTATCTGCAATTAGCTGTCAAAATGAAGTTCATTTGTCATGCCCGGGTGTTGTGGTGAGAGAGCAGGTGGCTGGGATTAAGAGGTTTGTATATGGATGCTCATTGAAAGTGGTAGAAAGAACAAAGGAAAATATTTTCAAAGGTTGGGTGAGAGAGGCGGGAAGGTGAAGGTGAAAGAAACCATTCTTTGGCAGGGATATCAGTAAAGGAAATTTGATGGGTTGTTGACTGAAGAAAGTTTAGGGCTTAAAAAACCACGGAAAATGAAATGTGGAAACCTAAGAAGGGTGTCTGGAAAGCATGGGGTACTTTCCACACTTTCTCTGAACAAGAAACCAGGCGGTTATGAAGTAAAAAGTCACTTGAACTCTTCACAGAGCCCTGTCGAATAGATCCCCTTGCCAACTTGGCCTTCAATTTAGCATGCAGCTTTCATCATTCCACTATTTTCTGCAATCCCCAGGATGAACACGTTTAACCTCTGTTTCTAGTAAGACTTGTGGGGAAAACAAATTGACTACAAAGTGTGAAAGTAGATACTACTTTTGGGAAGAAGGACATTGGACAAGAATGACATTCCCAAAGAAAATGGCAATGTGATGTTGTCCCTATCATATCCCTAAAGCCCTATCCCAGTTTTATCTTCAGTTATATCACATGTGCCTGTGTGATGCACTTTCCTCAGTTTGCTCCCATAACTTCTCTGTGCTTCCTCTGCAAAAATGGGGATTCAATAACTGTTCTCCCTCCTACTTAGCAAGTCCCATGTGGGACCTGATTATCTTGTATCCACCCCGGCGTTTAGGACGGTGCTTGGGACATTTAAGAGCTTAAGGAGTGCCGCTGGTTTTGTGTAGTTCCAACTGTTGATTTTTGAAATTCTATTCATTCCAGTGGATGGAAAATGGATTCATTTTTTTCTCCGCCCTCCCCTCCTTGTTAGATAATACGGTCAGTGGCAGCGTCTACCTTTACCTCATTCCTCCTGTTTTATACATCGTCATAACCCTCTCTCAGGCCTTTCACTCCAGTAGCCTCCTCTTTGGCAGTAAATATTTGTCAAAATCCGTTCTTTCCTGCTACAGCTTCACAGGAACAGGAGTTCTATCAATTTGCTGGTTTTCTTTGTGTACGTCATTCTTGTCCAATTGCTCTATAACATCTGACACTTCTCTCCCCCCTCCTCCTCCTCTCTGTCTCTCTTTTATAAAGGATTGAGTTGTGTTTTATCCCCTAATCCTTTCAAAATACTGTGTACCTTTCTAAACGATGGCAACCCTCTGACAAGGCAAGGGAGATGAGAAAGCTGGAAACCACATCAGAAGGGCCTGCTAAATCTGTTGTGACAACAGGGAAGGAATGCTATGACTTGCTTCATTTAGGTCTGAAAGCACCTTTGTTATGTTTCTGACAGAAAGGAGGGGAGGGTGGAGGCCTGGAACTGCTTAGCCTGTTTCCCTGCTGTCTGTCAATCAAGCTAGCATCGAACAAAAAAAAAAATTCTAATAAAATCCAAGGGGCAAAAATAACAGAACACATCACCACTTACATACACACACACAAACTCTCTGAAACAGCGTATAAAGGTTCATCCACTGCTTCCAAAATTAGTGAATTTCCGCCTGCAGGAGAGAGAGTGGGTGTCCCCGAAATTCAACTCCAGCCACCCACCTGCATTGAATTATTTGATTTGTAAACACACTTTATTTGAATCCAGAATGCTCTTTAAAGGAAAAGCTGCATTCAGGTGTTTTTCTTTTCTTAGTAAGGGCCTTATTTGCCTGATTCTGTCAAGAGCTAAGACATTCAATGTTATTAATGCCACTTTGCTTCAATCGTATTTATTGAGCACTTACTATGTGCAGAGCACTGTACTAAGCACTTGGAATGTACAACTCGGCAACCGGTAGAGACAATCCCTGCCCAACAACGGGCTCACAGTCTAAACGAACTGTTGGCATTTGTTAAGTGCTTACTCTGTGCCAACCCCTGTTCTAAGCACTGGGATAGCTACAAGGTTATTAGGTTGTCCCCCACTTGGGGCTCAAAGTCTTGATCCCCATTTTACAGATGATGTAACTGAGGCAAGAGAAGTGAAGTGGCTAGCCCGAAGTCACACAACTGATAAGTGGCAGAGCCTGGATGAGAATCCACGACCTCTGACTCCCAAGCCTGTGCTCTTCCCACTGAGCCACGCTGCTTCTCATTTCACCCTGTCTCTTCTTCCTTCACATCACTTTCCTGCATCTCAGTGGCAAACGTTTCCTACAGCTTGGTCATAACCAAAAGTAATATAGGAAACTGAGAGGGGGTCGTCATTACAGGTGCCTTAGTGAGAGCCGGTGTCTTACTCTCTAGGAGACTCCATTCCATTAGTCCAGATGAGAAAAGCCCTGGGTTACTGGAATCAGTCTCAAAGTTGAGATTCGAGATTACACAAAGAGATATGTGGCACATTATTTACATCAGTAGTAAAAAAATAAAATAAAATAAAAAAGACTGCCAAAAGCTCATATGCTTTATGGAAGCATGCGATGTTATCAATACCAGAGAGTTTTGGTAGCTACTAAAAATACGGGGTTGACCTGAGGAATTTAGTAAGTATTTAAGATCCAGTCCATCAATCAGGGTATTTGAATGTTCACTGTGTGCAGTACACTGTACTATATAAGTGCTGGAAAGAGTACAGTTCAGTAGAGTTAGAGGGGGAAACAGATACTAAAAACATCATAGATATATACCTAAGTGCTGTGGGGCTGAGGGTGGGATGAATGTCTGTACTCAAAGCAGAGAGGTCCATCTGCATAGGGGATGCAGGAGGGAGAGGGAGGAGGGGAAATGAGGGCTTAGTCTGGAAAGACTGACAAAAAAGCTGGTCGTGGCAGAAGGGGAGGATCCTTGTTTGACATTTTTTTTTTTCTCCATCACCACCCGAGTAAAGGAGGGAGGCATATTAGATGTTGTCTTGTCCAGTCAAACCCTTGCAACCACACCCAAAGGCCCAACAAACTTTGTAGAAGCCTTCTATCTTCCTTTAGACTCTTTCCATTCATCAAGCTGAGGTCATCGAAAAAAGGCCCCCATTCTCTCGTCCGAAAGCTCCAAGATGCTGACGACAACTCTGGAAACTTACACTCAAGGGGACATCCACCTCTGGCAATAACGCCATCATCCTCCCTGTCCCAGAAGCCCACAGTCTTGATATCCTTGACTACTCACTGTCTTTTAGCTCTTACATCCAATCGATAACTAAATCCTCTGTCTTTCTCCACAGCGTTTTTCACATCTGTCCCCCTCCATCAAAACGCCACCCCCCCACTTGTTCAGTCTCCCTTTCTTTCCCGCATTAGGCTGCTACTTTCTCAGCCTCCTCATCAATCTTCCAGCCTCGACCTCACCCAAAGTCAGTCTACACTGCTTGTGGCTCAGCAAATGTCAAACCCTTAGCAAAGTTTTAAATGTTCTGACGGTCAGTTTCTGCTTCTGCAAGATGGCAGGGGGACAGGCTGGAGTTAATAACAATCACGTTGGTATTGATTAAGTGTCATTGTGTACCAAGAGCAGAGGAAGGGTCAAAATAATCAGTTAAGACAAGCTCCTCGTGGGCAGGGACCTGTCTCGTACTCTCCCACGAGCTTAGTATAGTGTTCTGCACGCAGTAAGCGCTCAATAAATACAACAGATTGATTAAGACACAGATCCCTGGCCCTAGGCTAAGGGAGAGGGAGAACAGGTATTGTATCCCCATTTTACAGACAATTAAACAGCAGGATAGAGCATATAAGTGACTGGCTCCGGGTCACAGAGACTAGAACCCGCTTGTCTGGACACCCAGACCCATGTTCTTCCCAAAGACCACGATGGAGCACGGGCCTGAGAGTCAGATGATTTGGGTGCTAATCCTGGCTCCACCACTCTGCCTGCTGGGTGACCTTAAGCAAGTCATTTAACTTCTTTGTGCCTCAGTTTTGTTATCTGTAAAATGGGGATCAAACACCTGTTCACTCTCCTTAGACTGTGAGCTTCATCAGGGACAGGCACCGTGCCTGACCTGATGACTTCTCTGTGCCTCAGTTGCCTCATTTGTAAATTGGGGATTAAGACTGTGAGCCCCTCCCGATTTATTTCTATCCACCCCAGTGTTTAGTACAGTGTCTGTGTTCAGTACAGTGTCTGGCACACACCGTAACAGTTTAGGAAATAGCAGAATCATTGTGATTATCTTGTATCTATCCCATATTTAATCCAGCTCTTGCCACAGGGTAAGCGCTAAACAAGTACCACGGTTACTATTAGTAGTTATAATGAGAAGCAGCGTGGCTCAGTGGAAAGAGCCCGGGCTTGTGAGTCAGAGGTCATGGGCGCAAATCGCGGCTCTGCCACCTGTCAGCTGTGTGACTGTGGGCGAGTCACTTCTCTGTGCCTCAGTTACCTCATCTGTAAAATGGGGATTGACTGTGAGCCTCACGTGGGACAACCTGATTACCCTGTATCTCCCCCAGTGCTAGAACAGTGCTCTGCACATAGTAAGTGCTTAACAAATACCAACATTATTATTATTAGTTATTACTATAGCTATTATAATTAGTTATTATCATAACTCCCTCTTTTCCTGTTCTCCCACATACACCTCATGAGCCCCAAGGCTATAAAGGTTAGGTAAACTTCTCTGACTGCAGTCCCTATTTTAAATACCAGTAGTTGAAAAGTGCTGAGTCCAGTGTGTTGCACCCACTAGATGCTCAGTAAATCCCATAACAGGGTATGTTCAGGCGAAGAAGTATTTGTCCAAATGGAGAAGCAAGTTTTGAAAGGAGCGTTCTTTTTCCAGCCCCACATTTGCAGTCTATGAGACTAAAAGCTTGAGGGCGATTAGAACTCTTAACTTGGCTTCCTGGAGTGAGAAGCAGAGAGAAGAAAAAAAAAATCTACTGGCTAGAGGGGATAGACAATGTCTGATGAAGCTATAAAGAATGAAAAGCACAACCAATGTTTCTGATCATGTTAAAAATGCAAGACAGTACTGAAGGCTAATTGTCAAAAGAGAAAAGGACATTGAAAATGTCAAAAATAATTACTGCTTACAGTTTACCTTCTTATCTGATTGCATCTTTTGAATAACTTAGTGTTTGTTGTTGTTGGCGATTGAGCTAAGACCCCCTCAAAAGTAAGCAAAGCACATAATTACTGACATTAAAAGCAAGCTCCTTTGGAGAAATTCTCGACTAAACCCACTCCTTAGAGGAAAATAGGAAGGGCACTTGTAATTAGATAAGCTGTCCCTTTAGACATGAACCAACATAGTTACTAGATAATTAGTAGATAATTTTCTAGGTATTTCTGGCACTGAGTGCTAAAAGCAAAGCTAAGACAGGTAAACCACTCTGAGAAATGCCCTGTGGCTGCAACAGACTGTTCATGTTAATTGGGATGAGGGAAAAGCTTAGGTAAAAGATCTTCATGCCTGCTTTGTAATTACGCTTTGTCTCGGGCCTAACTAATAATGAACTATAATCGTCCGTAGCTTGGCTAATTTAGTAATTGAAAGGCAGTTGATGCTGTGATTTATTTACTGAAAGAAAATCTAGTCTTGGTGTTCTATGAATCGCTGTCTTAAATTACGTGGGAATTGGGAAAGTTGTATCTTAATTACGTAACTGATCAACGGTCCTTTACCATTACCCAAATCCTACTTGACTGAACAAATGTTGACTAGGCACTTTATGCTCTTATTCAGTGGCATATTTGGCGAAGGTGATTGGAAAGCTCCAGGAGAGATGAAGGTCTTTCTTTAAAGTTCCAGCAGCACTTTCCCTTCTTATTCCATATTTAGAAGGATGTGTAGTTTCAGATGTAAAGACTTGTGGGAAGGGAAGGTGGTGACTTCCGTAGAGTAAAATTTCTTTGCCCTTGACTCAAAGACTGGAATTTACATAACTTTAGAAAACAAGAATCAGTGAAATGAGGAATTTTGCAGCGATGTAACAGAAAAGGGGAAAAGAAATAGAAAGGAAAATGTAAAGAAAGAAATGGTCTTTTTTTAAAGCAGCATGCCCTAGTGGATAGACCACAGACCTGGAAGTCATAAGTACCTGGATTCCTATCCCAGCTCTGCCACTTGTCTGCTGGGTGACCTTGGGCAAATCACTCAACTTGTCCGGCCTCAGTTACCTCATCTGTAAAATGGGGATTAAGACTATGAGTCCATGTGTGACATGGACTGTGTCCAAACTAATTAGCTTGTATATTCCCCGGCATTTAGTACGGCGCTTGGCACATAGTAAGCACTTAACTAATACCATTAAAAAAAAAAAAGATCTTTTTTTCTTGCCAAAGCTGCTTCATAAGCTTCATCACGATAAGAAGAGCAGTCAGACCAGAGGAATGTTATATAGTATATCGAGGAGAAATTGTGATGAAGTTGAAATTCAGTGTGTGTTTTTAAGATTTTATAAAACCACCTAGTGAGTCCATATTATTTTCGTAACTGAGAATCTCACTATCCATGTAAGCAGTGAGGGAGGGAGAGGAGATAGGAATATTGGGGCTAAAGTTCCCAGCATTTAGTTACATCTATATTATAAATCTCAGTATGTTATGGAAACTAAATTGAGCATTTGTTACTCATACTTCAGACTGGACAGGAAATCTGCACATTAAAAAGGGACTAGGAACAGCTGAGCAGCCATTCAAAGTTTAGCTGCCCTGTTTATCCAGCACATTCCAAATTCTGGCACATTGGTATTGGTTGTGTTTTTTTTTTTTTTGGCCTAAAATGGCCTGGGTAGTTTGTTAAAAAGTTTAGACTTTCATAGATAAATCAGAATATATCACTCAGTCTGTGGGCCACGGCTGAAGTATGGTCTAAAAAAGTGTGGAGGGCAACAAAAATGATTTGTGTGAGGAAAAGCTGAAGAAATTGGGTCTGTTTAGTGGAGAGAAGAAATGACAGAAGAGCAACATGTTGCTTATCAATCATGTCCAGGGCTACCACATGATAGCAGTTTATGTGATGGTAAGAAACCCTTCCCCAGGGAAGTGGATAAAATAGAGAAAACATTGCATCAGGCAGAAGGAGGATGGCTGGGAATTTTTGCTCCCAAAGCGGGCCTTTTACAATGCTGGGGTATCAGATAGCCTTAAAATACATCAAATAAATGCTTAATCGAGCTGTGAAAGGCCAAAGACAAGCATACGTATCCTCAGCCTGCAAGATGACACCATTAAGGATGCTACAATCCGATATACACACAGGTAGATGTACACACACACAATTTTTTCTTCAAATATGTTCCAACTTGAAAAATATATAGATTAAAGAAAACCAAATCTGTGCGTAGAATGACAGCGACCCTCAAGGACAAGATAAGGTTTCTTTTGGCATGTATCGAGGATCATTTATGACCAAAGTTTACCCCAAATTATAAGAAAATGAAAATATGAAGTACTGTCAGGTAGTATAAAGAGTATTATCAGAGAGAAGCAGCATGGCCTAGTGGATAGAGCCCGGGCCTGGGGATCAAAAGACCTGGGTTTTAATCCCAGCTCTACCGCTTTTCTGCTGTTTGACCTTGGGAAAGTCACTTAACTTCTCTGTGCCCGTTACCTCGTCTGTAGAGTGAGGATTAAGACTGTGAGTCCCATTTGGGATAGGGAAGGTGTCCAACCTGATTAGCCTTTCTCTACCCTAGTGCTTAAGGCAGTGCCTGGTACTTATTATGTACAAATATCAAAAAAAAAACAAACCTATCAAAATAGTCATGATTTCTCTAACAGAGCTTGAGATAACTCATTGAACTCAGCTGAATATCTTTTTACAAATAGAACTAGCCTTCCTAGTCCTCCATTTTGCCTTCTTTCCCGGGGTTATCAGTGCTATCTGTTAAGCATTTGTACTCAGTCAGATAATATGGTAATGTAGTTATCCTTCGGGTATGATGGTAGTGTTACTGATGATTAATATTAGTGCAATTATTTTCACTATCATTTTCTCTAATATTTACTAAATTACAAAACCACACAAAATGTCTGTGTTTATTTCCTTCCCTCAACCTTTTAAATCCAAATAAGTTGGGGGTGGGTGTGAGCTGTCTTCATATGAGATTTGGAGATAAAAGGGGAGTCTAGGCACGTGCTTAAAAGATGTGCTCTGTTGTGCCCAGAGATTGTACATTATTTCCACAACACACTGATTAAGCCCAACCCTGCCTTTGAATTAATAATTATAATTGATAATTCTGGTATTTGTTAAGCACTTACCATGTACCAGGCACGGTATGAAGCACTGGGGTGGATACAAGCAAATCAGGTTGGTCACAGTCCCTATCCCCCGTTGGGCTCACGGTCTTGATGCCCATTTTACAGATGAAGTAACTGAGGCAAAGAAAAGTGGTGTGATTTGCCCAAGGTCACATGGCACAGAAGTGGCGGAGCTGGGATTAGAACCCATGACCTTCTGATTCCCAGGCCCGTGCTCTATCCATTACATCATGCTGCTTCTCTGCATCATTAGATCACTTAACTTTTGCATAGGCCTATAGCCAGAATAATTTATTTTTGTGACCTCAGTCATTTGCTCTACTAAAATTAATAATAATCAAAAAAATCCATTTTTTGTTTCATAAGCATCATTGTCACCAAAGGACTTCTAATATTTGCTTAATTTGAATGTAAATGCTTTCCATTTTCTCTCTGCTCTCTTCTGTTCTTCAAATTAGCATTCTCTACCAGAGCACCTCAAAAATATTTGCCCCTAGAATAATTTCCATTGCTCCAATCACCTATGTCACCCTGCCTTTAAATGGGAGAATGAAGTAGAAGATTATTTCTTGGTTAATAAAACCCTCTGTTTTGCAAACAGAAAGGGGTCCCCACACTGGAAGACGGTCAATCGGTCATATCTCTTGAGCGCTGACCGTATGCAGAGAACTGTATTAAGTGCTCGGAAGAGAAGACTATAACAGAGTTGGTAGATACGCTTCCAGCCTAAAACGGGACAATTCTGGGGTACGGAATAAAGTCCTGTTTGCCCACTTTTTCCTACTTCATTATGTAGACATTCCTATGAGGAGATACTATTTGCAATGATTGTCTGCCAAGCCCCAAATCGGGATATATATACCATTAAATGAACAGTGAAGGAAGTATCTATGTTGCAACAGAATTAAAAATGTCTGCCCGTGTCTCCGCTTGACACTGATGCCTGTTGATTTGGGTCAGAGTTGGGACATTCATTAGGTAATGACATTTGGGAATAGGTGTGGAATTGGGCCTCATTAGAGTAAAAGGTGGTGTCATTCACAAACCAGGTTGGTGGCAGAAGCAGGTTAATAGCGTGTGCCAATAAGGTTACTTTATTTGAGGTGAAAATGGCGCTTGGAGTTGCTAGCAGACATTCTGAATTCTCATCCGGACTGAGTTATGAGTTGAAAATGAATTTTAAGACTGTTGGGTTTTTTTTCCCCCTAATATCATACTGAGACAAAATACTTCTGTCAGGATCTATAGGAATTAAACCCTTTAGGCCTTATCAGAACCGTTTGGAATGTTTTGAGTTCCCCATCCTAGAAAAGATAAAAGTATCTTTCCAAAGGATGAAGTTAAGCTTGCATGTTGCTTATAAAGCCTTTTCAAAGCCCCAGGCCTGTTCGGTTAGTCTGGGTTTCATCCACTACCTTTTATAATACGGCTGAAATGCCATTTGGAGACAAAGCCTACTGATTTGGATACAAAGCTCAGGTTCTAGGGAACTATTAAGAAGAAAAGCCAGTGGAGATCCACACTTATTGGGGAAGGTCATTTAGGAAGCAAAAATATCTTTTGCAGTGAAAACAAGGTGGGGGTGTTTACTCCCCTTCACTCTCTAAGTTTTGTGTCCTGGAGGGAAGGGGCAGAGTAAACCAAGCCTTTCCCCAGATCTCTCCGTAGATCCTTGCCTGACTGGTTAATAGGCGGCGTTCTGCAGCAGCCTAACGCAAAGGGCCGGAAAGGTCAAGCGTGATTTGTGAGCTCTCACTTGAGAGACAAGTTTGTGTCAGTTGCAAATCCACCCATTCGTTCATTCAATAGTATTTATTGAGTGCTTACTATGTGCAGAGCACTGTACTAAGCGCTTGGAAAGTACAAATCAGTAACAGATACAGTCCCTGCCCTTTGACAGGCTTACAGTCCATTACCCACTGATGGCCTTCCAAAGCGTTCTGCCTCCAGACCCTGAAAAAGATGGATCGGTCATGATCTCCGCGTAAGAAGCCATTGTTGGTCGCCTGTCTTCAGCCCAGCTCCCATTCCTCACCTCTGGACAATGGCATGAGGTTATTGTTGTTTAGCGTGCCTCAAGGGGTTAAAGGATTACTGCACCACATGCACCACATAGGGATCATATGAGCTGTGGCATTTAGGAACTAGGTGGGATCTGTTGTATTGCCTTTCACTATTCTCACCCTTTACTCACCCCACTCTCATTCCTATTGCATTTACGGACATACCCCTTCTGTGTTTATTTATATTCCCACTGTAGACTGTAAGCTCATTGCGGGCAGGGAATGGGTCTGTTTGTTGTCGTATTGTACTCTCCCAAGCACTTAGTACAGTGCTCTTCACAGGGTAAGCGCTCAAGCAACACGATTGATTAAAAGCTCCTTGTGGCCAGAAAATGGTTCTACCAGCTCCGTTATATCGTACTCTCCAAGTGCTCAGTTCAGTCTTCTGTGGACAGTAAGCGCTCAGTGAATAGGATTGATTGAAAAAGATAATCATAGTGAAAGATAGAACACCAATCAATTTTGCTGTGGAAAGAAAATGGAAAAGAAAATGGTGGTATTATGTGTCAAGTGCTGGGGTAGGTACAAGATAATCAGGTCCACCTGGGGCTCACAGTCTAAGTAGGAAGGACGGCAGGTGTAAATCTCCATATCTGCAGATGAAGGAACTGAACCACTGAGTAATAATAATAATAATAATAATGTTGGTATTTGTTAATCGCTTACTATGTGCAGAGCACTGTGTTAAGCGCTGGGGTAGATACAGGGTAATCAGGTTGTCCCACGTGAGGCTCACAGTTAATCCCCATTTTACAGATGAGGTCACTGAGGCACAGAGAAGTTGGGTGAATTGCCCAAAGTCACACAGCTGATATGTGGCTGAGCGGGGATTCGAACCCATGACCTCTGACTCCCAAGCCCGGGGTCTTTCCACCGAGCCACGCTGCTTCTCTAGTTAAGTGACTTGCCCAAGGTCACACAGCAGATGAGTGATGGAGCCGGGGATTAGAAGCCAGGCCAGATTTCCACTAGGCCACACTGCTTCTAACTGTACTATGCATGTGGGTGAGTACAACGCCATAGATATGTTACCTTTACATACCGAAGGGAGAGCTAAAGGAACGCCCAGAAAATGAACGTATCCAATCTTCACCCTTTCATTAAGCAACACAGCTTAAGGCAAATGTAACAGGTTCTCGCCGGGATTCTTTTCCTCCCCCGTAATTAAAAGGAGTCAACCACAGACTAGTCTAAATTCTATTGTTAACCCTGTTGTTCTAGGGAACCCTTGGTTACGTCCAATCCTTCTATTCTTCCAAATATAGAGAGGCAATTCCTTCTCTCTGAGGAACCCCACCAACAAGCCACAATCACCTTTTTCTTGTAATCGTGGGCTTTTCCAACTTCCCTGGACAATAAATCTGGCCAGCCTTTCGAGAGACTGAGAGAGTTGGATTAAGAAACCCTGATTCATTTGTGTGATAAGTAAAGTTCACCTTGCTTGGGCCAAGGTTTGCATGGAGTTGAAAATGAGAAGTGGCGAAGCAGCGTAGCTTAGTGGAAAGAGCACCGGCTTGGGAGTCAGAGGTCTTGGGTTCTAATCCCAGCTCTACCACTTATCAGCTGTGTGACTTTGGGCAAGTCACCCAACTTCTCTGTGCCTCGGTTACCTCATCTGTAAAATGGGGATTAAGACTGTGAGCCCCACGTGGGACAACCTGATTACCTTGTATCTCCCCCAGCGCTTAGAACAGTGTTTGGCACATAGTAAGCTCTTAACAAATACCATTATCACTATTATTGGTATTATTATTAAGTACCTAAGCTTCGACTCACTGAGCCATTTGGGAAGCAGTTCCTGGCAATAGCCTTGCTTTGGAATTCATAGCATTTATTACTTCTATTTAGGTTGAGTGAATTTTTGTTGGAAGTGGTTTTCATTTCCACCGGGTACTCTGACTATGAAATAAACCATTTTGGGCTATTCCAACTTTCACTGCGAAACTAATGTCTACGAAATGGACTCGTGAATGTATTTAGAGATGACAACGTGGGAGAGATACTAAAAATATATCGATTCTCAATTCGAGTCCTTTTGCCCGTCTCCCTGTATGTAAACATTCCTGAAAGAGATCATGGAAGACACAAATAAAAGCTGCAAACCACGAAAACATTAGATGGTAAAGGAACTGAATTGTTCACAGTGAGGCTAACACAAGGCTATGTGATACTGATCAATTCCCGGAGTTGGTTGCCTCAGAAAAAATAAAAAGAAAAGAAGCCCAAAAGGCCTTAGAGGATTAATTTCTAATTTTATTTTTAAATCCTAAAATGCTTTGATAATATTATGCAGAATCTAAATTACAAATTATATTTGTAATACAAAGAAAATGAATAATCTTTTTCAAAATTAAAAAAAATCGATTATTCAATGACTGGCATTAGATTAAACACAAAAATGTGTGTTTTCAGGAGTGTCTTTCAACTAAAGCACAAAGGTACACTGTTGACTGTTAACTTTCCTATTCACTGGGGGTTTTGTTGTGAATGTGTTCGTGGGCTTTTTTTTAATTTTTTTTTTTCTGGTAAGCTTCTTGGCCAGACACCAGTGAGAAACGTAGAGATTTATTCTGACAATGGTGACTGATGATTTGTTTTGCAAACCTGTGATACTAATCCAACAGGTTTGCTAATTTAAGGCGGGAGCTCTCTATTTGAAGACATCAAATATGTTTTATTATGCCCATCTGTGTGGGGAAAATTCTGCCAACGTGCTAGTCTTCCACTCGTTTCAATCATTCGGCTACACAAGTATCAAGGGAAAAGTCCTCCCGTGACTTTGGGGATCTGCGGAGTTCCTAACGTGTAGAGGCACGGTTCACCGTTATAGGCTCTACTGAGCATTCCTCAGAGGTGTTAATGACTTTAAGCCTGTCAAGAATGTCTCTAGTTTGTACAGCAAAGACAATTCAGTCGTTTAATAAAAAGGTGTAACATTTCCTACAGGTGAGCTTAAGCGATCAAGGGATAAAAAAGAGCTTTTTGTTGCCGCATTCAAAGGATGTATTATGGAGTTTAACCTTTGCTTTTGATGTAATGTCAACTTCGAATGTTTACAGCGATTTCTAATGAGGCTTATGTTGTTTGAAGTTTCTGTTGGTCTTCATGGAGGACTTGACTTCAGAAACTGAAGGAGCCATAGAGGTACGTTCGACTAAGCGGCAGTCCCGAAAAGAACAGTTAAGAAAATAATGGGAAAACTTTTGAAGGTCAGAACTTGGAAAGTATGTAGGTAGGCAGGTATCCATATTATCTATGCCCACGCAAACATATACAAGTGGATTAATGGACAGAGTTGGAATTTCTTTTTAAAAACTACTACTCTCGCTAAGTTGAGCGCTACGATATTTCTGATCCGGCCTGTCTTCTGGTAATCCAACAGACAGAGTTTGATGTCAGAGAAGGATTAAACTTCATTGCAAATTAAAAATTAAAAAGCACTCGCTATCCAACTGGCTGTCTTGACAATAAATTCACCTCTGGGCAACTTGAGTTGAAACCCCTTTGCACTCAGCGTCAAATGAAAAGAAAGAGCCTCTAATAAGATTTAAGGTCCGAACCAGTAAAAAGGGATGAAAAGAAACCAGTGCGGATGCTACACGATGAAGTGGGAGAAGAGTGTCAAGGCCGTTTGAAGACACTGTTCAAGGACTGATGAAGCGCGTGACTTAGGCAATGTTATCCCTTACCTCAGTAGCTGTGGAATTAGACTGAGACTGAGCTTGTGGTCAGGAAATGTGCCTATTTAATGTTACATTGTACCCTCCCAAGCGCTTAGTACAGTGCTTTGCACACAATAAGTGCTCAATAAGTACGATTCAATGAATGGATGAATGAATGTGACAGCCAGGGAATGAAACGGTCGCCCAAAAAGAAATGAGTTTGAAAGAAAAGGTCACAGTGGCCACAAAGAAATGAGGGGAGGTAAAAAGTGAAGGAAATCTTGGAGGCAATAGTTTAAAAGTATTTTTCATGTAAAGACCACTCATCAAACCCTGGCCTTGCCACAGGAAATAGAGCAGTCAATCACATTTGAATGCAAGGCCAAAAACCCACTGTATTTAATGATTATAAAAATACCCGATTGATAGTACCTCTTATTTTCCCAAAGTGCTTTCACATCAGTTATTTTGTCTTCACAACATCCCTGTGAAAGTTGGTGGAGGCCGGTATTCATATTTCCATTATATAGATAATTGAGTGAGACTATAGATTGAGCACTTAGTACAGTGCTCTACACATAGTAAGCGCTCAATAAATACTATTGAATATTGAATGAATAGATAAGGAAACTGAGGCCCAGAGTGATTAAATGACTTGTCCAAAATCACACAGAAGGTAAACCTAGGACTAAAAGTCATATTTCCTGACAATCTATCAATGTTGGCTTTTTTTTCTCACAAATTATGACATAAGGGCTTGTGGCAAACGTCACCTCTGGAGCAGCAGACTACACTCTATGGTGCCTTTGCACCGACAAACTCAAAGGGTAGGAGGTGGTTATGACTTTGCATGGATTTTTCTCCAGTTGCAAAGTTAACAGGGAATTTCCCTGAAGGCTGAGTTTCCCAGTTTTCCCCATTTGGTGGTAATGCTATGAGGGAAATCTCCAAGAATTACGTTTGAATTTCCAAAAAAAATCATAGAATAATGGGGTCCTCTCCCCAAATACCTTGACCTTGGGAATCAAGAGATCTGGAGTCTAGTTCCCAGCTCTGCCACTGCCCTGCTGTATGACATTAACAAGTAGCTTCACTCCTTTACACCTCTAATTTCTTACCTATCGAGAATCAGTGATGATAACCCTGTCGTGAGGGAAAAATGAGCTAACTAATGGGGAATTACTTGGTAAAATAGATAAACCTTACATGAATTCATGGTAAATGATCATTTTTATTATTATTGCTATTACTATTGTCACTCATTTTACTACTCTGTGAGCAACAGCAGCCCAGGAATGTTTTGCATATGTGGTTTCTTTTCCAATGAAAACATGTAAAAGTCCTTCACATCAATCAGAGCATCAACCAATCCAACAGTCGATCAGTAGTACTGGGTGAACCTCTCCTGGGTGTGTAGAGCTGTACTATACTCTCGGGAGAATATTATAGGATTAGTAGAAATCCTTTTGACTCAAAAAGTTTACAATCTAGCCGGAGAGACTGGGGCTGAAATAATTGACTGATAGGAAGATGAAGTAGAAGTAGATACATATGAGTTTGTGCTTAAATAGCAGTATGTTAGTCAATATCTACAGAATGGCCTGACCAGAATTATGGTGCCGGATGAACATTTTAGATGGTTAGAAGTGAATGAAGTCCTACTTAAAGAACACCAACCAACTGTGTTGCAGAAGGATATTTTTGTCAACAAAGGACTTACTCCTGGACTCAATGTCCCGGGTGGCCGATGGGATTTATCTTGGTTTTGTCAAATCTCAGAGACTGAGTCTCTCGCTGTGCAGCGACACACACCCTTTGCTGCATTGCTTCTCACTTTTCTGGAAATATCTCATAAAGAATGTGCTGTTTGGGAGGCGCTCCTCACTTTTATGTAAAGTTCTCCAAAGAATGTGCCTTGCCAGTGATCCAGATTGGCATTCATAATAGAAATGCTTAATAGTTTCCGTAGCAGCTTTCATCTCTGGACCTCACAGTGATTTTAAACATTCATACATCAAAGATGGCAAGTTTTTAGAGGGAGAAACATCCAGAAAACATGATCAAAGCAAACTCTGTTCTGACACTGAGGGCATTTGCTTATATTGTGACACTCAAAAGCTCCTTGATCTACAACGGTACCTGGATTTGGAGATTGTCTCTGGGACCAAAACTTTCATTTTCAATGGATATGGTGTAGAGGTTACTTCATGGTCAATTATTTATATGGTGCATTATATTTTTTCAATTTTTTTTATTCCTCCTGTGAACTAAGGCATTTTTGCTGTGCTCATTCCATGGATAAGGTTTAGGGATAAACAGAAGAGAGATTGTGCAATTCACCTGGAATTAGTCTGGAAGGCTCTATGAGAGTTTAGATTAAAATCTAGGCTTTCATCATTGGATTTAGTATACGCTAGTACCTGTCATTATTTCAACAGGGAAGCAGCATGACCTAGTGGTAAGAGCACGGGTCTAGGAGTTAAAGAAGACCCGAGTTCTAATCCCGAGTCTGCTACTTGCCAGCTGCGTGACCTTGAGGGAGTTATGTGACTTTTCTGTTCCTTAGTTACCTCATCTGTTAAATGGGATTTATATTGTACTCCTTCTGACTTAAATTATAAACCTCATGTCTGTGGGAGGAGGGACTATGTCAAACCTGATTATCTTGTATCTACCCCGGTGCTTAGTATGGAGCTGGCACAAAGTAAGTGCTTAACAAGTACCCAAAACCCCAAAACAAACAACCCCTTTCTGAATAGTACTGATAAAATTTAAGTGCTTATTGTGTGCAGAGTGCTGTTCTAAACAATGGTAAAGAATACACAGGCTGAATTAGACACAGTCCCTATCCAAGGGGGTTTCACAATTTAAAAATGAAAAGGGGGAGAGAAAATCAGTGACCCACATATAAGAAGTTTGGAAGAAGCTACCTAGAAGATTATGAACAGGCTCCTGGGATGAACAGAAGTCTATACATAAGCAGCACTCAATACTGTTGATGATAGTGGTGATGGTGAAGATGATGAGATCCATTACAAAGATAAAGACTTTATTTAGCCTGCAGCAAGCGTGGTATAATAATAATAGTATTTATTAAGCACTTACTATGTGCCAAGCACTGTTCTAAGCCCTAGGGGAGATACAAGGTAATCAGGTTGGCCCATGAGGGGGTCACATTCTTAATCCCCATTTTACATATGAGGTAACTGAGGCACAGAGAAGTTAAATGACTTGCCCAAAGTCACACAGCTGACAAATGGTGGAGTCGGGATTAGAACCCATGACCTCTGACTCCCAAGAGCGGGCTCTTTCCACTGAGCCACGCTGCTTCTCTGTGAATAGTGATAGTGAATAGAGCACTATCAGAAGATCATGGGTTCTAATCCCAGCTCCCCCACTTGTCTGCTGTGCAGCCTTGGGCAAGTCACTGCACTTCTTTGTGCCTCAGTTATTATTACGTACACTCGAGTCGTTTCTGATTCATAGCAACTCCATGGATAGACTTTCTCCAGAACGTCCTGTCCTCTGCCATAATCTGCAACCTTTCTAATGGTTCTTCCGTTATCATTGTTATGGCCTCTATCCATCTAGCTGCTGGTCTGATTCTTCCACATTTTACTTGGGCTTTTCCTAGTTATCTTATCTGCAAAAGAATAATAATGGCATTTGTTAAGTGCTTACTATGTGCCAAGCACTGTTCTAAGCACTGATGGTGATGAAAACTGAGAACCCCATGTGGCGTAGTGAGTGTGTCCAACAAAATTTGCTTGTCTCCTCCCAAGCACTTAGTACAGTGCCCTGGCACGTAGTAAGTGCTTAATAAATACCATTATCATTATTGTTAACTCATAAAATTTCTGGAGTTGAACATTGAACTCTCTAAATTTTCTTGTCTATTCCAAATAGTGTAGTTCATATTAAACATACCTTCTCATATTCTGAAGCAGTAAGTAATTAAATGCACTCAGTAGTCTGAAAAAGTTATCGTGGCTTCTTTTTCCCAAGGGAATAACGTCACTCCTGTTCAGATAATAAGGGACCCAATGCCTCGATCTTTTTCGGTTTATATTAAATACACGCTTTACTAAGAATGAAATCAATTAAAGCTCAGGCATTCTAATTTCTGACACAGTAAACTCTCTCAGACTATGATGCCACCAAAACAAGACAAAATAACAGCGTTTGTTTTAGTAAAGCTCATGTTGTGCTGACGGCAAAAGCTTTTATTGAGGGACTTCTGTTTGCAGAGCATTTATGCAGTGCATCTGTGAGAGAACCAAAGAGAAGATGTGTACAGCCTAACGAGAGAGGATAACTTAAACAAATTACAAAGAGGGGCCCTCACAAAATCATAGAATATATTTATGAGTGCTTCAGGGGCATGAGGTTTAATTGGTGCAGAAGGAGTGAGGAGAAAGGTTGAAGGAAGCAGGGTGAAAAGGGTAGAGATTAATTGAGCAAAGCCTCCTGGAGGAGGTGTGATCTTAGAAGAGCTTCGAAGTTTGGGAGAGGCACAATCTGACATATTTGAGAGGGAGGAAGGAAGGTGTCAGCAAGGGGTCGATGGAAGCAGGAGATGAGAGGAGGCATAATGAGTAGATTGACTTGAGAGGAATGGAGATTGAAACTTGGGGTCTATTGGGAAAGAAGGTTGGAGAAGTAGCTAGGAGAGAGCCCGTGGTCTTTCCACTCTGCCTCGATGTTTCCCTTGACACCCTGTCTCCCTGCTAGTTTTATGGCACCTAACAGTGACTGTCTCAGATTCCTAAAATGGATTTAACAACAGTGCGTATGAGGGCACTGTAGAGGTGCCATTTGCTGGAAAATTCACACAGAACGGCTGTGAGGACCTTATAAGTCTTGCACTAAAATACGCCCACGTGGTTCCATTTTTTTAAATGACATTACAAAAGTGGCATATAGCGTTTCTCTCAAGACACTAAATCATCAGCGATATGTAAATGTTGTCTTTTTCAGTTTATTTTTCCAGGTGAAAACTATTCCTCTCTGTGAAAGAAGTCTTTTGTTCCCTTGACCCTGAGCGTAGGAGTAAATCGGAAGGGATAAAATGCCGGTAAATAGAACCTGAGTTGTCTGAGCTTTACATCTAAAATCATGTATGCACAGGAAATATAAGGAGGTTACACATTTTTACTTGCTCATTTAGTTTGAATAGACTATGGTTTACTTTGAAGGTGGTACAGATTCAACTTTTGACTTGTTTTAAATTGTGACCAGTAATGTGTATCATGAGGGAAATAACGGGTCCTTTTGGGCGACTGAAGGCTGTGTTTTCACTTATTCACAAATTGAACCAAGGGTAAACCAATCCAGTCAACTTTAATAACCATTTTGTATGACCCCTTTATACAGAAACTGATAAATAATGCCTGTGTTATTGCATATGCCTGTAGGATTATAATATTACAGAGAAGAACTTTAGTGGAAAAATGCCCCTTAGTAAATGGTTACAGAAGAGAAGCTATGTTCAGATATCTTCTGTCACTGGAACTGTGAATAGTTTGGCATTAAAGAAATCCAGATAACTTTTTTTTAATAGAAAGCAAATTAACTGTCTGGACCACCTTAGTTTTGAAGCAAACAATTAATGGCTATCATTTTTCAGTATTAATTGACCCTTTTTGTTAGCTTCAGTGGGTGATGTGTTCTCAGGAGACGGGATGAGGGCATTCTCACTCATCACACCAGCTCCTGTTTCTTGTCCCTTTCCTCTATTTCCCTCCCGACCCTCTCCTCCCTAATAGAAACAGTAGCTTCTTTCAACTGTGGATCAGCCAAACACAGCAATCAAGCCGGTGTGCCAGATTGGAATGAGTGAATAAATCATGCTTCATCACCATGCTTCTCTCTCCTCTCTGACTCCCGAGTGACTCGTTTTGCCTATCATGGATGTCTGACACAAGAGAGTGGTGACATATGAGGAGTCTTACCCGGTCTAACTGAAAAACCCTTGGCTCCAGAGCTCTGCTCTTTGTAGTGATCCCAAATGCCGTGTAATTCCCAAATTTGAAGAGGATCAGACTCATCAAGTCCTGGTGAAAACCTCTTTCGTTGTAATATTTTCCTCCTGCTCATTTTATTAACCTCATTCTGCATGTATTGTATGGTCTAATGGAAAGACCACAGACCTGTGTGCAAACCGATTATCTTGAATCTACCCTAGTGTTTAGTTTAGTGCTTGTCACATAGTAAGGACTTAATAAATGCTTTAATAATAATAATATCAAACAATCAGTAGTGTAACGACTGACTGCCTACTGGGTTCAAAAGACTGTGCTAAACATTTAGTAAAGAGAATTTTTTTTTCATTTCCAAGTCTCAAATTCTTTTCCCTTCTCCCCCTCCCGCTACAAGCTAATTCTTACATACGTATTTTAGTAAAGAGCAGGGTTTCATGGATACAGGATCATGACCCTGGAACACTAGACTAGATAGAATTCATCTCCCTGACTCCAATTTATTTTAATGTTTGTGTCTCCCACTAAATTTTAAGTTCCTTGAGGTCAGGGAACATGGCTACCAACTCTGCTGTATCATTCTCTCCCAAAGTAAGGGCTCAGTAAATATTGTTGATTGATAGGGAGCTCTGACTCAAGAGACAGATGCGTAGAGAAGAAGGAAGGATGAATGTGTTCTGCAGGAGTTGGGGAACAGCAGGGAAGATATATTTTTTGTACTTTTCCAATACCTTCTAAAGTGTCTTTGGTTTAAAGATTGGGACTTCAGTTCCTTTTATCAATTACCAAATCCATTTTATAAATGGGCCCTGAGTGTATTTGTCAGTTGTCATTGATTTTCATTCAGTTTACTTATCAATAACGGATTATGATCCAGATGTATCTTTGCTGTCAAACCATGATGGATTCCAAAGCAGGAGTACCGAGTCCTTAGTAGCAATGATTTTCCATTTAATTTATTGTTTTTCAGCACTTGACGAGCAAGAGGTATAGATCAGTTAGGTAGAAAAGATAAAGGTTTTCCATTTCTAGCTGACGGATTAAAACGTCCTTGCTGGAAGATGGGGTTGTAGTCAGAGTTAAGGTTTCAGTTCCTGGATTAAGGAAACAGAAGTGCGTTACATGTACCTGGGTATGTTATAATTCATTATATCTACAAGGATTTCTCAGTTACCACTCTTTCTAAAAGTAGAGTAGTAAGTGAAAGTCTCAAATGAAATATCGTTTCCTATAGAAAATAATGTAAAGTGCATTAATACATCCTAAGGATCCCCCAAATTGCCCTGACAATGTATATGTATTTTAAAAAGTGGTAAAATCCACAATGTGATCTGACCTCAGTGCGAATATTTGTAATAATACAGAAGTTTGAAATGGATGAATTATGTGTATACATGCCAATCTTTCATTTTCAATGTGTTATCTTTCATATCCTCTTCTTCTTCCTCATTATTTTTGGGTCCAGTGTCCTACAAGGAAATATATCAAGGAAATATCTGTGGAGTCACATTCCACCGCTCCCCCCTGCACTGATCCTTCATTCCAGAAAATGTAGACCGGCTTAACTGTACAATAAGATTCTGCAAACACCTTTTTGGTAGGGGGAGATGGCAGATCCACCCCACTGGATGCCCTCAGATTCCCACTGATTTAACATTGCGTATTGTTGGAGTATTTTCATGATCTTTATTATTATAATATTTATAATATTTACTTATAACAGCAACCCCCCCAGGGATTAATTGGAAAATAGATATATAATGAAGGGACAAGATTCCGCCTTCCCTCATTAATCATTGAATTCTAGTTTCTCAACACCACACCCACTATGAAAAATACTGGATTTGAGATCTTGCTTTAAGCCCAGGTGCACAGGCTAGAAGTATTTCCCCGGTGAAAACTATATAAGAGGATCAGAAAAATATGAACCTCAGCCAACCAATGTAAAGCCCCAGGATACCAGATTTTATTTCTGAGACATGGGTCTCACATACTGACTTGTTTCTACACGGAACTCTTTTTCAGTATTAACTTTTGACTTATCATTAAGTCGTTCACTGCCCACACCCTTCCTGGGTTGATTGATTTATCGCTCTGCGATTGCTTCTGCATCCTATAAACTACCTTTTACCCTCTGCATCTCTTCACCCCATGTGCCATGCAGAGAGGAAGTGAGGAACTGTTTTAGGCTGGAGGCTAGATTGGCACCTCATCTTTAATCCCAGAAGTTGTTGAATCAAAGATGAGTCAAGAGGTTGAGTCATAGAAGGTAGCGAGCAAAAATGGAGCCAAGGAGTTGACATATTGACGAAAATGGTCTCAGTACGTTCCCTTAATGAGAAACGTAGCCTCATCCCAGTAGGCTGTAATAGACTATCATATTTTGGACCAAAATATTGTGGACAGTGTGTTCTGTGCATTCATTCAATAATTATAACAATGTCCCTGGAGAGTTTACAGACCTATGAGTGCAGGAAGCACAGGAAAGCAGCCAGGGAAGAGAAAAGAGTAAGTCTGTTATGAATATCTCAATATCTAAGAGAGAGAGAGAGACAGAAACTAAGGTCAGAAGGTGAGTCTCTATTGGTCAGTCTCTGGAAGGAACTTGTGAGGGGAAAAATAGGACCGCTTTTCTTATTTGACAATTCCTGACACTGTATCCGTGGGTGAATCTGTTGATAGCTAATTAATTCCTGAGGCTCTTCTCGTCACTGGGGAGATTAATCGATTTATCCAAAGATTTACTTCCCGTTCCAACTTCTGGAATTGCCAAATGAGAAGGGTAGTTACGGATTGACCAGCAGCTTGTGGGAGACTCCATAATTGTACGGAATGATAACTCCAATATAGGCAGATGGGTGATTTTCCTCATGGTTCTGGAGGAAATGGGGAAATTCTAAGCCACTTGAGCCTCAGTACATTCTTTAGCTCTACCAATATGAGGGAGGATAATTAAAGTTTATTCATGAACTACTAATTCTTAAAGAAAATCTCGGCTCCTACTGGGAAAGGGCAGACATCCTTGAAAATTAGGGATGACTTTTTTTCTCCTTTCTTGGGGAAATGCCCCTCATATCCAATGTCTCCTTGGCTGTTAAATTGCGTCCACGTGTGTGGTGGTGGCTGAAAAGAACAGTGGGCCACTGACAGTCTTCTCCACACTTCTGTCAGCAGTCACTGAGCACATACTGTGTGCAGATCTCTTTATTATGGCCGTGGAAGAGGACAATGAAGAAGATGTGATCCCTGGCCATAAGAAATTTATACCATAAGATAATTCCTGGCAGCTCTGGTGCTTTAGCCAGCTGCAGGACCTGTGACTGTTTGAAATACTGCAGTGTCCATCTCAATCTCAATGTCCTGACATTCTGAAGCCTCTGATGAAGAGGATCCTCCCTTTCAATCACTACAGGAGCTGCCAAATAATAACGTTGGTAATTGTTAAGGGCTTACTATGTGCAGAGCACTGTTCTAAGCATGGGGGTAGACAGGGTAATCAGGTTGTCCCGCATGAGGCTCACAGTCTTAATCCCTATTTTACAGACGAGGTAACTGAGGCACAGAGAAGTTAAGTGATTTGCCCACAGTCACACAGCTGCCAAGTGGCCTAGAGAAATGTAGGGTCCCAATACCTGCTTCCCGGGTGGTTTTGCATAGTGTCATAGTGAATTAAAGATTGTGATAATAATGCTCGTTAATTTACATGGCAAACCTCTGTGGAAGGCAGCTGTTCAGTTCTAGTAAAAGTCATCGTCTTCCTGTATAATAACAATAATGTGACATTTGTTAAGCGCTTACTTTGTGTCAGTGATTGCCTTAGGGTAGATACAAGAAAATCAGGTCAGCCACAGTCTCCCTCCCACCTGGGGCTCACTAGCTAAAAAGGAAGGGGGCGGGTAAGCCCCTTAAGCGTAGGGAACCTGTCTACCAATCCTGTTATACTGTACTCTCCCAAGTGCTTTGTACAGAGATCTGAACACAGTAAGCACTCAATAAATGCACCTAATTGAATGGACATTGAATGCCCATTTTACAGACAAGGAAACTGAGCCACAGAAAAATTAAGCGACTGGCCCAAAGTCACACAGCAGGCAAATAGCAGAGAAGGGATTAGATCCCAGGTCCTCTGACCAGCAGGCCCATGCTCATTTCTGTGAGGCCATCCTGATTCTGTATAAATTCTTGCCAAATGAAGTGTAGGGTTTTTCTGTTGTTGCTGTTCCATCAAAGGTAGCCTGGAAAACATGTCTTGTTTAACCAGTTAAGAGTCTCACCCATGGACCAGTTCCTAAAGACTATAATTCTGCCTTGCGGAACAATATGGTCTTCATTTTTCAGACTTTTAATTGAGATACGAATTACTCATCAATGGATGTCTGCCATTCTTTAGACCACGCAAATCTCTGTGTGAGGTTTTCCAGGCATTTTGAGTTTTAGGAGGCTCCTGATCTTTTGAAAGGGATGAACGCCCTTCAAAGATGAAATGCATTCCACCCCAACAGTAAATAACATGCATTCTTCTTTTTCTAGCCGGGAATCTACTCAGAGAGTTTGAGGTGCCAGAACTAATCCCTTGTAGAGCACTCTGGGAATTCTTGTGGCCCCATATGGGCTGATCAGTGGCATTCTGCCATACCATCGTTTCCTTTAATGAGCTACCACCTTTCTCCCTTACGATGATGTGTTTTGCAAGGGAAGATCTGCTTTTTTCAGGTTCCAGGCAGAAGGGATGGTGGAAGGTAAGGAGAGAGAGAGGGGAACAAGGAATAGTGAATAGATTGGCTCGAGAGGGACAAAGCAAGTGAGTTATGGTGTGATGGGAGAGGAATGAGGATGAGATGGAGGGAGAGTCAAGCAGAGGCCTATCCATTCCATTCCTAGCTTGGGCAGTGGCTAGCGAGTGGAAGGCGATCTGCTACAAGTCAAAACTCACCCATGCTGAGCAGCCACGGCACGGGAGAGAGTCGAGGGCGGAGCAGTGGTAAAACTCTTCTGTATTTTTACCAGGAAAACTCTACGGATACACTCCCAGAACGATTGGAGATGGAGAGCGGGCCTTTCTGGGAGAGACGTGTCCGTGGTGTCGCTGTGGGTCGGAAACGACTCGATGGCATCAGACAAGAGGGAGGGGGATGGTGGTGTTGTCAACAGGGATGGGAAAGTTAGTCGGAGGAGAGGATTTGCCAGAGAAAATAAAGAGTTCGGTTTTGCACGTGTGCAGATTGACATGATGACAAGACACTCGCATAGAGACATCCTGGGGGCAGGAGGTAGGTGGGATTTTGGAGGACAGAGATCAGGTTTAGTGAAGTCGATTTGGGAGTCATCTAGAAGGGCTGGTAGCTGAAGCCACCAGTGTGTATGAACTCTCCGAGGGGGGGTTCTGGAACCAATTATCCCCTGAGTGAGAATGCATTCACTCAGTAGTATGCTTGTATAACTGGGTTCAGAGCAAATTATTTATTAGGGAGTCGGGGTTGCAAATATAACCCAACTACAGTTTAAGGGTTAATGAAAGGAAATGAATACAATCCTCTGCTGACACCCTCTTTAATGATAATAGTTGTGGTATCTGTTAAGAGCTAACTCTGGGCCAAACTGATAAATGCTTTACTCAAGGTCGCACAGCAAATGATGGAGCAGGAATAAACCAGGTCCTCTCATTTCCAGGCATGTGTTTTTTTCTGACAGGCTTTTTTTTCTGCTTTTCTCTGGCAAGAATAGGCAAGCACATTTCCCTAGGGATTCCTGGCACCTCTTAGCTTCAACCTCCGTCTATAAATCTGGGAAACCAATCGAGGCTCAGTTGATCACAATACCCAATACCTGAGACCATAGCTGGGGCCAAATGTGACAGATCTCCAGTTTTGTAGTCAGTGATGATTCAGTTCCCCGGTTCTCCTCAATCCTTTGTTCCGGAAGGAGGATGGCCCTGAGGCTGTGGTCAACTTGGGAAGCTCGTCGTGGTCAAGGGTCGCATCTATCAGCTCTGTAGTGTACTCTCCCGAGAGTTTAGTTGAGTGCTTTGTAGGCCATAAGCGCTCAATAAATACCGTCAGTTGATTGATTGAAAAGCTGATTAGGGATCATTCCCCTGGAGGTAGCAGCCATCTGATAGGTGGCTCTGGTCCTGATCTGGACTTCGGGCTCAGTCTTAGAAGCCTCCCCGCAGGTAACTTTAGTCCTGGGGCTTTCAGTGGCGATTGCTCTTCACGGTGGATCTGGTCTGGGACAAGGAAGCCAGTTCCCCTGTGATGAGTCCTGCTATTACTTTGGATCACTTTGCTACTACTTTGCCCTCCGGAGGAGTTAGAGGCCACCCCCCGTTTCAGGGGTCTCATGTAACGGCATTCATAATCTCTGCCAGTCAGTCTAGCTCTCTGCCTTTCATCTTCTGCCACCCACAAGGGTTCCCCGCTAATCTCTCTTTGCTGGGACACCCTCTGTAACGTGTCTCATCTCTCCCTGTTTGGCTGCTCCGAAGCGATCGGGTGACTCGGTGACTATTCCTTACTTGGAGTCTTACTCGACAGAAGATCCCACTGTGAACATAAGATAACTCTCATTTTCTCGGGAGGGAAAGTCAAGTTTATAATCATTACCTATGCCTGAAACTTCTTCAGTTGGCTTCATACTGAAAGAATGTTTATGAGAAAAGGGTTTCCCAGTTAAGTTTGGATTAATGACAAGACCACTTGGGAAGGAAGAAGTGTTAGTTTTCCCCAAATGTCTGACCATAGGGACACCTAGGGAAAAAAAATATCAGGATGTGTTGACTAAGCCACTGGGACAGTGCTCTGCATAAGGGAGGTGTTCAATAAACACTGGCGGTTGATTAAAGAAGAGAAAAAGCAGGCGAATCTGGCACTGAAGATTATTAGCCAGAGAATAGGAGTTGAGAAATTGAGAGAAGAACATGAATCTCATGAAGATGGAATTATGATTTTCTTCCCACATCTCTGAAGAATCCATCTGGGGAAGCTAAAAGTCACTGAGAGGATGTTCAAAGTGGAGGTGTAGATAGATCCTCAGGAATATGTTCATTTCTGTATTCTCCAGTCGGTCCTCAAGCCCTCTTCCCTACCTCCCCCCGCCTCTGACCATGTTGTGAAAACTGTTTCACGTAAAGACAGAAGCCGCATGCGATAGCAGACACCGTAGAAGAGAAGCACACCTCCACTCTAGACGTGGCGTGTGAATAATTGCTGTCGAGCGACTGGAGATGCCAATCTGGCACGCGGGAAGGTGCCTGGTGAAAAGTAGCGCCGTTCCATGGGAAGTTATCATTCACTTCCCAGGCTTTTTGTATGCCGGGTGGGAAGATTCCAATACCCATTAGGCTTTTTGTTCCCTATCACTATCACTCATAAACAGCTGTCACAGATCATGTTTTCCATCCTTTCAAGCATCAGATGTGGTACTACTGAATAGCTACAGCACATTGATTCTGGAATAGTGGATATACTGGGTTGCTGAGTGACTATTAGCTGTGGCAGGTCGACAGAATTCTTTCCAATAGTACTCCCAAGGGGATCCTCAACAAGGAAGTCGAACGATTTTTTGAAGTTGCTTTTTCTATCTGCTGTCAGGAGCTTCCAAATATAGCCCCTACCGCACTTTTCTATTAGAGCCGAGGCTGAAGCTCGTTGAGTTTTCACTATGCTCAGTGTGGGTGCAGGCATTTCAAAGTTTACATTTCTCTCCTAATTTGAGTGGAAAAGAGCTCAACAGCAACTGCTCGGGCCGACTCCATCTTCGAATTGAAATACGGAGTTGGGGATCTTTAATTTTTATGTTGTGGGACTGCTACTAAATCATTAAATGCCTCTTTTTCTTGAAGGGCAAAGATTAAGTGTGGAAAAAACACACCAAGCTGTCCACCTGTGGTCTGAAGGGTTTCAGCTTTCTTCTAAAATGCCTAGTTTTTAACAGAGAACAAACTTAAGCCTGGCAAAATTGGGTTTTCTTACTTTAGCAGTTTCAAATGTAACATGTTTTTTCCAAGGAACTGGACAAAATTTAACCAGATGTAGAGGGTTTTTTTGTGCGTATTTATTTTTATTTCCATTCATATGCGGCTCTTAGAAGAGAGTTTAGAGAGGTTTAGAGAAGTAACGTGGCCTAGTGTAAAGAAAAGTCCTGAGAGTCAAAGGGCATGAGTTCTAATGCTGGCTCTGCCACTTGTCTTCTGTGTCACCTTGGACAAGTCATTTAATTTCTCCGTGCCTCAGTTACGGCATCTGTAAAATGGGGATTAAGACTGTGAACCCTGTGGGGGAACAGGTTCTGTGTCCAACCTGATTCTGTTGCATCTACCCCTAGCTTTTAGTACAGTGCCTGACACATAGTAAGTGCTTAACAAATACCCTAAAAGTAAATATGACCGTTCTCCCTGCATAGCAATTGAAAGAGTAGGAAAGGAAGATAATCTGGGTGGAGTGTGGGTTTTATCGCTCTAAAGCACTCAACAATCTGATCCCCTCCTCCTCACCTCGCTACTCTCCTACTACAACCCAGCCCCGATACTTGGTTCTTCGAATGTTACTGTACTTTGATCTCATCTTTCTCGCCGTGATCTCTTGCCCACATCTGGCCTCTGGCCTGGGATGCCTTCCCTCTTTGTTTCCAACAGACAGTTACTCTCCCTACCTTCAGAGCCTTATTTAAGGCACATCTTCTCCAAGAGGCCTTCCCTGACTAAACTCTTTCCTTTCCTTTTCTCCCCCTCCCTTCTGCCTCGCCAAGACCTGTTCCTTTCATTCACTGTCCCCACCCCCAGCACTTATGTACATATCTGTAATAGATTTATATCACTGTCTATCTTCCCCTCTGGGGAAGGTCACTGTGGGCAGGAAATGGTCTGAAATAGTGTTATACTGTACTCTCCCAAGCACTTAGAACTGTGTTCTGCACCTACAGTAAGTGTTTAATAAGTATGATTGATTGATTAAAGTTTACTGGAGCTCCTCTGTACTGTTGAACTACCAGTAGCTAAGGAAGATGCATAGTTTAGTGGCAAGAGCCCGGGCTTGGGAGTCGGAGGACGTGACTTCTAATCCCTGTTCTGCCATTTATCTGCTGTGTGACCTTGGGCAAGTCATTTTACTTCTCTGGGTTTCAGTTACCTCATCTGGAAAATGGGGATGGAGACTTGAGCCCCACATGGGACAGGTACTGTGTCCGACCCAATTTGTTTGTATCCAGCCCAGCACTTAGTACAGTGCCTGGCACATAGTAAACGTTTAACAGATACCATCATTAATATTATTATTATTATCTGGAAGTCAAAGGACCTGGCTTCTAATCCCGGCTCTGCCATTTGCCTTCTAGGTGACATCGGGCAAGTCAGTAAGCTACTCTGTGCTTCAATTTCCTCATCTGTAAAATGGGATTCAATATCCGTTCTCCCAACCGCTTAGACCGTGAGCCCAGTATGGAACAGGGTATATGTGTGACTTGGCTCTCATATCCATCTTATTACAGAGCTTGGCATCTAGTAAACCCTTGATACATTATCATTTATTTCTTTATCACCTACCGTATGCAGAGCACCGCACTAGGAATATCGAAACATACAATAAAAACCAAGAACACAGTTTCTGCCCTCAAGGAGCTTAAATTGGATGGCATATAAAGAGATGTTTATACTCTATTCAGATAAGTAAATCCCCTGACTTAAGTAAATTGCACATGTAAGAGCCTGATGCAGAGAGCTAGATTCATATATGATTAAATAGGATTGCACCCAATGAATAGTGGGTTGTTGTTTTTTGTAACAGATGGAAAGCACCACTTTTAAAACATGTACCAACCCAAGTAGTTTTGTAAATTGGCTAATGTTGCCTCACAAAGATGCATCTTTGAATATCTAAATTTATTTTAAAACTGTCCGGCAGGAGGAAAGATCTCCATAAACCTCATAAAAGCAGTATTCTAACCTTTCTTTTTTTTTGAATTTCTTAAAAGTGCTTATCAAGATGAATGAGAACAGTGGTGTGTAATTTCAAAAATGTAATTGCTTTTTTCCTCTATCTTTCTCTAAGCATTTTCAAGGTCATCCATAAAAAGGAGCAGATAAATGTATAATCCAGGTCTTCTCCCGATGTCCCATGTCAGGGTACGGCAGTCCTTGCACAAAAGGACATGTTACTCTGAGAAGTGTTCCCGTTTTATTTTTCCTCTCAAAAGTGGGTGTGAAATTCCTCCTCATTCACACATTGTTTGGTAAAGCTGAAGTGTTGAGAACACTAAATAAAATGTGCTGCCCTTTAGTTCAGAGGATTGTTATTACTGGAGACAGCAACTCCACCGCTACGGTTACCAGACGACTTCTCCATTGAATCACCAGTGTAGAATGCAGACTCCGGGACTGCAGTAAGAGGGGGCTTTATAAGGGGATCGAAGAACTTTAATGGCTCCTTAGAGAGGTAGGAATAGAAAACACAAAAATCATTTGAAAATGGCCGAGGCTGGGTATGCGTACTCGGTCCTAATCTCCAGGCCATGCGGCGGAGGAGAATGACCACAGCCTCACCACCCTCTTGCCTCTCCACCTGGCCCGTTGAGGAGCCTGCCGTTTTCTGTCTGCCACAAAACGATGGTGTGTGGAGGGGCGAGGAGTGGCCGTGACATTTAACAATCAGTGAGTGGTATTTACTGAGCGCTTATCGAGTGCTGAGCATTTGGGAGAGTCCAGTAACAATACTTTGACCTATAGATGATAAATAACAAATAGCCCAAATGGTCCCAATGCTATTTAGTTAACGGTATTGATTGCTTACTTTGTGCAGAACGCTGTGCTAAGTGCTTGGGAGAGTACAATACAACAGTCGGTGACACGTTCCCTGCCCACAAAGACTTACAGTCTAGAGGAGGAGTTTACAGTGTGGCATTCTAGGTGACTCTGCTTCCGTGTGTCCCAGTGAATACAGGTGTGTGTTTCCTCCTTAGTGTGACGTTGACCGGTTCTTATCCTAGTCTGCCAGATGATGATGATAATTATGTTGGTATGTGTTAAACACTTATTATGTGCAGATCACTGTTCTAAGCGCTGGGGTAGATGCAGGGTGATCAGGTTGTCCCACGTGGGGCGCACAGTCTTCATCCCCATTTTACAGATGAGGGAACCGAGGCCCAGAGAAGTAAAGTGACTTGCCCATCGCAGTTGAAGAGGACACAGCGGAGTCTTTGGGATGTTTATAGTCGCTGCAGTTTTTCCCACGTTCCGCAGGTACTCAGATCACCAAAGGAATCAAGAAGCAGCAGTGCCTGGAACATAGTTGATGCCTGGCATATATGAGAGGGAGTGAGAGAGAGAGAGAAGCAGCACGACCTCGTGGAAAGAACACGGGCCTGTGAGTCAGAGGACATGCCTTCTAATCTAGACTCTGCCATTTGCCAGCTGTGTGGCCTTGGGCAAGTTACTTAACTTCTCTATGCCTCAGTTACCTCATTTGTAAAACAGAGGATTAAGAACGGGAAGCCCAAGTGGAACAGGAGACTGTGTTCAGACTGACTGTCTTGTATCTACTCCAACGCTTAGTATGGCGCCTGGCATATAGTAAGTATTTAACAAATGTCATTAAAAAATAAATAAATAAAAATGCAATGGGAACCGTAATGCAATTCATCCTTGATATTAGAATCACCCCCGCCTCGTCCTTTTATACCGCCCTTTTGTCCAAATTCTTCGTGAACTCTTATCTAGTGTACCTTACCAGCCAAATGAACCAATTCGGCCATAACCATCCTAAGGGGTTTTACCTCTAATAAAAAAAAAAGCTTGTTCCCCTCATCCCTTTCACAAATCATTCTATCACTGCAACTACTCAGTCCAATGAATCTCAAACTTCAAAAATAGGTAATGGAAAGCCCTTTGGAGGATAGAAATTATTAGTCTCACTAGAGCCTTTCACAAATGAGGAAAAGGTTTAGTTGCTTTAAGACTACGGAATCCACCTCAGAACAGAGTGTGAAATTCAAGGCTGTGACACTGTGTGTTTTGCTTTGCTTGGGGCTCCGCCACAGTGTGACAGGTTTTTCTTCCTCTACGGAGCGAGGGCTCTAATTACCCCAACTCTAAGGCAGTGTTACAATATTATGGTAGCAATGCAAATGTCAGATGTCTTTTCCCATTAAATTGTCATTTAAAGTGTCTCATTTTCAAGAAGAGCTGAAAGGAACTGCTTTATATTGAGATTCCCTTTATGTTGCACCTACCTGTGGTTGTCCTAATTGTGTTCCCTATCAAGTTCCTGTTTAAGTTTCTAGTGCAGCTCAGGCCTTTGATTGTTTAGTTTATATGTTAATTGCTGAGGGCAAAATGAAACGAATTCAAATAAGCCCAGCCATCCTGATTGCCAAGAAGTTCAACTTGAATTGCAAGTTTGGTCTTTGATTCACTATAGAAAAGGAAGGATTTACCAGGACCAAACCCATCGAATTCAGGCTTTTCCGGGTACCACGCTAAAGGTAAAGAAAGTTCTAAACCAGTGTTATCCCTAGACATACCTTGGAGATTTATATCTTCACATTTCCAACGGAGCATCAGAAACCGCGGTGAATGGTAGCTTCTTTCATTTCTGATGGCATTGTTTTAGTTTGGTGCCAGGAAATCTGAGAACGGATAAGTTTCTCCTCTGTTTTTATAATAAGATTTCTCTAGCACTCGTTTGCATTACACAGGTATAACACGTTCCACACATGGCCAGCATACAACATAAACTGTGTGTGTTTATGTATACATACAGCTCTTGACTCTTTGTCTTCTGTGTGACCTCAGGCAAGTCGTTTAACTTCTCCGTGCCTTATTTACTCCATCTGTGAAATGGGGATTAAGACTGTGAGCCTTATGTGGGACTGGGAGTCTTTCCAAATTTTGTTTTGCTTTGTTTCGTTCTGTTTTGCTCTGCCGTCTGGCTCCCCTGACTGAACTGTGAGCCCATCATTGGGCAGGGATTGTCTCTATCTGTTGCCAAACTGTCCATTCCAAGCGCTTAGTACAGTGCTCTGCACATAGTAAGTGCTCAATAAATACTACTGAATGAATGAATGAACCTGATTATCTTGTATCTACCCCTATCGTTATAGCAACGATGGCAAACGGTAATTGCGTGGCTCAGTGGAAAGAGCACGGGTTTTGGAGTCAGGGCTCATGAGTTCAAATCCCAGCTCTGTCACTTGTCGGCTGTGTGACTGTGGGCAAGTCACTTAACTTCTCTGTGCCTCAGTTCCCTCATCTGTAAAATGGGGATTAAGACTGTGAGCCCCACGTGGGACAACCTGATTCCTCTATGTCTACCCCAGTGCTTAGAACAGTGCTTGGCACATAGTAAGCGCTTAACAAATACCAACATTATTAATTGCTTAACGGATACCATAAAAAAAGACCATTCTCCTTTTATATATGTACATAGCTCTAATTCTATTTATTTACACTGATGACTGTTTACTTGTTTGGATATGTATATATCTCTAATTCTATTTATTTATAATAATGTTGGTATTTGTTAAGCGCTTACTATGTGCAGAGCACTGTTCTAAGCGCTGGGGTAGATACAGGGTCATCAGGTTGTCCCACGTGAGGCTCCCAGTTAACCCCCATTTTACAGATGAGGTAACTGAGGCACAGAGAAATGAAGTGACTTGCCCACAGTCACACAGCTGACAGGTGGCAGAGCCGGGATTTGAACTCATGACCTCTGACTCCCAAGCCCGGGCTCTTTCCATTGAGCCACTCTGCTTCTTGTTTTGATGTCTGTCTCCCCCCTTTCAGACTGTAAGGCCCGTGTAGGCAGGGATTTTCTCTCCTCATTGCTCTGCACACAGTAAGCGCACAATAAATGAATGAATAGCAATGGGATTATAAATTATGTGATCGTGATATGGTTCATTTGGAACATTTTCATAAGATACTTTCCTCTATAAAGATTATAGTTGATTTCTACCAACTTAATGACCTGGTGAAATAAACTCAAGCCGATTGTGCTGTGGACCTGCATTTAACAAGAAGAGCACAGATAAACCAGACATTCAACCCTAGGAGTTTATAATGAGTTCTAGTCTCCTAAAGGATAGTGGGAGGACATGGCTGTGTTAACTTCTTTCCAAGTGAGTCAGTGGATTAATCCTTTCTCTATCCTCCTCCTCTCTTCTCTCCTCCCCACTATATTAGGGATCATGCTCAAGCATTTAGTACAGTGCTCTGCACAAAGTAAGCGCTCAATAAATATGATCACATGAACTAATAAGAAATGGCGATAATTATGAACTGCTTCCTAAAATGTGCAGATTGATACTTAATCTGAGGAAGAGCTAGGTTGTATACCAGGCTATCCCTAACAATCCTACGTACAGATAATAATAATAATGTTGGTATTTGTTAAGCGCTTACTATGTGCCGAGCACTGTTCTAAGCGCTGGGGTAAACACAGGGAAATCAGGTTGTCCCACGTGGGGCTCACAGTCTTAATCCCCATTTTACAGATGAGGGAACTGAGGCACAGAGAAGTTAAGTGACTCGCCCACAGTCACACAGCTGACAAGTGGCAGAGCTGGGATTCGAACTCATGAGCCCTGACTCCAAAGCCCGTGCTCTTTCCACTGCGCCACGCTGCTTCTCCGAGATGGGGATGAACATCAGATATTTGGTAACTGTCCTAGAGCAGAGGCTTGGGGTAATTGTGACACACAGAAGAAAAGAAATGGTGCACGACCCTGTGGGTAAAAGATTCGACTGGACAGCAGAAGATCTTTACCTGAGGTTCAGAGCAGCATGGCTTAGTGGATAGAGCATGATCCTGGACTCAGAAGGTCATAGATTTTAATCTAGGTCACTGGGACATGGTCACTTGTCTGCTTTGTGACCTTGGGCAAGTCATTTCACCTCTCTGTGCCTCAGTTACCTCATCTGTAAAATGGGCATTAAGATTGATAACCTCGTGTGGGATAGGGACTGTGTCCAACCTGATTAATTTGTGTCTTCCCCAGGGTTTAGAACAGTGTTTGGCACATAGTAAGCACTTAACCAGTACTGTTGTTATCACCACTATTATCATTAAGGCATTGTCAATCGCTGTTCTTCTCAGCCATACCCTCCCACACACTGAAAAGTGTTATCTTTAGACTGAAAGGTCAGCTGTATGTATGCACATGCACAAACAGTTTATATTGTATATTAAAAATGTATATGCAAATATAAAAATATACACGTATACATGAAAACAGAAGCACACACATTTTCATAAAGTTTGAGTAGGTTTTCGTGACTAATATTAGATGGCATAATAGTCATATGCTTTTAAGAAAGAAATGGAGGAAGAGAAGGAAAGGATCCATCCAGAAATAATCCCTCAATCAAGCCAGCAACAATGGGACGGGTACATCATGAGATTCAAAGGCAGGGCTTGAAAATGGCTTGTCGTAGACTAAACTCAATGAGCCTAGTTTCAGGACTGACTGAGACAAAGAGCAGATGGCAGGGTGAGCCCAGTCCCCTGGCCCAGACTCCTATCTAACCATAAATACCATTCTCGATAAATACCATCGATTGATTGATTTGCCATTCTGCCTGGATCTGGGGACCTCTCTAAGGCCCTTGGGGACATTAGCTAGTGGAGCCAACTGGGGCAAAACCCAAAATGTTATCTTTCGGGAACTTGGCTACATCAGTTTCCCTGAGAGGGTTTGTAGGCAGGATAAGTGTTGCCTGCCTCCAAAACCATTCACTGTTTCTACATGGGATAAACCATACTAATGGTAGGTGAAGGCCTAGCCTGGGGTTTGCCTCTGATAGATTTGAGGCCTACGTAAGATTGTGTTTTTTTTCACAAGTATCTTCAAAAACTACATCTGTCTCACAAATTCAATAAGATCCTTTATCTCTTCCGGTTTCACTGAGTTTAAACAGAACACTGTAATTCCACCTGTTTCCACTTTTATCTGAGAGGCAATCAAAGGGTTGTGCAAGTTATCTATTGACTTGGGCAATAGTAGGGAGCAGATAGTTACCTTTCCTATACCATGAGCAAGGGCACTGTAATTCTGTGCACAACTAGTATACCCATGTATTTCTTGAACAGTTTTAGAGACGCAGATGGTCTTGCACCAGTCAGGCGTGGCAGAATTAAGATGTGTATTATAAAGGGATTTCCTTTTTTTTTCCTCTTTTGGTTCCCTGACTCTCTGAGGCTGAAATGGTTTCTGTCCGGTGAAAGTTCTCTCCAGTGTCCTGCACGTTAGTCCATGACTATGCCTCACTCTGGTAACTGGAGCAGTCTCACCAGCTGTATTTAACTGAGGTCTGAGCATCTGGGTAGCCGGGTCCTCGATTTCTGGGTCATCCAGTGCTCCCTTCTGCGGTATCAGGGGAGGTATCTCGATGAAGAAGGAAAAAAGAAGTTAAAGTTCCATGACTGGGAAGGAATTTGCCAGGGTACCTACGAGTATAAAGAGAGGAGCACCGAGAAGCAACGTGGCCTAGTGGACAGAGTGTGGGCTTGAGAGTAGGAGGACCTGGGTTCTAATCCTAGCTCACCTACTTGTCTGCTGGGTGACCTTGGCCAAGTCATTTCTCTGTGCCTCAGTTATGCCACCTGTAAAATGGAGATTTCAAACTGTGAGCACGCTGTGGGATGTGGACTGTTCCAATCTGATTAACCAGTATCTACTTCAGTACTTAGTACAGTGCCTGGCACATAGTAAAGCTCTCAACAAGTACCATAACAAGAAGGGAATTCATTCAGTCATTTTTACTGAGCGCATATTGTGTGTAATACTGTACAATACAACAATTAACAGTGACATTCCCTGCCCACAGTGAGCTCACAGTCTAGAGTAGGGGAGACAGACATCAGTAAAGATAAACTTACAGCTCTGTACATAAGTGTTTTGGGGCTGGGAGGGGGAAAGAGCAAAGGAATAAGCAAAATTACAAATATAAACATAAGTGCAGGACTAGGCGGGGGGAAGCGCAAATGGATCATGTCAGGGCAACACAAAAGGGAGAGGGAGATGAGGAAATGTGGGGCTTAGTCTGGGAAGGCCTCTTGGAGGAGAAGTGATTTCTATCTTGGTATATTTTATATTTCAATTTTATAGAGATATTTTGGGAGGCATTGGTTTTAAGTAGTCTACTCTACCACTTATGATGTTTTTTTCCAGTTTAGGAGCAAGTTATTTCAAAGGGAGAATATATTTCTCAGCTTTGGCCCATATTCATTGAGCGCTTACTATGTGCAGAGCTCTGGACTAAGCACGTGGGAGGACCTGAGGGCAGAAACCTTTTCAGGGACCTATAATTCCAACTGCACATGAATGGACACAATTCACAATCTAGATTATTTTTTTTTAAATCAAACTTCCTATGAGTTTGAGGAAACATTCTATGATTTACCTTTGGGGAAACAGAACCGTTTATTTGTGCTTAGACTGCTAGATGTTTATAAGCAACTTTCTCATTTCCTCTTCTCTTCCTAGAACCTCTAAGGGAGATGGTTCTTGCTGTTCTTTGGGAATTATTTCAGAGCTGTAAATGAGTACCACCAAATTGTTGGCTTGAAAATTGTCACAAGCATTCAGAGGGGAATTAGAAAAAAATTATTGATGAAATTTTCCTTATTTTCTCCCCAGGAAACCATATTCTACCTCATAGAATTCCTGGCCTCATTTCTAATGGAACTATCAGTCTTTTGCCTGGGGCTAAATTTGGAAAAATTCAAAAGGGAAAATCCTAAGTGAAACCTCCAGAATGGGCTTTTGTCCCGCATCATGGTGTCTTCATAATAATGATGGTAGTTATTAAAAGCTTACTACGTGCCAAACTCCGGGGTAGATACAAGATATCAGATTGGAACAGCCCCTGTCTCATAAAGAACTTAAACTCTAACAGGGAAGGAGAAGCAGATATGTTTATCCCCATTTTACAGACGAACATTTGAAGCATAGAGAAGTTAGTTGACTCGCCCAAGATCAAACAGTGGATGAGTAGCAGAGCTGGGATTTGACTCAAGTTCACCTGAGCCAGTGTCGTGCTCTTTCCACTAGATCATGAACCTTTGACCTCTTATACATAAACTCCTTCGGTAAGTATTTATTCATGATTATTCATCATATGTATCAAAAGCGAAGTTGTGTTTTGTCTTACAGTACATTCATGCGGTCATTCATGTCTATTTGGTTTATAGAAATTGATGCAACAGGAGGTTAGAAGAGTCTCCAATTCACTTTTTCCAAAATGAACTATTGTGATTTATCTGAAAGTTCCAAAGTTCAAAGGATTATCCTGAACATCAGAAGGGAAAAGGGGAAGAACTTGCTACAAGGGATAATCTGGAGGTGAACTGTCAGAAGTTACAGTACTTATGGGGGGAGAAGGCAGGTAAATTTGCTTGTAAAAATGAAAAGAAACATTTAATTGGGGAGTACCTTGGAAAAAAAAGAGAAACCCCATCAGGCCACTGTCATTTATCATTTGTATTCAGAGGAAAACACTAGATTTAGACTGAGTGAAAATGTTTGCAATTCCTTTAGCGTACTGTTTTCTTGGTTTTGTTAAGTGACTGTAATTGTTCATTAGTGGAGAGATTAAAATCTATCAACTGTCTGCTAGCCCTGCTGCATTTTTTGAGGACACAAACTCAAGGAAACGCTGTCTTGTCACGTGATGTCAAAGACAGTTATTAACCAGCTAAAGCTGATTCCAGCCATTATTAGTCCAATCTTGTCTCTTGGCAGGTCTCATACTTCAGTATGAGAAAATATGAACCCTTGTCTCACCTCTCTTTGATTTCAAAGTTGAGCAGTATTTACGTATAGGCCCTCTGGCAACAAGCTGAAGTAGAGGAGCCTCTGTCTGTGGTGAGAGTTAAAACAAGACAGCTCTTTAAATTGATTGGACTGCTCGAATGGAGGGGTTATTCTTTGTGAAGTCAGGAAGGTTTAAGTAGCATTCTTCTATTCATTGGGCTAGTAGTTTATTGACTATGGGACACCTCGTTATCGAAGTAATTTAGCGAAAGAGAGGAAACTCAAGAAAGAGAAAACAATATAGAAACAATATAGAAATGTAATAACACTGCTTTATGAGAGAATAAAAAAGAGCCATATATAAAAGTGGATCATTTCCCTTTCTTCCTTTGTAACCCAATGGGCACATTTCAACGGGAAGGGTTTGCAAAATAATTCAGGACAAATATGTGACGAGGTGAACCTGTTGACTAGTATTTGGGGGTGAAAAACATGGAGAAGTGAGAAGAATGAAAGAAAAGGTCATAATTCTATTTTCTATTAGCAGGGAGCCAATGTGAAATCTTTCCAGCGAATTCGCTCACCAGCTGGTGAGGTCCTGATGGGTTCTGTTTTCCTGATTTGATTCACATGCTTTGAAACGAGCTCTCTCCACTACCCCTATCCCAAATAAAATGTATAGAGGATAAAATGTATAGTTGGGCAAGTCAACTATCGTCTAGCACAGTAACCTACAGAAAGTTTGAACTCAGTATTACCGATGGATTGTTTGACTGATCGATCCATTTGCTGACTTTCATCAAACAGTGAGGTCGGATGTGAGCAATTTTTCTCCTCCTTTCTCTGAAGCCATCCCCCTGCCTTAGCCTCACTCAAGTGACCCAAAAAGCCTGGGGAATTCTCAGGGACAAGATGGTGTCTGAAGCTTCAGAGCCACCACTGTAGCCAACTCTCCACTGGGCAACCCAAGCACGGCCACTTTACTCTTGGGATCTCTTGCATGACAGTGGAGCTGGTTTGTTCTGAGACGGAAGCAGCCACTACTATGTTCAGGGATCTTGACTGCAGAGATGGAACCCTCTCCCCACTCCACCGCACACCCTATCTCCTGTGACTCTCCCCCCGTAGACCATGGGAAGAGAGAGATGGGGTAAGGTGGGTAGATGGTTCCTCCCAATTAGGACTTTGAGCAGAGATGGGACTTACTCTTGTGCCAGAAAAATGGAGGCAGCAGTGAGGTTCTTCCTCTCCCTTTCCCTTTCCCTTCCAGGTCTTTATTCTTCCTTATTTTTCCTCGCTTCTCCTTCTCTCCGGCTCTTCCCCCCTCTTTTTTCTCTACGCCCCCCTTTATTCCTTCCCTGTCTCTGGAAAGCTCTTCTTTATTCCGCTCAGTGCTCCACCCTCAAGGCACCTGCTCATTTAAAAAAGCAAGTTGGTAGCACTTGTTGCTGGTGAAGGCAAGTTGACATAACTGGATGAAATGAAGTCATAATTCAAAGAAGGTGGGGGAATATGATTTCCCTTGAGGTGAGAACATGCTGAATAATGAGCCCTCATGCTGAAATATGTGCCGGGGTAGGCGACGATGCAATGCCTGGCATAAAGTAACCCAATAGACGAACATTGACTAAAATGCATGAGATGCATTAAAATGAAAAACTAAACAATTATTTGGACCAAACAGCAAAAGAAAAGCAGTAAGGCCTAGAGGGGAGAGCATAATAATAATAATGTTGGTATTTGTTAAGCGCTTACTATGTGCAGAGCACTGTTCTAAACACTGGGGGAGATACGGGGTCATCAGGTTGTCCCACATGAGGATCACAATCTTAATCCCCATTTTACAGATGAGGTAACTGAGGCACAGAGAAGTTAAGTCACTTGCCCAAGGTCACACAGCTGACAAGCGTTGGAGCCGGGATTCGAACCCATGAGCTATGACTCCCAAGCCCAGGCTCTTTCCACTGAGCCATGCTGCTTCTCTGCCTGGAAAACAGAAGGCCTGGGTTTTAGTCCTGTCTCAGCCTTTTACTTACCTGCTCTGTGACGTTGGACAAGTCACTTAACTTCTATGTGCCCCGGTTTCTGCATCTGTAAAATGGGGATTCATTACCTGTTGTGACTTGATTATCTTGTATCTACCCCACAGATTCATACAGTGCTTGACATTTGATAGACACTAAACAAATACCACAATTAGGAGAGCAACCAGTTTGGAAACTTAAAGTCATTAAGAAAACCAGATATCGGCCTATTTTATTTCCACAAAATGGCATTTCCAAACTACATTTTACTCTAATTACTAATGTAATTATTGTCCCTAAACCTGCCCCTATCAGACTTTCAGAGTACTGACTAAACACTTTAAAAAAAAAATGTCAGAAACCCAAAATTCTGCTTCGTGACTGTCCAAAGTCTGCCTGAAGTCTAAATATAGAATTGTTAATATGCCCTACCTCATGTCTTTATTGTCTTTTTTCCATACATAAATGCAATTTCTTATTGGGGTTCTTGGTCAAAATGTTCTTAAGACCTCAGAAGGTGAAAGGATAGGGTATAGTCTGAAGATGGTGTACTCAGTAATACTATTTTTGGAGTGTCCATTTAGTGAAATTCATCATACTCGTAGGTTGGAGATCCTTCCTTATCCCGGTAGAAATAGAATAATTAAGAACAAAAATGAAGAAGTGTTGGGTGGTGTTTAGAAATGATTATCGATTTGGAAATCAGAGGTTCAAAGTTCTAAGTACCAGCATTGCTAGTGGCCTGCTTTGTAACCTTGGGACAAGTGATTTAATCTCCCTATGCTTTTGTTTCTGCTTCTTAAAGTGGGGATAATGATAGATTTTTTTCTTCCTCTTTCCCTAAGATGTTATGAGGACAGACCTGAGAAAAGTAATGTAATAGTTCTTTGGGGAATAAAAGCACTGTACAAAAAAAAATTTATATCTTTCTAAGAATGGTTCTATACTCAGTAGACTGCTTCGATTCGAAGCAGAAACTTGCCTTTAGCTAGAATTGTAATGGGCTCAACTATAAATAAGCCTAGTGTAAATAACGACGAGTGTGGTATTTAAGTGCTAAGAATATGTGCTGAGTATATATGCTAAATATAATGCAATCAGATCGGACACAGTCCCTGCCCCACATGGGACGGTCTAATGAGACAGGGGACCAGGCACTGAATCCCAATTTTATAGGTGAGAAACCGAGACACCGAGAAGTTAAAGGACTCGTGCAAGGTCACACAGCAGGCAAGTAGCTTGGCCAGAATTAGAAGCCAGGACTCCTGACTTTCAGTCTTTCCACTCAGCCAAACTGCTTCTCAAAGTAAAGTGGAGGACTGGTGAATTTGGCTTCTGCATAAGGAAATAAGGATTACTCAAAAAGAAAATGAGAATTTGTAAAGCAAGGTCCTTTACCATTCTTTGTTTCCAGGAATGTAAAGCTACTTCTCCAGTAGATGCCACCTGTCCATGGACTAGTCTCACGAACACAGTGCGAAAAAATTGAGAATTTCCAAAGGCTATGTTCTCTCCATTTTATTATTAGGTATTTTAAATCTTGTTCCTTTCTTTAACGCTCTCAGTTATCCAGTGGTTGACCCTTGTGGCAGGGGACTTACCTCAGCCGCCGAGGACCCAGAGCCCACGGGTGAGCTGTAGGCAATTTAGATTAAAAGTGCTTTTGAAAACATGGGAACGTGCCGAATGAGATTATGTAATGTCTGTCTGTCGCTTATATTTTGCTTTTCCCTAAAATGATACCACCGATGTAAGCCAGGATCGTCTTAAAACAGTTCCTCCCAAGAGAACTGAATCCCAACGTGATCCGAAAAGATCTGAGAGATGTCGAAATAGCTGATTGAATAAGTCGAAGTTCTGGGCACGGGGAGGAACAAAGACGGCTCTGGACTACGTAGGAGAGAAAGACTATTTTTTTAATGGAAAAGGTGAAAGGAATCCGGCCTTCAGATTATTCGGTGGAATGTAATGTATCAGCAGATGGCAGCATTGTCAAAGGCCTAGCAGATTTCATTGTGTGGAAAAAAACCCACCACTCCCACTGGAAGGTTTGCATATGGAGGGTATTTTGACCTTTCATAAATTAGTTATCGCCCTCGTTGACGATACAAGTACCCGTTTCCCCCACCACTGTTAGCCTCTGACTGAGTCTGGTGATTACAGACTTCCAGCCGTAGGAGTTGACTCGTCTGAATTATTCGTTCCGCTCAGTGTTTTTGCTACCGGATGCGGCCTGAACTCTTTAGTTTGCTCTCACCCCGACTTCGCTCTTAGGACTGAGCAGACAGGCCCCTGGTTGTTTCCCCCTGTGAAACTGTAAGATTGGCAGGAATTAGGATCGGGAAGGAGAAGAGAGAAAATGAAATGTACTTTTTTAATTGTGAGAATTTTCTGAAGGCTTACGTCGAAATATTTCAACAATCACAGATTCCCGAGAGACGTTGTGAATTTTAAATGCATTTGGCAGAAGTTGTGGACATTTGTTTCTCTATCTTCTCTATCTTCAACACTTGGAGGCAAGAGGACTTTTGTTTCGGTTCACCTAGTACTTGAAAAGGAGGAATGTATTGCTGATTCTAATAGCAATTAAAGAAAAGTGAGCCGTTTCATTCCTCCTTCCCTCCCCACTGTGAATAAAAGTCAGGCTGAAGGAAGATATAGCATTTTTGCAGATGATATCTAAATTGGAGATTAAACCCAGGCTAAGCTCCAACTCACAAACCCTGACTCCTCAAAGAAGCTGGCCTAATGGCTCCACGATGATGGAGTTAGTTTATCTTCAACTTCAACCCAATTAGCCTTTGATTTTCCTTTCACCTCTGACATAAAGAGGTAGTATTTTTCTTTCTTCCTATTGTTTTTCTTCTCCCTGCTAATGTACACACAGGATGATTCCAGACCCGATTAAACATTTCCAAGGTCTCCCCAAACCAGTCATGCGAATACCCACATTCCTGCCCTCTTTGAGTAAATTAGTGGCGACTGCTTATATAGGGTTAGTCACTCAGATGAGAAAGTTCTTCCATTAGAAGCTCATTGTATTACCGTAATGGAGGCCTGGAAATGACAGTGCAGAGTTGTGTATCCAAGTTATGTTTAAAATGATGCCTGAGTGAAGCATCAGCCTTCCTTAAATTGGGCAGAGTTCCTCATTAAGTTTGCAGACTGACAGTCATAACTAACTGTCATTTGGGGATTTCTTGTGGATTTTTATTTTTTATAATGACTTTTCACACAGACACAGAGTGAAATTTTACCACCCTGTTTTTAGTAGATGACTATTTTATACCAAAAGCAGGCGACTATTTAACTTTCTTAGCTGACTAAAGGGAGAGGTGGGCGAATGTAAATAATAAAAAAAAAGAAAAGGTAAAGTGGAGAAATGGAGTGGACATCCTATGTCATTAAAAATTTCCACTTTGACTCCTAAAAGCAGATAGGATATGACTTATTCTATCCGTATAATGTAAATAATGTAAATACAAGCCAAAGAGAACCGAGTTAGTCTTAGCTGGGTTTCTAAAACCATGCTGTGATTCACGAGTATATTCCATTTTAACTACGCCTGAGAAATCCTTCATGGAAAATCCCATCAACCTGCATCGCTGCAAGCTGGGTCAAGAAATTAACCGATCCCCGCTTACACAGCAAAGTGACTTGATGAATGTAAAAACGGAACAGATGCATTACAGAAATACTGTTTTCGCTCAAAGATCTGAAGTCCCTACATGACACTGTTTTGCATCTCAAGATAAAAATGTAATTCTGCACCTTCTGCTATTAACAGATAGCACAAGTGTACTTTACCCTATGGCATTTTTCAAAGATACAAAAGATCCATGCCTTAAGATTCTCCATTTCTTTTTTCCTATTCATAAGCCTGGGACCCCAATTATTGGTGAGCAGATCCTCTGGAAGAGACTCACCCCATGAAATGGCCTTTGGGAACAAAGCTTCCCTGATGTCAAACATTTAAGGAGAGGATTCACGAGATGAAGAATTCTCTGAGTGACATCCTTCATAAATATATGAAATTCTTCAAAAGGTGGTCCTTTTACTGTAGATTTCTAAATGCATTCCTTTTGGATCCGTGACTTTTAAAAATCCCCTTGCCCTCCTTTCTGTGACATTTCCCTGAATTCCTTCCTTTTCAACCCAACTGTTCTCCCTAAATTAATCTGGTAAACTCAGTCATGCTATACGCTCCCCTGTCTCAACGCCTTTTCTCACCTATTCCAGTTTATTAGACAAGGAACTGGAGTGCTCTGCACACAGTAAGCGCTCAATAAATACGATTGAATGAATTTCCCACTGTTCACAATCCAAAATCTCTTCCCTTCTGTTTCCACAACTCCTGAGTACTTGGAGGGCAAGCTCTTTCTCTCTATGATAGAGAGACTTGAAGTGTCCTAAAGTCACTATCTATAAGATAGCATCTTCTCTGGCTGTTAAGAGTTTTCTCTGTCTCATGTCTGGGGCATTACACTCATGGTTTGGGGGATGCAGAATGTCAGATTCTTATTTTCCTGCTGAAGGATCTTATCTTAATATACAAACTCATCTCCTTTTCTCATCTGTTTATTCCAAGTTCATCTCCTATGATCATTCTCTTCTTTCTCAGAATTTGTCTCTGTAGCTTACAATCCCCTGGTACTTTTTTTTCCCCTCTAACTAGAATATCTGACCTTTTCTCTTATCCTTTTCCCACCATAGATAGAGGATAACTCTTGTAGAGCATTGACTTTGTGCTAGAAATGGAGAAATGCTAAAAAATTTGAAAAAGTCTTCCCTTCCCACTATGTCTCAGTTAAGTCTTTCTTTATGCATTCTCTCCGAGTATCAGATAAGTCAGGTAACATGTGCCGTCTGAAATCTACAATATCTTTAAAATATCGACAGTCATTTCATCCTGAACTGGATAGGACTAAAGGCAAGATTCTGCTTTTGTTACATATAATAAAATGCTTTGGATCGTTTACCTCATGTAATCCAGAGTCCCCAAAGTTCATAAGCAAAGTCAAGTAAGAGAAAAAGCAGTAGGCTTGAAGGATGTGATTAGATCATTGAGAAATTAGGCCACTGTGGTTTACAAGGGCTTTGACAAACAATTTATTCTGTGTGATTCTTAAGGTTTTGTACCCAGAATTCATTTTGTTTTGAATTTACCTTGAAAGGTAAAGCCAAAACTCAAATAGAAGCTGACTCTTCATTAAGCTGCATTTAGTTTAGCCCTCTTCAACACTTTGCATGAGACATATAAGAAATGTTGAAATAGCTATTCAGAAAGAGTAGGTAAATTTATTTGGCTAAAATATTATTATGAAGGTTCAGTTTGTTCTGATTTTATTTTGAAACCATACATTATCAAGGGATTTTAAGCTCTTTCTCTTACAAATGAAAATTGCTTGCATTTCCAAGGACAATATAAAAATACCTATCTCAGGGAAGGCTTAAATTAGCTTACTAAATAACTGAAGATCAGGTTGGTTTCTCCTTGCCAGAGTTCTCATATATGGGATTTATTAATGGTTTTGATCAATCTTTCTGTGCTTTACTGTGAAATATAAATACCAGTTATGTGGTCTTTGTTACAATTCTAAAGGTGAGGTTTCTTTGGTTTTTGAAAAGAAAATTGTGTCAGTACAATTTCTGTTTAGGGCTCTTCCTTTTTTTATGGTATTGGCTAAGAGTTTACTATGTGCCAAACACTGTACTAAGCACTGGGGTAGATACAAGTTCATCAGGTTGGTCACAGTGCATGACCCACATGGGGCTCACAGTCTTAATCCCCAATTTACAGATGAGGGAACTGAGGCCCAGAGAAGTGCAGTGACTTCCCAGGGTCACACAGCAGATAAGTGGCAGATTCAGGATTAGAACCCAGGTCCTTCCAACTCCCAGGTCCAGGCTCTGTCCACTAAACCGCATTAATCCCTATAGAATTACTCGTCGCATTGAAATGATATACTGAAGGATTTTAGGATTTAAAACTACGTTTCCTTAGTTTTCCTCAACTTCTATGAGTTCTGACTAATTTATTGCAATAATTCTTAGTTTTTTGATATTTAGAATTTTAGGAAACAAGGTAAAACTCCAACAGAATGAATGAGAAGGAAAATGGTGGCAGAATGCAGAATATTGTGGGATTAAGAAGTGGAAATTGTCAAGAACCATGTTTTGCTCTAGCAGCCGTTGGGACCTTATATAGGTCACTTGGACTCATTTTAGAGTTCAGGCTTAGGTCATATAGATCATAGATGCCCTCCATCTTTGATGACCACTCTTAGGGATGAAGGGTACCATAACCCTTCAATTTTCTGAATTAGACTCCTAGATTTTCCCAACCCAGTTCTCTATCAAGACCTGAGATTTTTCTGATTTGGGCTGAAAAAACTCAAAATGGTGACTTGATGACTTTTTTTTTTTCCTCATCCTCTTCCTAAACTCACAGCCCTCTTTTCATCCCCATGCTCAAAATAAAGATTCTGGGGTTCTCCTACATGTTGAGTGGGTGAACACTACATGCATGTTATTGTGTGTGTGTGTTTATACGTATATACGTTCATTTCTTAATAACACGTAATTTCTATAAAGTACCTGAATGATTAACTGTAAGACAATTTTTCCCTGCCTGAAATACTGCATGGCTTCCTCTAAGTAAAAATTAATCTTTAAGAGTTTCTTTAAGAGTATCTGAGGATATAGTGAACAGAGTTTTAATATCTCTTCCAAAAGAACACACCATGGAAATAAAAGTGACTTTTTTTAGCTCTTCCAAGCGAACAATTTTTTATACCACAAATAGCTGGGTAATTCATTGGAAATTATACATTTACTTTATTCATTAGTGCTTGTAAAAATAATTGAATTACTTCTAGACTGCTCTACTTTTATAGAAAATGAAGAATGACGATGCAAATATTATTAACTAAATTAGGTAATTCTCTATGAGGCATTTATTTCTATAAGGCCAGTACTTTCAGCTGCAAATAATCACCTCAGAGCAGGGTAGAGATTAAATCAGTGGGAGCACGCAAGAGCGTCCATGCTCAGTTGAGAATGTGCATCATATTAAAACCAATGCGGGTTGGGGTGGGGTGGGGCGGGATAAGGGAGAATACGAGTGAGGGAGAGAGAGGAAGAGGAGTCGGATGAGGAGGGAAATCTATCAATAGGATTGAGCGCTTATTCTGTGAAGAGCAGTATATTAAGCTCTTGAGAAGCTACAGTGAATTTAGCAAATGTTCTGCTTCTCATGAAGCCTAGTGGATAGAGCCCGGGCCTGGGAGTCGAAAGGTCAAGGGTTCTAATCCCACCTCTGACACTTGTCTGCTGTGTGATCTGGGGCAAGTCACTTCACTTCTCTGGTCCTCAGAGAAGTAAAATGGGGATTAGTCTGGGAACCCCACGTGAGAAGGGACTGTGACCTACCCGAGTTGCTTGTATCCATCCCAGTACTTAGAAAAGTGCCTGGCACATGGTAAGCACATAATAAATAATTATTAAGCACAATCTCTGGGCTCAAGAGCATACAATCGAGCAGGGGAGGTGGGCATTAAAATAAATTACAGGTAAGCGAAGCAACCAAGGATAGATAAATGAAAGTAAATTCTGTACGGGTGTGTTTATTCCTCCAAAGAACACAGACATGGGGCAGTAACAAAAATATCAGGATAGTCTGCAGGTAGATTAATAGTAATAACTGTGCAGTTTGTTAGGCACTTATTCACGTGCCAAGCCTTGTAGTAAGCCCTGGAGAGACAGAAGATAATCAGGTCAGTCGTAGTTTCTATTCCACATGGGGCTTTCAGTCTAAGTAGGATAGAGAGCGTGTACCCAACTCCCATTTTACATATTGAGGAAACTGAGCCCCAGAGAAGTTATAAGACTTGCCCAAGGTCACATACTAGGTAAGCAGCAGAGTCAGGATTAGAACCCAGGTCTTCTGACTCACAGGACCATGCTGTTTCTACTAGGCCACGCTGCTTAGAGAGAATAGGAAGTTTACACTACGCTTTTAGAACCATGTCTTCCCGTGCTACGTCAGATACTTTTAAACTGAAGCCTGAGTCACAGAGGCTTGATATCAATGTACAGTCAACAGTGCTATTTTTACATCAAGGATTTCGTTGCACATTGCTTGCAGTAAAGAATACAGAAGAAGAAATCGAGTAAAACAGTGTCTCGGGGTCCAGACGCCGCCGACGCTCACAACTGGCAATGCTTTACATAAATATTCTGTGCTTCATTTAATTCAGATTGATCAAACACAAAGTTGAGGTGCCAGTACCCTGAAAACAGTCTCATTGGAGTGGGGTAAATATCTAGTTTCAGACTTCTGTCGACTATGCGCGGTTTAGATATACGTTCCCTTCCTAAAACTACCTCCTTTGCAGTAAAAGATGACAATCAGTACTCCACATTAACAATGTGTAAGTTTAGCTTTTACTGCAACCTCAGAACGAGTTAGTAGATGTCAAATAACCAGAGATCTGAACGGTGCCTGATAATTGGTACCCAGATATTGAAGTTCTCTAAGGATGATGAGCCAGCTACTCTTCACCTCTTAATGTGGAGATTATTATCCTAATATGTAATTCTTCCACATTCCAATGGGATTATGGAAAGTGAGAAATGGATCTCTCGTGCAGTGGGTTATCACTTTAAAATAGGGCTTCATCCTGAGAAGAAAAAAAATCCAAATAAAGGCAACCAATAAAAAGTATACCTAGTTTTACACAGTAAAATCAATTTTGCTTGCTGGGCTCGAAACTTCTTTATAAGGAAAACTGGATTGATTTGCTATGCATCTACACATAAATTCATATACCGATCATGTACAAATGAACACATGCATGTATTGTGTTGCTCCATTCATCCCAGTTAGGAAGCCATTCTCCGCGTGAAGAGAAAGAGAAGATCCTCCAAGAGTGCTGAGGAGTGGGAAGGTGGTGAAGGTAGAATGGCTCCAGCTCTTCTCTAGAATGTAAATTCCTTGTGGGTGGGAACTTGTCTACCAAATCTGTCATATTGCAATAATAATAATTGTTGCGTTTGTTAAGCACTTCCTGCTTGTACTAAGTGCTTGGGTAATTACAAGAAGAGCAGATCCCACATGGGGCTCAGAGTCTAAACAGGAGGGAGAAAAGGTATTAAATCCCAATTCTGCCGATGGGGCATTGAGGCACAGAGAAATTGTGATTTGACCAAGAATACACAGCGGGAAAGAGGCGGAGTGAGGATTAGAACCTAGATCTTCTGACTCCCTTCGGTATTCTTCCAAGTGCTTAGTACAGTGTTCTGCATACAGTACTCAAAAAATATGATTGATTGATTATCCTGTTCAAAGGAAACCACAGGAGGGCAAATTTGCGCTAAAAAAGTGTCAGATGAAGAAAGGTTGAAATCTGTATTTTATCCGTTCTTCTCAACAGTGTCATGCAGAGATTTGCCTGCCTAATGGTCTATCAGAAGTGATGGTAGCCTCAAGAAGTCTCACATTCAGTACAAGGGAAATGTTACTTCGTGATGATCATGGAAAGGGTCGGAATGTTGAGCAGGAAATTAGCTAGGCTTGGCACCCTACCTAAGGAGTAACTATGTTACAGCAGAGTACAGACTCTACAGAATCATTATAAGAGTAAGTCGAGGCAAGCATTAACAAGCAACAGGAAGTCCCTCTTTAAGACTCTAGAGGTTCGAAAAATAATCATCACATCGTGCCGGGTCAATATCAAATACTAATTGAGGAGGCTGATCTATTACCTAAAAAATACATTCTTGGGGCAGGCATTAACATTTTACTGATAATACTATTTTCATAGATCTTGGCATTTCTGTTAAATTATTCATGTAGTGTTACAGGAAAGCACACGACAATTTTAAAAATGTATTCTTCTAGCATCTTACAATCATCTAGACTGCCACTTCATGGGTTATTTTTCTAAATCTTGCCATCTGAATGTTCTGAATAAATTTTACTTTATTCAATAAGTTCCCCTGTTGTTTCTAAGCATTTCTTTTATGATCTCTACAGCTTCACTTATATTGTATTACCCCTCTATTTCATTTTTTCCTCGTCTTGATTTCCCTTTATATCTGCCATGTGCTTTACTTTACCATTTTTGCAATCTATCATTTTAACTTAGAGAAAGATGTTCCCTATTATCTGATCTTCTCTAGATGTACTTAACTTTGTGACACTCTTATTTCTCTGCGTGACCTTTGTGATATAATTCTTCAGGGCTACATCTTGAGAGAGTCTTTTGACAGCTTCAGCTGGTGCCCTTTTAATTCCCCAATACCTGCTTTATCCTGCTTGCCTATGATATAGTACATGCCATGCCCAAGATGTCTCTGCTTCTTAAATATGAGCAAGAGGACTGTATTTTTTTTCATTTGCCATAACCGAGTTACATCAGGCATTTTTCCTTTTTTTTGATCTGTCAAAGGCGACTCCTTTGTTAGTCACCTAAACAAATCAAATCTCGGGGGATACAAACTCCACTCTAAAACCTTACATATACGTACGATCCCTCTTAAAAAAGGGAAAGAGATAACCAACCAGAGCGTTTAACACATGCCATTCAATTCTCATGTTAATTTTAGGTTGTTTCATTGCGGTTTCCAAGCCAATGGCAGAATGGCCTTCGCGGGATTGAGTCTTCTGGCTGAAATAGACCTTGAGATGCATATAGACCAATGCCTCACTCTCCTGGCTGGACCACCCAAGGATCATCCCAGAGAGCTGAGAATCCATCTTCTTTTTACAAGACCTTCAGAGAAGGAGGATTTGCAAGCTCTTTCAGTAAGTCATCTTTAATCTTAATAACCCTCATAATTAAGGGATTCTTTGTTCACCAAATCAGTTCTATCCTTAGTTAAGATCGAAAAGGCCAGTGACTCCATCACCTACATTTGCTTGTTTGGCACATTCTTCTCCAGTCAGTGAATCCAGTATTGGACTCAATTAGATTGAAAATTGTAATTGAATTTTTAAGTGATGGAATTTGGGAAGCCCGTAACTAAACATTTATACTATATTTAGACCCTCTCTGGGTCTGACCCACATGCCATTACAGCAGATTGTCAGAAACAGGGGAATTGGTGCTGTGGCTAGGCCAATGGATCATCTCACATAATGGAGAGTTTCAGAAGAAATCCTGAAAAGAACTCTCTAACGTGGGTGGATAAAAGTGCAGCATCTTCTCAGGCCTGGACCTTAGAACCGTCTGCTGGTATACAGAGCTACTGAACAGCATCAACTTTATACTCCAGTCACTCTGTCAATTAGTGGGTTTGGTACACAGCGTTCTTTCACGTACATCACAGTGGGCGACCCTCTTGCTCGCCTACTTGCTTGCTGCACTAGTACCCCCGGCTGGTAGATGGTTGGCAGGAATGAAAGTGTGTGAGTGGAGCTGAGCAATTACTGAGCCCTAAAATCAATTCTTTTGCACAGGATCTTGGTCCTAAAGTCCTTGGGACTGGAGCGAGGCTCATCCATCCTATACAGTTAGAGAGACCATCGTCCCCAGTGGGACTAATAGAAGTATCAGGATTTATTGATTACACACTTAGTGCTATGCCCTGTTCTAAATGCTTGGAAAAATATCGGGCAATTATTCTTTGATTTATTGAGGGCTCACTGTGTGGAGAACATGGGCCTGGTACTCAGAAGGACATGGCTTCTAATTCTGGCTGCACTCCACTTGTCTGCTCTGTGGCCTTGGGCAAGTCACTTCACTTCTCTGTGCCTCAGTTACCCCATCTGTAAAATGGGGAATAAGACTCTGAACCCTATGTGGGACAGGAACTGTAGCCAACTCAATTTGCTAGTATCCACCCCAGCGCTTAATACAGTGCCTGACACATACTAAGTACCTAACGAATATCATCATTATCGTCATTGTTATTATGCGCTTGAGAGCGTACAGTATAACAGAGCGGGTATACACATTCCCTGTCCACGAGGAGCTTACAGTCTAGAGGGGAAGACAGACACTGATATAAATAAACAGATAAATGAATAAATAAATAAATAAAGGATATATAAATAGGTGCTGCGGGGCTGAGGGAGGGGTGAATAAAGGGAGCAAATCAGAGTGACGTAGAAGGGAGTGGGAAAAGAGGAAATGAGGGCTCAGTCAGGGGAAGGCTCCTGGAGGACACGTGCCTCCGATAAGGCTTTGAAGGTGGAGGGAGAGTAATTATCTGTCAGATATGAAGAGGGATGACGTTCTGTGTCAGAAGCAGGACGTGAGCGTGAGGATGGCGGCGAGATAGACCAGATCGAGGAACGGTGAGTAAGTAGGCAGGAGTGTGAGCTTCATAATACCAGGTGAGGAAAGCTGCGGGGAGAGGTGGTGCACTGCGGCGAGAGGTGGTGGAGAGACTTATAGCAGGGGTAAGGTGTCTTTGCTTGAGGTGGATGGGAATGAACAGTGATTGGAGAGATTTGAGGGAAGGTAGGACATGTGTTAAGTGTTGAAAGAGGTGTAAAAGAGGCAGGGAAAGTCAGTGTGCTCAATTGGATCCTTCAATTATTACCACATAGACATACACTGACTTACAAAGATGCATAGAGAAAAACATTCCAATATTTTCTCTTTACATCCAAAGCAAATTCCAGTGCACATCGGAGTGTATAAAATGACACTAATAGACTTAATGATCTTCCACAGTGCTATAAACTCACCAATCTTGGAATCAACATTTTGAACACCCTACCCACTTGTGACCTGGGTATTAGGGGGGAGTAAATAACTTGCCTTTTGGAGATTAATTTTCTGGGGCCACTAGAGGATAATTAGTTAATTACCACTTCCAATGCACTTTACGGTAGTGTCATGGCCTAAAAGAATTATTGCACTTTTGAAAAGTGATCCATTTACCCCTTCTCACTAGTAGGATGAAGTCCAGTATTAATGTATTCTGCAAAATAGAATGTATCGATATGTTGGCATATAAATGTACTAGGATAAATTTGCCTCACTGTTATGAGAAGCACATTTATTGAAAACCATGGAAGTTGGTCACCTAAAAGGCATTCATCAAGAATATCTCATCTAACTCATCCATGCACGTATATGTCTTTCTTTCACATTTGACTTCATATTCATATTCATCTTATGCAACTGATGGTGAATTTTACTCATCTGCATGGGTAAGGCTGAAAAGGAAAAGATTTTATGACATCAGCTTTTCACTTTGGCCCATGTGACACGGTGGTCTTTGAAATTTTAGTACATTTCAGTTGAGGAACTAATAGGAAATATCCATCGAGGTTCAAAAGGACATAGAGGGCTTTTATATGTATTTTCTAAAGACCTCTATCTTAGAATTTTATTGCATATCATGCCCCACTCTGACCGTCCTTCTCTCAAAGAAAGTTTTGACTTTCATGATCCTATTTTCAGGGACTACGTCAGACCTGATTAACTTGTATCTTACCTCAGTGCTTAGAACAGTGCTTGATGTATCATAAGTGCTTAACAAGTATAAAAAATAATAATAGCAACAATCATCCAATTATATCCCTTTTTTCTTAATCCATCTTGCATTACAAGTGCATTGCAAGTCACTGCAAGCGCAGCAGCAAAAAAAAAAAGAAGTGATAAAAATCAGTTCTAGGCTTGTACTTACTTGTATCTACCCCAGTGCTTAGAGGAATGCTTGACAAACAGTGCCTAACAAAACCATAATACCGGTCTGCTGATGAAATAGTGGTACGGGCACAGGATATCTCTGGAGTCTGCTCGTCTACTACCTTGGTTTCCTTCAGGCTTATCGTTGTCCGTAGAACTTAACTCTGAGTAAAAAGACTAACTCTGCAAATGAAACATGGCCCAGCTGCGAAGATACTAGAATGTTGGCAGAGGTCATAATACCTATGTGAAACTCACTCCGTGTGGCTTAGGCGAGACTTATGACAAAGAAAATCCTAAAATAATTGTCATCCCTTGGCTGTCTTTATCGCATCCTTGCCACACTAACTTGACTCACGCTAACATTGTTAGATTGAACAGTATGCCAGTCACCAGGATTACAACAGTTACGTTATAACAGTATTATAACAGTTACTGTTCCGTTGATGCAGTAATCATTTCAAAAATAATCAAACCTGGGCAATGATAAGTTAAACGAAGTGAATTTGCTTTGAAATGAAAGTGGCCTAGTGGATCTAGCACGGACTTAGCGGTCAGGAGGACCTGGGTTCTAACCCCCGCTCGGCCACTTGTATGTTGTGTGACCTTAAGTAGGTCACATCACGTCTCTGGGTCTTTTACCTCTTCTGTAAAATGGGCATCGAGACCGTGAGCCCTCTGTGGGTCAGGGACTGTGTCCAACCTGATTAACTTGTATCTACCCTGGCGATTTAGTACAGTGCCTGGCACGTGGTAAGCTCTTACCAAATATATAAAAAATAAAAAAGCACGGAATATTACGAACATCTGGAAACATTGATAAAAACTCTTTAATCTAGTTGAATCATCTTCACGTGTTGTTTGTGTGTCTTTAGAGTAGTTGTTTTCACATGTTCTTTAATGGCTTCCAGTAAAGCTTATGAAGACATACGTAGCCCCTTGGGTTGGAACCATTTCTCATTTGGTCTCGATGAATTCCACTGAATAGACACACTGACTAAATGCTATTTGGAGTCTATGTTTACTTGTAAGATTTAGACCCTTTCATAAGATCCTGAAAGCAACATGAACTTCTCTTCCACTTAACACGCATTGAAGATCTAATGTGCTGAAGAGTTTTTTCAGACTAAGGCCGATTCACGGGTATGGGAGCACATGGCTAATATTTTTCAGTGGCTAGTTCCCAAAACAAAAGCAGAATGGAATTTATCAAGCTACTACTTCATGGCAAACACCACGCTCAGTGCTATGGTTTATTCATGACAGGCAAATTGGACGCAGGTTTTGTCCCACGTGAAGTTTACGGTCGATCTCGTCCCCATTCTGAAGATGAGAAAATTGAGGTGCAGAAAGTTTAAATGGTTTGCCCAAGATCGCCCAGGGAGGAAGTGGTGGATCCGGAGCTGGAACCCAGGTTTTTTCACTCCCAGTTCCATGAGTCACACTAGATTACTTCGGGACCTGCGGTAGTTTATTGCAAGTGTTTATTTCAGTTTGCTTGATGAATAAAGTCACGGTGAAGAAATTTAGCATTCATGTGTTTATCAGTTTATCTCTTCGTTATTTACATATGTTCATATCTTTTCTTTTGCTTACTGTATAGTTGGTCATTTTTATCTTCTTTCACCCGCCATGAAATTGCATTCTCCTTGTAGTCAGGGAACGTATCTTTTACTTCTGTTATAGGTTCTCCAAATGCCTAGAACTATGCTTTGCCCCCGCTAGATGCTTAGTGAATACTCTTCGCGCTTGTCGTTGCTGACGGTGATGGTGACGAGGTCAATGGTAGTGGAGCACATTTGTTTCCAAGATAGATATAGAATCATTAGTTCTCATGTCCCTCGGGGCAGATTTGGAGACCTGAGAGAAGCCATTTTCTGATTGCAAATCCAACATCTTAGAAGTCATTACTCTGGAGAATGGAAGACCTCTCCAGGAGAAGATGAATCCAGTAGCTAAAAGTGTTCTGCCCGCCCGGAATTTTCGATTCTCTCAGAACAATAAAGCTGACTTCTATGTAGTCAAGTGCCATTCTTCTTCCTCGGCTATTTTCACTGCATGCCGCTATTCCTAAGAAGATTTATATTTTGGATTACTATAAATAATCTTTTCTAGACCTTTAGCACAGAGTAAAGCAGCGTGGTCTAGTGGAAAGAGCACGGTCCTGGGAGTCAGAGGTTCTGGGTTGCGATTCCTGCTCTGCCAAAATGTTTGCTGTGTGATCTTGCAAAAGTCACTGAAGTTCTCTGTGCCTCGGTTTCCTCAATTGTAAATCAGGCTTCAATACCTATTCTCACTTCTACTTAGATGTGAATCCCATACAGGACAGAGACTGGGCCAACCAAATTAACTCATTCCTACCTTGGTGCTTAAAACAGTGTTTCACACTTAGTAATTGCTTAACAAATTCTGTAATGAAGTTCATTGGTTGTAATCTACTGGTTAGGCTGGTTTGGTTTGAAAGAGGCAGTCCCTTTTGCAGGCTTAATTTTCTATCAGTCACCCAAATGATAGCATTTATTATTTACTCTGTGTAAAATGCTTTACTAAGCACTTTGGAGGGGACATTAATTAGTAGACATCGTGGCTCAGTGGGAAGAGCCCGGGCTTGTGGGTCAGAGGTTATGCATTTGAATCCTGGCTCTGCCACTTGTCAGCTGTGTGACTGTGGGCAACTCACTTCACTTCTCCGTGCCTCAGTTACCTCATCTGTAAAATGGGGATTAAGACTGTGAGCCTCACATGGGACAACCTGATTACCCTGAAACTACCCCAGAGCTTAGAACAGTCCTCTGCACGTAGTAAGCGCTTAACAAATACCAACATTATTATTATTATCCTTGACCTGAAGAAGCTCGGCCCCCTTCCCCACATGGGATTTTTTTAAAAAAAACAAACACTCAGAAAACCAAAATGGAAAAGAATGGACAACCTCTGCTTCTTTAACGATCAGGCAAACAAAACCCTAGGCTCCTGATGTCAGCCTTCTAGAAGAGGTCACAGGCTATGCTGAAACATCCACTGTGTCACCTAGTTCTTCTGCCAATAATAGCACAGATCGCAAAATCATTGAGTCAGTTAAAAGGGTTGAAGTGGGTCAAGAACAGACTATTTCTATGCACTCACCTCAGAAGCACATAGACTCTGTGCAGGTATTGTTTTAGCAAAATAATAACAGGAATAATCACAATGAAGATGGTGATAATAAGGCTAATAATAGCTTGGGGAACGATTCAAGGATGTTGACTCAGACCCGAGGTTCACGGTCTAAAACGGGGAGATGACTGACACCCTAGGAATGAAATGATAATAATGATGAATGTGATATTTGTTGAGCGCTTACATCGTGCCAAGCAGAGTACTAACACTGAGGTTAATCAGGTCGGACACAGTAACTGGGCAAATCCCGTAAGAAATACCATTGCAAAATCTGTGACCACAGTAAAGTCGAGAGTTCATTACTCCTAGGAGGGAAATAATTCTCTGACCCCTCATGATTCCAATCCAGATTATCCTTCCAACTGTTGGGAAAGCTGTTAGCTTATGTCTTGTAGGACAGGGCCTTTTCCCTGTGGTGGCAATTGGGAAAGGAAGAGGCCGGCATGGCTTCAACCAGCTTCTGTCTGCTTCTCTCCCAGGGGACCAGACCTCTGCCCTTGTCCAACATCTCAAACTACTGTGATCTCAGCCATAAGCCAGAATCTTGCAGCCACAGTAGAAAAGTGGGCCTATTTCTCGTGGGGACAGGAAATTAGGGTTGGGTGTTATTCTCTTGGAGAGGGCATGCTCAGTCTGACGCTGGACTGTTTTAGGGCGAAACTTGTCAGGTTAAGAGGGCATAAAGGGACACTTTTTTTTTATGTTTCTTCTACTTTTCTTCCAGCAGAGCTTTCAGAATGGAGTATTAGGTGTGATGAGAGATTTCCACACCTTCAGGTACTGAGGTGGAAAAGTGTACATATCCATAATTTATTTGCATTAATGCATGATTCTAGAGACAACTGGTTGTGACTGCGTTCCCAGCAGGGAACGTGACTTCTGACTCTGTTGTATTGTACTTTCCCAAGAGCTTAGGTCAGTGGTCTGCACACAGTAAATGTTCAGTAAATACCATTGATCAATTAATCCTTTTCACAGACATAGACTGTTCTTATTTTCTCATTTTTTCTTCTTACCATCCCATTCCCATTTTCTTTCCTTCAGTACCAAACTACTACTGAATTCACAGAGAGAGAGAGAGAGAGAGAGAGAGAGAGGGGGATCATCTGGAGAAAAGTGGTTGGAGAATTTACACCTCAATAACAAAAATGATTGTGATATTTCTCAAGTTTACTATCTGCCAAGCATTATATTAAGCGCTGGGGTAGGTGCAAATAAAAGTAGGTTGGACACTATTTCACTCCCACAACCTAAGGAGATGGAGTACAGATATTGAATCCCCATTTTTCAGATGAGGAAACTGAGGCACAGTGAAGTGCCTTGTCCAAGGTCACACAGCGGGCAAGGGGCAGACGCCGGTCCTCCGTCTGCCAGGGCCATGTGCTTTCTAATAGGCAATGTTGCTTCGTAAGACCCAAGACCTGAGATATCATGACTCAAGAACACTTTAGCTCACCACCCATCACTTAATAAACCTAACTTTTCCCTCCACATCCTTCACTTTCCTTTAAGCCATTCATTCTGAAGCAATCACATGAGTTTATCCAAAAAGATAAAATGTTGAAGAATAAATCCAACTAAACAGGGCATGATATCTTCTTCAAACTGGAACTGTGAAATGTGCTCACTTGGGCAGTGGCAGGCGGACACTCTTTTTTCCCAAGAGGCAGCAAATTGGAGGGCCGCGTGGAGAGAAGAAGCATAGCTTTATGTAATAAATTTCTTAATTTAAGTGGATTCTTGCAGACATTCCTTTAGGAATAGCTTCCCGGAAGGAAAATTTTTAGGAAAGAAACTGGCCCTGTTGGAAAAATCCCATAGATTTCACTTTTAATTTTAGAAATGGCAATGGGAAATTAAGACTTGTTTCCAAGACTCCTAGGATTCACCACCTCTCAGAGAAAATGGAGTAAAGTGACTTAGTGGAAAGAGCACAAGCTTGGGAGTCCGAAGACGTGGGTTCTGATCCCGGCTCTGCCACTTGTCAGCTGTGGGACCTTGGGCAAGCCACTTAACTTCTCTGTGCCTCAGTTACCTCATTTGTAAAATGGGGATTAAGACTGTGAGCCCCACGTGGGACAACCTGATTAACTTGTATCTACCTCAGTGCTTAGAACAGTGCTTGTGCACAGTAAGCTCTTAACAAATGCCATTATTAATATTATTATTACTCCCTTGACTATGGTTTGCTTTGGATCCACATGTGAACCAAGTGATTTATCTTTATGCTTGTTATTTTTCTGATTCAGAGAAACCACCTTATGAAGTTTTCTCCTACCTATTTACTTTTTCCTCAGGTTCATATTTATCTATAAAATCTCATCCAGACCCCTTGAATCAATATTACTCCTTCATAGTGTTTTCCAAGTGAGAACATCTTGGTTTCTGGGAAATGTTATGAATATCATACTGTCTTTTACTCCATTTGCTATTTCCACGCAGATCATATGCAGTAGATATGCTTATATAGCCACTCTTTAGTATATTCACTCATAAAACCTTGGCAAAACAAGTGTTTTTTAAAAAAAAATGTCAAAAATAAATTTCCTGCTCATCAAATCCAACGTCCACTTTGCTTGGTTTTAGCCCCATTCCATTAGAGCCCTTAATTAAAAAAAATAAATTAAAAGGGAAATGAAAGGCGATAGTTCCCTAAAGTTCCCAGTGAGAGTTTCATCTCGGCTTGTAAGTCATTGGAATTCTGTTCTGCTCCATTGCATCGCGGGCTGTTGTGGAAAATTTAATGGCAATGTCTTATGCAAAGGGTGTGCTCTACAAGGAAAACAAATAAAAATGGGGAAATGTACACTTTGTACCTTCGTAAGGTTTCAGGCAGTGGCACAGAGGACTTGGGTTACAATAACATCTGAAATGCGCTGGAGAGAGGGAAAGGAACAGGGCTGATTTCAAAGGAGAGCCAGTTCGCTAAACACCCGAGTGATTTAGTACACCATCAATTATTTCCCGCCCGTCAGTTAAAAAGGCTCCACATATGCACGGAAGGAGCACGAGTGCAAAGAGGAGGTGGAAGGCATGATTTATTGGCTAGGGCAAACACCTGCGAGTTAAGCAGCTCAGAAATTAGCCACAAGTAGCATATTAGGGCAGCTAATCAGGCACGGTTCAGTATTTCAGTTTCTTGATTTGCCCATAAATAAGGCTGTATGTGGCTGCCCGGAGGCTCTCCGGCGATTAACGGCCTTGACCTCCAGTAAAGTGCACGATCTGAAGACTGCACAGGGGTCTGCAGGTATACGCTGAAATCGTGTTACTTGAAACTTGTACATTAAAGACATATAAGGCCTCTGATTCCTGAGTGTCTGGCTTGGGTGTTTTATCAAAGAATTTAATGATCAATTTACTTTTCATTCATTTACTAGACGTGACTTATGTTGACAAGTTGTACGTTCTTAGCCAGTTTCTTAACAGTTGACTAACCGTAGTCTTTTTTTTTTTTTTTTTCACCGTCTGTAGCCGCTACTCTGAGGGCCCCCGTAGACTTAAGTGCTTTTGGGAAAGTATCCTCTGGTGTTTGACTGTCCAGTGAGTTTTCTGGGCTTTCTCAAGTATTGATGCTGACAATAGTTATAGAATCAAGGCTTCATATTTTTTTCTCTCTCTTTCTTCTTCTTTCTCTTTCCCTCAGGAACTTGCTGCAGGTTTTCCTTTATACCAATGACCAGGGCTCTTTTTGCAGTTGAGAAGAAAGGGGAAATCCTTTCAGAGCTATACCCGAACGTAACAGAATAGGAGTAGCAGAGCTATGCCTGAGATAGGCCTGTCCTCATCGAGTGAACAGATATTGTCTGGGCCATTAACCCTACTCACAGGAGCTAGAGTCAAAGAGAGAAGGCCACCGGGCTTTTGAGTAGTGCCACGGAAGAATGTTGAGAGAGAAAATAATAGGACACTCTATCAGTGAAACTGTTCACTGTATCAGTGAAACTTATTTGGTTTTTTTTTGTTTTTCTGCTCTTTTTTGAAAAAAAATTTTCCTTTTATTTTGAAGAACTTTCTTTTTTCCTTTTTTCCTATTTTTCATTTTTTTCTCAGTTTTTTCCCATTTTTCTTTTCATTTTTTCACGTTTTTCCACTTTTTCACTCCATCCACGTGGACCGGATCGAGCCGTCAGTAGCTCTGTCTTCCAAAACAAGAGCGGGATTGGCAAATAAGCTGATTTTTTTTAAATGCCAGTTGTTTGCCCCTTCCTGAACAAGGGCATATTCTATTACCCTAACTCTTGATTCACTGATTATTCATTTTGACCGCTCTTGTAAATATTTTTGTCTCCCCGTTAGACTTCCTCATTTCAGTAGTTTTCAAGGGCCTGGTACATACAGTATTCTGCACAAGTGGGTGATCAGCATATATTACTATTATTCATTCATCAGTAGCATATATTGAATGTCTGCTATATACAAAACACTGTCCTAGGTATTTGAGACTTCACAGAGAGATACGAATCGAAGACTATAAGCTAAGTATTGTACATTTTAATTGGGCCATTCTTTTTTTCCACTGTTGTAATCTATATACAAAATATCATGGCCTAATGGAAAGAGCAAGAGCCTGGAATTCAGGGGATCTGGGTCCTCATCCCTAGTACCCCTATGTTCCTGTTTTGTGACCTTGGAAAAGTCACTTACCTTGTCTGTGCCTCAGCTTTCTCATCTATAAATTGGAGATTCAATTCCTGTTCTCTCTCCTACTTGGATTGTGAGCCCCATGTGGGACAGGGACTGTGTCTGACATAATTTGTATCTAACCCAGCTCTTAAAACAGTGTTTGATATACAGTAACCATTTGACGATTACTTCAATTATTATCATTGTTATTGTTATTATAATAGTAAAATAGTAATAATATGATGATAGCATTAAAGAGTTGATTATATTTTCATGATGAATGTAAATGATAGTACCTATGTAGTGATTTTTTTAGCTCTTTCCTTACTTTTCAGAATTTCCTTTAAGTCCAGATTAATGATGTTTCCTTTTGCATTCTTTTTTGTACAATATTGCTTACAGACAGTAATTGGATATAATTGTGTTTATCAAGATTTATCTAAAAAGTGATTTAGTGTAATGCTCTAGGATGGTGATTTCTGTAAATTTTTCTACTTTTAAGATTTTTATTATTGACATTTGAGACAACAAGATTAGCATCGGAAACCACGTTAAATCATATTCTCTCTATATATACCCTTTCATAAGTGGATTTCAAAAATTATTGGGCCAGTATAAATGTTTAGCCCAAATTTCATCCTGTCCACAAACATTTATTTCTCCCTCCAGACTGTCAGCTCGTTGTGAGCAGGGAATGTGTCTATCAGCTCTGTTATATTGTACTCTCCCAGACCTTTAATTCAGTGCTTTGCACACAGTAAGCACTGCAATTAATTGATTGATTTACCAAGGCTACTTTCTACATCATTCTAAAGTCTGCAATTGCTTGCCATATTCCCGGGATAAGGTGATTTGTGACCCCTGTGGAATAGGGACTGGTTCCAACCTGTTGACCTTGTATCTAACTCAGTGCTTAGCACCCAGTAAGCTGTTAATAAATGTCATAGTCATTATTAGGATAACATGAACTACAGCAGGTACACGGAGTTTTCCTTTTCCCATTAATGCAAATGTATTAGAAAAAACCAAAAACAAAGAAAAATAATAGAAAGGTCAAGTGCATTAAACCTCTCACAGCCTTGAAGGACAATTTTTATTTCTGTGCTGGCCACACTGCTTCCATTTTGGGTCTGGATAATAATAATAATAATGGTGGTATTTGTTAAGTGCTTATATGTGCAAAGCACTCTTCTAAGCGCTGGGGTGAGACAAGGTAATCAAGTTGTCCCACGTGGGATGCACAGTTTTAATCCCCATTTTACAGATGAGGTACCTGAGGCACAGAGAAGTTGAGGGACTTGCCCAAAGTCACACAGCTGGCAAGCAGCAGAGCTGCGATTAGAACCCATGACCTCTGACTCCCAAGGTCGGGCTCTTTCCACTGAGCCACGCTGCTTGTCTACGATACAAGGGCCGGTGGTTATTCTCATAACTGTTAATTTGCAAGCTTTCTCTAATTGCAAACGGGAGTGAGACCAGATTCGAGTGAGCCAAGCAGAGGTCTCACTTCTGTCGCCAAACACGCAGCTTTTCATGGCTGCCTTGGAACCAGCAACCGGTGCACCAAGGACACAGGCAGAAATAAAACCGGCACACAAAGTTCAGTGGTTTCCCCACGAGCCTGGGCTGGGACCATTTCTCTTCCCAGCCAAGTCCAGGTGTGGCTGGACATGGCGAAAGCCACATCTGGATGCTGCAGTGTCAGGCCTCTTCGGGCTCGCTGTGGCCAGGGCATGTGTCTGTTTATTGTTGCACTGTACTCTCCCGAGCCCTTTGTACAGTGATCTGCACATAGGTGCTCAAAAAATACATCTGAATAAATGAAAGAATGAATCAGACAGGCCAAGAAAGGACGAGGGACAGAGCGTCCGATCTGATTATCTTGTATCTACATCCCAGCATTAGCGCTAACTTTAGAACAACAAAAATAATTGTGCTATTTCTTGGGCAGGGAATGCATCTGGTTATATTGTTATATTGTAGTAATAATAATAATTATGGTATTTGTTATGCTTTCTATGTGCCAGGCACTATACTGAGCAAATCAGGTTGAACATAGTCCTTGTCCCACATGGGGCTCACAGTCTAAATTCCCATTTTAGAGATGAGGCAACTGAGCCCCTGAGAAGTTGAGTGACTTGCTCAAGGTCCCACAGCAGACAAGTGGCGCAGCCAGGATTAAAACCCATGACCTTCTCACTACCAGGCCTGGGTTTATCCATGATGCCAATGCTACTTCTCTAGAATCATGGAGTAAGTACTTAATAATTACTAAAATAAATTAATAAGAAGTGGTTTAGGGTGAAGGTAGAAGAGAGGGTTGTGTTTGGAGAGATCAGTGAAAGACAAAGGAACTTTGGGGTGGATGACTCTAGAAAAATTCATTCATTCAATAGTATTTATTGAGCGCTTACTATGTGCAGAGCACTGTACTGCACAGAGCGCTTGGAATGCACGATTCGGCAACAGACGGGATTACAGTCTAATCGGGGGAAAAATCTGAGATGGAAAATAGAATTGTCTGAGAAAAGCAGTACAGCCTAGTGGACCGAGCCTGATCCTGGGAGTCAGAAAGACCTGCGTTCTAATTTCAACTCCGCCACAACTTCTGCGTAAATTTGGAAAAATCACTTAGCTTCTCCGTGCCTTAGTTACCTCAGCTGTAAAATGGAGATTAAGACTGTGAGCCCAAGTGGGACATGGACAGTGTCCAACCTCATTAGTTTGTAGTGTCCAACCTCATTGTTTAGTACAGTGCCTGACACACAAAAAGCGCTTAACAAATACCATTGAAAAAATGTCGCTCTGGAGGACAGGAACCTATAGGAGGGTTAGGAGCAAAGAATGGCTGGTTTATTAATCACTATTTACTTCCGGGTGTTGCTGAATGTTTTATCTCCTGCCTGTTTTTGCTGTCTCTGTTCCTATCCTTGTCTATCCTAAAGGAAAGTTTTAGCTCTTCTTAAGGTGGTAAGGTATGGTTAACTGGTCATGTTTTAATTTTTACCTTGGGATAAGCTTTATTTAGATTGTATGCTCCTCCATTAGATTGAGAAGCAGCGTGGCTCAGTGGAAAGAGCACGGGCTTGGGAGTCAGAGGTCATGGGTTCGACTCCCGGCTCTGCCACTTGTCAGCTGTGTGACTGTGGGCAAGTCACTTAACTTCTCTGGGCCTCAGTTACCTCCTCTGTAAAATGGGGATTAAGATTGTGAACCTCACATGGGACAACCTGATTACCCTGTATCTACCCCAGCGCTTAGAACAGTGCTCTGCACATAGTAAGCGCTTAACAAATACCAACATCATCATTTTAAAGTCTCTCTATTAGCCTGTGACCTCCTTGAGGACAGGGATTGTGTCTACCAACCCTATTGTACCGTACTCTCCTAAATACTTAATACGGTACTCAGGGCTCGACAAATACCATCGACTGATTGATTGATTGATTGATAAGAATTCAGTGGCAGGGTTAGGAGTCAGCCTTGCTCAAGGACTGGAATAAGATGGGTAAATCTCCAGGGTCTATATGGAAAAAAAAAAAAGATTGTTACATCTATTTGCTGACTGCAGCTCTGTCAGCATTAGTGAAACTTCCACTTGCATTGTCGGCTAGAAGCTTCCTCGCTTCCTATCCAAAATCTTCAAGAAATCTGACAAGACTTCAGTCATTTTTAGTACCAGCCCCAGATCTTTCCTTTGGCAGAGCTAAAAAATAAAGGAAGTCTGACAATTCAGGAAGACTCTTTACCTTGGGCAAGACCTTCTGTGTGTCAGTTACCTCAGCTGTAAAATGGGGATTAAAACTTTGAGCTCCATGTGGGACGTGGACTGCGTCCAATCTGATTAGGTTGGACTGTGACCTTTGGACATTTCATATTTGCCCCTCCACCAATCCCACACCACTTATGTACATATCTTCAAATTATATATTATAAATTACTTAGGCAAGGGCTCTTGGAGGTGTGATTTTTAATAGGGCTTTGAAGATTATATTTTCAAATATATTTTTACTTTATATTTATATATTGACTTTATATTTTATATTTTGAAGATTACATTTGTACTTTTACTCTCCCAAGTGCTTAGTACAGGGCTCTGCACACAGTGAGGGCTCAGTATGTACAATTGATGGATCGATTTATTAATTGGAGAGAACGGCGAACAGTCGAATATTAGCCGGGAAACATTTCCAGGACAGAGCAAAGGCTTTGGTGGTGAAACAGAAGAGATGAAGGGAAATTTGGTTTGGGTAGTAATGTGAGATCGGTGAAGTAAATTAAGAAGTGTCTAATTGATTGTCTTAAAATCATCTTAGGCAAGGAACGTATCTACCACATCCACTCTACTGAGTGCACCCAAGTGCTTAGTACAGTCCTCTACATGCAGTAAGTCCTCAGTAAATATTAAAGGTTGTTCGTTTAAAGCTGTTGGTGAAGAGTTTCTGATTAATGCAGGGATGGATGGGTAGCCACTGGAGAATTTTGAAGCGTGGAGAGACATGGACATATTTTAGGAAAGTGATCCAGGCAGCAGAGTGAAGTATAGACGTGAAAAGGAAGAGGTAGGAGGCTGTGAGGTCAGCCAATATGTGACTTGGCATTCTGCTGTCAGTCTTCCCACACCCGGTGATTTTTTTCAGCTTTAAATGTTTAAAGTGGCATATCCAAGGATATAGGTAATGAGCCTGAACTTCACAACCATCTAGTGCCCCCAAAACAATGCCTAGAGAAGCTCTAGTCCTAAATTTCAGATTAAAGATAACAGATTATTAACATATGAGTGAAACCTAAGGATTTTGAAAAAGAGATATTTTATGCCAGATTAATTTATTTGTAGTTCTTACTCTGAAACCAACTTGAGGAAAGGTGTTTTCCTGAAAGACTTGCAGCTAACAACTTAAGATTGAGTGCTTGTGGCTAATGATCTCTCCTGACGCTTTTGATACGTCCTGTGTCAGAGGCTGAAACTGGACTAGTAGTGCCATTTTTCATTCTTAGCTGTAACTCCAAACTATGTATCCCTTTAAAGGAAAATCAAATTAAAATAAAACTTGGTAATTATAATTATGCATAGCCCAACTAGTGCAATCAGGCTGTCAAAATGGGGAAACTCTTGATACCGAAGAACTCTTGTCTTCAGTAAAGAGGATGTTTAAATCTCTGCTACTGCCAACGCAAAATGGCTTCGTGAAATCAAGCACGGTTGTTTTTTTTTTTTTAAAAAAAAAGCAAATTTATTGTGAGAACTCTGAAGATATCAGGATGATCCCCGGAACAGCCCTTGAGATGTCAAAGATGATAATACAGTAACAACATTTGGGAAGTATTTCTAGTCTTACACTTAGCCTTTTGGCAGGAATTTATTAAGACAGAATAAGCCTGTGACTTTTCAATTCCGAGTACAATTTGTTTCTCTAATACATCTGCAGGAGTAATGTGTGATGGAATTTTTCCTTTCCTAGACCCAGTAGTTGTGGATGATGATATGCTATAATAGGTTCTCACAGGCCATATCTCAGCAATATAAAACACAACACATGTACATCTGTGGCCCAGTGTCAGTGCCTTAAATGTACATCAGAAATGCATTAAATCTTCCGATTGCTATTCTGTTTGTACAGCTTGTTGGTTCAGAATTTCCTCTGTAATGTACTCTGCTGATTACCTTGAATTATTGGTCTACCTTCGGTAGAACAAGCACACCTTGTTCAAAAATACAATACGAGGGATGCAACTTGAGGCCTTTTGGTATAAAAGAAACCATCAGATAAGCTCGTGCTGACCTAAAATCACATCTCCAACTTATTTGGGCTCCTCAGCGACTGTTTGTGGCCTGACTTAGCTTTATAGAATCCCACCTGTTCCTTGATTGGGTTTTACTTTTAGTATATGATTAATAATATCTACTGCGTAACTATGGGTTACCCACTGGCTGGGGAAGGAGGGCAAATTTTTCTGCATTAGTGCCTCATACTAGAAAAAGTATTTCCAGCCTAGGAAGGTTTTCATATATTTCTATCTTGTCGGTAGCCAAAATGCTCTGAAGAACCCCTTATCACAAATTTCTCTGTGGAGAGTTTTTGGCCTGGAGAGAAATTAGTGTAAGGACTTCAGAAATCACTTTGCTCAACTATTAGCCCAAATTAAACATCACTGCTGTTGTATATTGAGGGGCTCAATTCCTTTTGGAACTGCTAGCAACAGAAATTTTAGCGGTAAAATCAATATTGTGGTTATTAAGGTAGTACCATGTAAAAGCCTTTCTATTTGTCTAAAACATTATTGTTCTACCTGTGAGAAAAGTACACCTTTGTGCCATAGAATTCAGTTGTGGTTCCTTCCTCTGCTACTTCATAGAAGGAACAAATTGGGTTGGTTAATCCAATATATTTCTGAACTAATATTAATAATAGTATTCAAACCAGTTTAAATCCATCATTTGAAGCTATTATTCTAAATTCTGAGGACTAGAGAAACTCTGACCTCCTAGTTTAATGAGGCTGCCTGCTTTATGGAAGGATTATGGAGGTCAGGTTTGGAACTGCGTAAAGGCAGTCTGAAGCCTCATCATTCCTCAACTCTTAGCTTACTTAGTGGTCCAAGATAGTTGACCTGTGCCTCAGTTTTATTCCTTGAAGAAATTGGAAGTGATAAAGTTTCTAATTTCACCAGTTAAATAGTGTTAGACACAAGAACAGTACTTTGAATCGGTTGGTCTTTTGATCTAGCAAATCTTATATGAGAACATGCCATATTGCAGGTAATACATATTTTATGCTCCCTCTGAGAATTTGGCAGCTTTCTTGATTTTGTTAGCATGTGTTTTCATATGTTGCCTCCTAACTGAGCTATTGACTTGCACTAAAAGAGAATATTTTCTGATAAATTACGATAAAAAGTTCACTTTCCAGGAAGAAAAAACTGAGAACAATATTTTTCTTAATTACTCCCTTGCAAAAGGCAGAAATTAGCTACCCTGTTACCTCTATGTAGTTCTACATTTTTGATGTATATGATGAAATGATTCTTTCATTTTCTCCTTATTATCCTTAGATTAACATTAGTTCTTCAAATACAATGCCTTTTACCAAAGACTTTAACAGATTCTAGGGTGCTCTCACAAAAGATGCTATCAAAGCTTCCATGTGTAGAAACATGTAAAAATAATTTATAATTTAAAGAAAAAAGAAGCTTGGACTTGTAATTTGAATTCTATGGGAACACACTGTTGACTTTAACTTGAAGCAAGTACAAAACTTCCTTTCCTAGTTTTCTGTTCCTTTTCCTTTCCTTTCTTTACCTCATTTGATTTTTCTCTTCCTTCTCTCTTCTCTTTTACTGTTCTCTCCATTCCCTTCTCAGCTACTCTCGATCAAGTGTGCCACGAGCTCCCCTTATTCATTCTGAAGAGACTCAAAAGTGCGAGAAGGAAAGGTCTTTCCATACTGATTTTCAGGGGATGGTAAGACTTTCCAAAGATCATATCAGAAATCCAGATAAAAAGAGGGAAAGGGAGAGTGGAAGGAATATATTGATGATCATTCATAGTTTTGATGCCATTAGGCTAAATTAAAACTCTTTTTCTTTTTTATGGTACTTCTTATTCTGTTTCTATGTGTCAAGCACTGTTCTAAACTCTGGGGTAGATGTAAGTTAATCTGGCCAAATACAGTCCCTGCCCCACACGGGGATCACAAAATTGTTCTTTTAAAAACTGACTCCATTATGAAGGCTTTCCTTGTTAATTCGTAATTAGAAAAAAAAAGATTGTCTAGAAGAGAAGCTTAGAAAGAACTCAAAAATATTCACTGGAGATTATTTTAACTTTGTATGTTGGTTTTTATGAAGCTCTGACTTGATTTTAATAAATTTAAGCGGCAGAGATTTTGCCTCGGTCATGTCTGTACAAACCTGAAAAATAGGAACAATAAAATATTGCATGCGTCGAGAGGGAGAGTGCCAGGAGTCGCTGTATCCTGATAATAGATCCTGGATGATGAACCAGATTACACTGGATACCCTCAGGAGAACTGAGCACTTCTAAGTGTGTGGAACTAATCTCAGAAGTGTTCTTGGAGTTTCAGGAAAATGAAAACATTTGAAATTCTCCAAAATAGAATGTCACTTTAGAAAAGAATGAACGCAGGCCTACAAAATGAGGGATCCTATAAAATGAACAAAGATTCTCTGATGGTGATGATGATGGTGGTGGCTTTTGCTGACAAGATTTGTGTCAAACAGTGGAATAGACATAGGATAATCAGATCAGACACAGTCCCTGTCCCAAATGAGAAGCAGTGTGGCTTAGAGGATAGAGTACGGGCTTGGGAGCCTGAAGGACCGGGATTTTAATCCCGGCCCCGCCATTTGTCTGCTGTCTGCCCTTGAGCAAGTCACTTCACTTCTCTGTGCCCCAGTTACCGCATCTGTAAAATGGGGATTAAGACTGTGAGCCCACGTGGGACAGGGACCGCGTCCAACCTGATAACCTTGTATCTAACCCAGCGCTTAGAACAGTGCTTGGCACATTCATTCATTCATTCATTCATTCAATAGTATTTATTGAGCGCTTACTATGTGCAGAGCACTGTACTAAGCGCTTGGGATGAACAAGTCACATCAGACACCTAACAGATATGATCATTACCACCATTACATGGGGCTCACAGTTGAATGGAGAGAAGGAGAACAGGTATTTAATCCCCATTTATACAGATGAGAGAATTGAGATGCAGAGAAGTTAAGCGAGTAGACCAAGATGACCCAGCTGGTAAGTGGCAAAGCCTGAATACCTGATTGCCAGTCATCTGCTAATTCTTTAGGCCACACTGCTTCTCTGCATGTGCGTCTGCATTTTCTTTGGCTGTTCAAGTACTAATTCTAAACTGCAAGCTCCTTGTGGCCAAGAGTTTGTCTACTAACTCTGTTGTGTCCTCTCCCAAGCCTGTATTACAGTGCCATACACATGGTAAGCTCTCAGATACTATTAGGGGGAAAAAAAAGTAATAAGGAAGAAAACTAAAGAACTAAAAGCCCCAGATAAGTGGCTTCATCTCACAATGGCTAGAAAGTCCAAGTCATGGTCGTAGAGAGAGAGGCCCTGCCATCAGGAATGAATGGAAAAAGTATTTTCTCATTTATTTGGGAATAGAAAAATGAAAATGCAAACTGAATGAAAAAAATTTAAATGGACCTTTCTCTTAAAAAAATGGTAATGGCCTGGGCTGTCAGCCATTACAGAAGCTGACATCCTCTAGTACACACACAAAGAAGAGTATGTGTCATGAGAAATTAGATGTGTGCAGCATTTTAATGTTGAATTATTTGCAAGTCATAGACCTAGACCCGTTACCATAGGCTAACACTGAACGACACTTTAAAGAGACTTTGCATTGAAATGTGAATTTCGTTTCCGTAGAGCTTCTTCCAGACATCGAATCTCTTTGCCTGCCTGAATTTTCAAATTGTCTTATGTGGGGAGGGCTCTTCTTTTTAAAGAAGCAATTATTTCAAAAACAATGAAGATTTCTATTAGCAGTTATATGGTTACAGTGTGAGTTCTCTTAACATTTCCTCTGCCGCCCATGGACAACTTTTTACCTTTTTATGACTAAAAATGATGACAAGCCTTTTCTACATGGCTTTGGGCCTTTTGAAATGGTTTTTTTTCCTCATATCAGTTGTGATTTTAAATCAGTATGCAGCATTACTGCCATGATCCTGGGTCTGCATGTGTCTAAAAAAAAGTCTAATGGGCCCCAACCAGGCCTGAAATATATCACGGTGGTGAGCACTGGATAAAAATGGGCTTTATATAGTTGCAAGGATGCAGGGTGAATTTCACTTGGATCTTCAACTCATGTGGTTTACGCATGTATCTGTCTATTGATCTGTGAACCGGTGTGGTCTAATGGATAGAGCATAGGCCGGAAGTCAGAAGGACTGAATTTTAATCCTGGCTCTTCCACTTGTTGGCTGTGGGACCTTGGGCAACTCACCTAACTTCTCTGAGTCTGTTATCTCATCTGGGAAATGGGGATTAGGACTGTGAGCCCCAGGTGGGACAGGGACTGTGTGCCACCTGATGAGTTTTTATCTACCCCAGGGCTTAGTAAGTGCCTCTAACATCGTTAAGTGCTTAAATACCACACAATATACACATGTATGTATGTGTGCGTATCATGTGTACTGTATAGGCCATCATTTATATTCAAAACTTTGTGAAAACCCCAGGTTCCACAAATATAATACGTGGGTCGAAGTTCTTGGAGAACAATTGGCTTTTAATGTATTTTCTCCGGGAAAATTATGGGGTGATTTTTGGTATAAAATTTTTCCCACAGGAAACTCTTTTGGTTAGGGGCCCAGATGCTAGGGATAAATGCAGTAGCTTATGTATTTCACTCTCATAATATATAAAAGAATGACAGTAGGAATGTTTCAAAGTGTTTTAGTTCCTTGAGATAAAGATGTATATAACTAAATAGAAAATATACTAATTCATAGTATTCACTCATATCATACTGATTCATATAGTTTTCATTAGTTAGCCTGGAAGCATGAAGACACTAAAGGAAGATTAGGTCAATTTCCTGTACAAAAGGGACACGGGAATAATAATAATTATTAATATGGTATTTGTTAAGCGCTAACTGTGTGCCGAACACTGTCCTAGGTGCCGGGATAGATACAAGGTTAGGTTGTCCCATGTGATGCTCACAGTCTTCATCCCCATTTTATAGATGAGGTAACTGAGGCACAGAGAAGTAAAGTTACTTTCCCAAAGGCACAGCTGAAAAGTGGCGGAGCCGGGATTAGAACCTACGTCCTCTGATTCTCAAGCCCGGACTCTTTCCACGAAACCAGGCTGCTTCTCTCAGGTCCGAATGTTGCCTACCTGATGCCCAAACTGGAAAATGGGCAGTTTCGTGTCATAGTGACAATCCCTCAGTCTACGTTGAGTTTATAAAGTGGACAAGTTGCCCATGTTCACTGACACTTGATCAGGAGGAAACCTACTTGACTTGAAACAGGAAGGAAGTGGATAAAACATGAAGGAAACAGATCAGAAAGAAATTCCTTCCCGACAACAAGGGTTGAACACTGTGATAGTCTCCAGTGGAGATTTTTATCACCTTTCTTTTGTTCTCAACTGTTTGTCATAGGTACGCTTAGAGGCAGTTCTGCTTGGCTGGCCTTGGTGATGTCTTAAGTTTCTTTCCAGTTCCATCATTCTTTTTTCCCCTCTAAATCACAGGAAGCCAGACAATATCTATTAAAAGAGGAAAAGTAGATAACTAACAAGGCATGAATTGCATGAGTCCACATGAAGAGAGCTTGAAGGTAAAACAAACTCAATACTCTTTGGGGTCAAGAAAAATATTTTAAGCATAAATTCAAAACAAACCTCTCCTTAGGATATTGTAAGACTACCGTTCCAACGTGACTAAGTGACTCTTGCAAATTCTAAACCACCTTGAATTTTCCCTCCGTCTCCATCGAGATTGTTAGGAGAGGTCTCCAGCCTCGGGGAGGGTTCTGTCGTGACATGTTGGCTACCGCTCTCCCTGTATTCCATCAGGATATCTGAGAGATTCAACCCAGATTTTCATTCCTTACAGATCAAGGCTGGTATCAAGCAAAGCTGTTCGTGTCTCTTTGTAGCTATTGTTTCCAGGCTCCGGCAAGAGTCTCGATTTGATTTGAGAGGGAAAGATACGAATGAACTCTATTTTATAGCTACAGTTGTTGTTTTTGGTGCTTATGAGGGGTAAAAGACATCTATATCATCTGCACTTAGAAGAAATGCTCTTTTTATTATTTGGGATTTTTTAGGCCTTAATAGGGAATTTGATTCATATCTCCTCATTTAACAATATCCTTATTGAATAACTATCTAAGGTCAAGTGATTAAAGCCATAGATGCCAATAAACCTTTAACCACCACCTTTTTCTTTTATTTGTCCTATTTCCCCTAAGCTCCACAGGCTGTCTCGGAATAAACCGCACTCTGGCTCTCTCATAAGCCCATATCAAAGTATTCAGAACGTTTACTTGGGCTTCTCAGTTTGCATTCATGAGCATGATTCGTTTTTACATTCTGTTAAATATCCTTCTCTTTGAAGTTTTTTTCCACCCCCAAGCAATTCATTAGACAACTGGAAAAGATTCTCTGACTACTTCTTTCATATGGCTGTTTTCAAATCTCAGCCTTCTCTCACTCTGCTGCCCAGCTCATCTTCCTGCAGAAACGATCTGGGCATGTCACTCCCCTTCTTAAACAACTCCAGTGGTTGTCTATCAACCTCCGCTCCAAACAAAAACTCCTCACTCTAGGCTTCAAGGCTCTCCATCACCTTGCCCCTTCCTACCTCTCCTCCCTTCTCTCTTTCTACCGCCCACCCCGCACGCTCCGCTCCTCTGCCGCCCACCTCCTCACCGTCCCTCGGTCTCGCCTATCCCGCCGTCGACCCCCGGGCCACGTCCTCCCGCGGTCCCGGAAGGCCCTCCCTCCTCACCTCCGCCAAACTGATTCTCTTCCCCTCTTCAAAACCCTACTTAAAACTCACCTCCTCCGAGAGGCCTTCCCAGACTGAGCTCCTCTTCTCCCTCTACTCCCTCTGCCACCTCCCCTTCACCTCTCCGCAGCTAAACCCTCTTTTCCCCCTTTCCCTCTGCTCCTCCCCCTCTCCCTTCCCATCCCCTCAGCACTGTACTCGTCCGCTCAACTGTATATATTTTCATTAACCTATTTATTTTGTTAATGAAATGTACATCGCCTTGATTCTATTTAGTTGCCATTGTTTTTACGAGATGTTCTTCCCCTCGACTCTATTTATTGCCATTGTTCTCGTCTGTCTGTCTCCCCCGATTTGACCGTAAGCCCGTCAAACGGCAGGGACTGTCTCTATCTGTTGCCGACTTGTTCATTCCAAGTGCTTAGTACAGTGCTCTGCACACATAGTAAGCGCTCAATAAATACTATTGAATGAATGAATGAATGAATGAATGAATCCTGGTGTCTAACAGTTTATGCATTCGGCATATACACAGAACTAGATCTAGGCATAACAAAGGAACATAAATTGCAAGAGCAGGTTGGGACATGATTGGGAAGCATCACCCGCTGAATGTGTCATTTATTAAAAATTAACTCGTGATTATTGACTTGGTGTCTTAAATTAGACTGATGTAATTCTTCGTTTCATTGCCCCAAACTTTCATTTCTATTCCATCTCCAAAGTAAACCCTCAGTGTTTTCATAGAAAAATGTGATGCACTTTCAATAGACTAAATCCACTTTCACATTCTATTTGACTGCTGATTAATTCACATTACTGGGACTACAGAGATATGATTAACTTATTGCTGTCTTACAGTTCAGAACCCGTGCTACAGATAACAGTGTGAGCCTCTGTTGATACTTTATTCAATAGGGTCTGTTTATGACTTCGGCAAGAGGCTGTGTTTTCATTAAAAAATGGCTGAAATCTAATTTATTTGGAAGAATTAGGATACACTTCCACCTTAGAACTGTCAGGTCCCACATGGAATAAAATGGAGCTTGACAGCAGATTTCCAGAGCTCCTCGATGAGGTGTAAAAGCAGTTATGGGAAGTCTTCTGTGCTGGCATTCATTTTCGAAGAATACTTCAGAAGTTTCTCAATTTGTTTCCAGTTAGATAGTCCATAGGTGTCAGCTTGCTCCTTTGAGGAATCTTCCTGGGAGAATATTGCTTCATTATTATTATGAATATGAAAAGTCACCCTCATAGGAACTATTTCTAAATACATATATAATTTTCGGGCTTATAAAGGAATTTTTATTTTAACCTTAAAAAAAAAAAGGATTGTATGTCTGTCAATGGAAAGCGATGGAAAGGTTGAAAGTGTTCAGCTTTGGTCTGACCTTAATGAGCAAATATAATTTAATTATTCTTTCCAGGAGGCTGTTACCCAGGGAACCTTAAACTGCCTCCCTGGGAGAGAGGGGGCAGCAGTCCAGATATTATCCACTTGCAGCGGACTTGTGGAAAGGTTGCATTCCTGGACCGTTTGGTCTTTCAAACGGGGAATTCGGCCACCATACTATCGCAGCATTGCTTGGATGCCAGTGGAGGTGAAGAATCATTATCTACATCTCATGAAAGACACAGTTCTCGTTTACATGATAGGATGCCTCAAATTATCCTTCCTTAGTTCTCGGTTTTACTTACCTCACACCACAAGCTGGGGAAAATCCCTCAAAATACATAGAGCTTCAGGGAAGTCCAACAACATATTGAATGGAAAGCTAAATCTGACAACTAAAATGGAAATGACATGTGTGACGCTCAACCAGAGCCATCAAGTCATCAGTGGTGATTGGCACTTAACTGCTTTGGCCCTAAATGAATTGTTTCCGTTCCTGAAACGCTTAGCGTCGATGGTCAGTTTCAGAGTCCTTTTTTTTCCATTTTAAGTAAAGTTGCAGAAGGCCAGTACAGAACTGATTTCACAAACGGACAGACTAGATCAGAGGTTGCGTTGAGATGGTGAGTTTGTCCTTTAGCTGGTACAGTCTCTCTGTAGAGAGGATGCATTTTCAGCGATGCATGAAGAGGGTTAGGCTCGATTCCAGCAATCTATATTCCTAAGGGTAATGAAGAGATAACATCAGGCCATTTGTGGCTTTCTGGGACTGTACTTTAGAAGAAGAGAAAGACAGAAGCTCTTTATAACTGACCTCACTGCCCAGTGTATAATGGAAATAAACTGAAATATTGACATCAATAACAAAACACTATTTTAAATGAATGGCCTTAATAAACTATTTGGACTTCTTTGATGTATAAAAATCAATATCCCTGGCACTAAGCAGAACTAAGACGGTGACTATGTGTAAAGGCAGGTTTGCTTTGTAATAGCTGAATGCTGTAGGATGTATTCTTTGTGATATTTTGGGAAAATCAATATTCTTTGAATGGAGCAGAGATAGAGCAAGGAAAATGATATTCCAGGAAACAAAACACACGGCTAAGCAAACACAATGGTTTCTACTCAGCTGCACTCGAAAGATGAATCTTCTAAGCCTGCAAGAAAGTTTCTTTCAGTAGTAATCAGAAGTTATCTTTTCCTTGTCACAATTGCTGTTTCCCCCTTAAGGAGAAAGAATTGGTGAGAGTTCAAAAAAGAACTCGTGCGAAAAAAGTATCTTAAAAAGTGAATTAATATAAATGAACAATACAGATTTGCCTTTATATTTAGCTACTAATTAGTGGAAGAGAAAACCCTATCTTCATTACGCAGCATGCAGTACTCTGCAAATACATCTAGCGGCAAACTTTTCTCAGCAAGTCCGATGAAAGGGTATTGTTTGGTCAGTTTGGTCAAAATGAACCTTGGGTGAAATGAATATAAAGTCATAGATTATACAAATGGAAAAAAAAGCTGAGCATTTAATACAATCTCGAGTTTATTGTTGCTCTTGAAAAAAGCCAGTTCCCTTTGGTTTATTCACACCGCATTGAAAGTGAACAGCTTTGTGGGGGATTTTCTCTGCCTCATGCAATAAAATTCCTATTGAAAATTCACAGTTGGTGGATCCAATTAGACAAATAATAATTATGGTACTTGTAAGGGCCTTACTATGTGCCAAGCACTGTACTAAGCGCTGGGGTAGGTACAAGTTAATCAGGTAAGACAGAGTCCCTGTCCCACATGGGACTCACAGTCTTAATCCCCATTTTACAGATGAGGCAGCTGAGACCCAGAGAAGTTAAGTGATTTGCCCAAGATCACATAGCAGACGTGCTGGAGCCCACAGTAGAAATCAGGTCCTTCTGACTCCCAGGCCCATGCTCTATCCACCAAATAAAGATGTTTTTTATTATAGTATTGCCAAATGATAATTAATGGTAATGATGATCATGAAATTTATTAAGCACTTATTCTGTGCCAAACTCTGGTCTAGGAGCTGGAAATGATGACTGACAATCTGATCTAACACAGTCCCTGTTCCACACAGTGCTTACAGTATAAGAGGGATGCAATATAGAATGGTTTCCTTGGGTGGGTAGTTTTTTTTTTTTCTGGGAGAAATTGGAAAGGAAGAGGAAAGGGTCAAGGTAGAGTTCGTCGCCCAATAAGTTTTCAGGAAAGAAATAGGCCTGTGATGAAAGTTTTGTACCCACAGTCCAATAATAACCTGAGTCTATATGGTGCAATACCTTAATTCTGGTGACTTTTCTGTTCCATTTTCCCAGGAGGAAAAGTCTATCAGAGTGGGAAATCTCTAGTAGTTGTAGTTAAGAAACTGCCTGGGAGAAATTCTCCAGAGTAGTCTAGTTGGCAATTCATGTTATTAAAGCAGAATCCTGACAGAAAATGTAGTTGTGTTACTTAAACCTCGGAAAGAATGGGTAATCGTCACTGCCCACGGAGAGAAGAGGTATCTCCAAATTGTGAGATTAGGCAAAATCTCCCCTCCGCAACATCTTCGTCACCGGTGTTTTGAAGAGGGTCCCTTAAGCAATGTCCTGTGCTGACCCGTGAGGCCGATGGTGGGTTGGATATCAAAGACTAAAGACGTTCAGATTGGAGAAACAGCATAGCCTAATGGATAGAGCACGGACCCGACAGTCAGAACACTGTGGGTTCTGATACCGGCAACTCCACCTGTCTGCTCTGTGACCTTGGGCAAGTCACTTCACTACTCTATGCCTCAGTTGCCTCATCTGTCGAATGGGGATAAGACTGTCAGCCCCAAGTGGGACAGGGACTGGATCCAACCCACTTTGCTTCTGTGGATCCCAGCACTTAGTATACCCCTTAGCACGTAGTAAGCAGTTGCAAAATATCACCATTATTAAGTGAAAAAGTAATGGAGAAGGGATGGTAGAGAGGGGAAAAGAGGGCCTACTCAGGAAGGCCTCTTGATGGAGTTTTCTCTTTGAACGTGGAGAGAATGTGGGTTGAAATGAAGAAGGAGGTCCTTCTAGGCCAGAGAAAGGATATGGGGCACGGTCTGACAATGAAACAGAAGAGATCAAAATATTCCTACATTCAGTGTATTTACTGAGTGTTTACTGTGTGCAGGCCACTGTACTAAGAACTTTGGAGAGTACGATATAACAAAAAATAGAGATTCCCTATCTACAACTGGCTTACAATTTTACAGTAAAGGGAGTATATTAGTGTTAAGAGGCACAAAGTTTTCAGTGGATTGAATAGTAGTGGGAGAAAAAGAGCGATCGAGTGCCTTCAAACCGATGATGGGTAGTTGCCACTTGACGGAGAAGTGGATGGACAGCCAATGCCTCACACTGTCCCCAACTCCATAGGAGCATGGTTATTTTCTTGTTCCTTTGAAACAAGCTTTCCCTTCCCAAACTGCCATCTCCCTTAGTTGTTTGGGCCAGCTGAGGACTAGGCTTTCAAAGGGGCAAGTTTACTTAAATGAGGAGATTAAGTTGACTCTTGTTTATTGGCTTACATTAATGGTGTTTGTAGCTGAAACAAAAGTCTACTTCCTGCCAAATTTGAAATCCCTTCCAAGTACTGCTTTAAAGCTCCACCCCTCACCCCCAAAATATAAGGCAAACCTTCAGAAGGACGACTAGAGAACTGCAAAGATTTCTCTTAATCTTGCTTGCCCAGTATTGCGGCCTAACTAAATCTAATTTAAACTCCTTTTACATTCCTGACAGAAGACATGCTAAGTAAGTAAATCCTTAAAGGAGACGTTCCGATGCTTTAAAAGTAAATAGTAGAAATCGGTAAATGCAGAATTCTTACAGCACCGCACAGATTTTCTAGTTTTGGATTAGAATTACATAGGTATGAATGTGTGCTCACACGTTTGAGAGGATGATCTCTATCTAGTAAAATGTCCCCAATACGATATTGATACATATAAGATCAGGATGTTTTTATTCTGAATGTGGATCCTTCTTTTCTCTAACAAGATTAAGACAGATTTTATAGAACTCCATTTCACTTGTGAAATCATCTTGGAGATGGCCATTGTTTTACTATACCTATTTTATTTAACCCCGATTGAAATCACTGAAAAGGCACAAACTACTACAAGATGGCCTAAAAGTGAAATACACCTCTTGATGAAATGTTATTTAATTCTTATGAAATGTATTCACCAAGTCAAAGCTGTTCCAACACTGCTTAAAAGGATAAAAAAATAACTACTAATAACTTTGCAATGCAGTTTTCAGATGCCCAAGCCAGAAGTCTGAGTGTTTAACTCCTGTGTTTCATTAAATCACTATCACACTTCCTTTTCTTCCTCTAATAAGCATTCAACAAAATGGCCATACTCAAAGAATCCACACCAAAGAACATTATAATTTTAATTAAACTCTGCCTACAAACTATTTTGTGAGTCTCAAACGAAGCAAGCTTTCTAA